>NC_082709.1:189634560-189943692 GCF_030144855.1 Hypanus sabinus
GGAATTGATGGCTTTGTCACAAAATTTGCAGATGATACAAAAGACAGTGGAGGGATAAGCTGTGCTGAGAAAGCAATGTGATTGCAGAAGGAAGAATGGGAAAAAAGTGGCAGATGGAATAGAGTGTAGGGAAATGTATGATAATACATTTTGGTAAAAAGAACAATAGTGTGGACTATTATCTATATGGGGTGAAGGTTCAAACATCAGAGGTGCAGAGGACCTTGGCATCCTTATACAAGTCTCCCAGAAGTCTGTGGCAAAGAAGGCAAATGCAATGTTGGCATTTATTTCAAGGGAAATGGAATATAAAAGCAAGGTTATAATGTGGAGTCTTCATAAGACACTAGTCAGGCCATACTTGGAGTCTTGTCAACAGTTTTGGGCCCCATATTTCAGAAAGAATGTGTTGTCATTGGAGAGAGTCTAGAGGAGGTTCACAAAGATAATTCCAGGAATGAAGGGGTTAACGTATGAGAAATGTTTGGCAGCTTTAGGCCTTTATTCACTGGCATTTAGATGAATACGTGGGGATTTCATTGGAACCTACCTAATGTTGAAAAGACTAGATAGGGTGGATGTGGAGGGGATGTTTCCTATGGTGGGGTATCAAGAACTCGAGGACAGCCTCAAAATTGAGGAGCAACCTTTTAGAACAGAGTTCAGGAGAAACTTTTTAGCCAGAGAGTAATGAATCTGTGGAACGCTCTGCCACAGACAATGATGGAGACCAAGTCTGTGGATACATTTAAGGCGGAAGTGGATAGTTTCCTGGTTGGTCAGGGCATTAAAGGATATGGCGAGAAGGCAGGGGTTGAGTGGGATCCGGGATCAGTCATGATGGAATGATGCAGCAAACTCGATGGGATGAATGATCTAATTCAGCTCCTTTGTCTTATGATCTAAGTCTCACTTATGGCTACATTAATAAATGCATATGTTAGAATGGTAATCCTGGACTACATTTCAGCATTCAACACCATAATTCCCTCCCCACTCGACAGCAAGCTCAGGGACCTCGGCCTGCACCTCTCCTTGTACAGCTGCATCCTAGACCTCCTATCAGATCGCTGGCAGTTGGTAAGGATGGGCTCCCTCACCTCTGCCCCTCACAGATACCTTCCAGGATTGTGTCCTGAGTCCCCTCCTCTACTCCCTTTACACCCATGACTCCAATCTGCAAGTCTGCAGATGGCACAATATTTATCTGCCTTATTTCTAGTGGTGATAAAACAGCCTGCAGAGGAGAGATTAACACCCTGACACAGTAGTGCTAAGATAACAACCTCTCCCTCGATGTCCAAAAAGCAAAAGAGCTGATCGTGGATTACAGGAGGAACGGAGACAGGCTCGCCCTGATCAATATCAATGGGATGGCAGTGAGAGGGTGAATAGTTTCAAGTTTCTCGATGTATACTGTACCGAGGCTATGGGGCAAGAAAAGCACAACAGCGTCTCTTCTACCTCAGGCAACTGAAGAAGTTCAATATGAGTCCCCAAATCCTCAAGACCTTCATTGAGAGCATCTTGACTGGCTGTATCACTACATGGTACAGGAACTGCACCAACCTTGATCACTGGGAACTGCAGGGTGTTACAGACAGCCCAGCACATCTGTGGATGTGAACTTCCCTCCATTGAGGACATTTATAGCAGCAGGTACATAAAGAAGGCCTGGAAGATCATTGGGGTCACCAGTAACCCCAACCATAAACCCTTCGTCCAATATCAACTCTACCCTCCATCGCATCTCCTGTATTTCACGCACCTCTGCCCTCACTCCATCCTCCCGCCAGCCCACCAGGGATAGAGTCCCCCTGGTCCTCACCTATCACCCTACCAGCCTACAGATCCAACGCATAATCCTACGTAACTTCCGCCACCTCCTACGCGATCCCACCACCGACCACATCTTCTCCTCCCCCCCCCCCCCCCCGCTCTCGGCTTTCCGTAGGAATCGCTCCCTATGCGACTCCCTTGTCCATTCATCCCCCCCATCCCTCCCCACCAACCTCCCTCCGGGCACTCATCCCTGCAAACGGAAGAAGTGCTACACCTGCCCCCACACTTCTTCCCTCACCACCATCCCAGGCCCCAGACAGTCCTTTCAGGTGAGGCACCACTTCACCTTCGAGTCAGCTGGGGTGATATACTGTATCCGGTGCTCCCGATGTGGCCATTTATACATTGGGGAGACCCGCCGCAGACTGGGAGACCGTTTCGCCGAACACCGGCGCTCAGTCCTCCAGCAGTGGCGGGATCTCCCTGTGGCCACACTCTTAAATTCCACAGACCACTACCACTCCGACATGTCTGTCCATGGCTTCCTCTACTGTCAAGATGAGGCCGCGTGCAGGTTGATGGAGCAACACCTTATCTCCCGACTGGGTAGCCTCCCACCTGCCGGCATGAACATTCGACTCACAGACCTCCGTTGATACCCCTGGCCCCCCCTTACCCCATCCCTATCTATAATTTTAGTCAGTTCCCTTTCTCTCTCTTCCCCCCCCCTCACTATAATCTCCCCCCAGCCCTACCTTTCTTTCTGTTTTATTTCCCATAATTCTCCACCTTCCCCCAAGTCCATTTCCCTCCAGCCTATCACTTCCCAGCTCTCTACTTCATCCCTCCCCCCACTTCTTATCCCCCCCCGACCATCCCATGTTACTTCACTCCTGATGAAGGGTTTCGCCCCAAAACGTCATTATTACCTCCTCCCATAGATGCTGTCTGGCCTGCTGAGTTCTGCCAGCTTTTTGTGTTTTTTATTGATTTCCAGCATCTGCAGATTCACTCGTGTTGCCCATAAACTGTTTCAGCTGCTTCTGTCTGGCAAACAGTACCACAGGATTAAAGCCCGGACCAAAAGTTTCTATGTACCAGCCATTAGACTTCTATCTGGTGTCTTGGTCCAAAACATCGATTGTACTCTTTTCCATAGATGCTGCCTGCCCTGCTGAGTTCCTCCAGCATTTTGCCTGTGTTACTTGGATTTGCAGCATCTGCAGATTTTCTCTTGTTTGTGATTGGATGATGGAATTAATGGCTTTATGGCCAAGTTTTTGAAAGAATTGAAAGAATACTTTCAATATTCAATAGGTTTTAATGAAATTACCCCCTTATTCTTCTAAATTTCAGTGAGTATAGACACAGAGCCATCAAATGCTCTTCATATGTTAACCCTTTTATTCCTGGAATCATTTTCGTGAACCTCCTTCAGATCCTCTCCAATGGCAGCACAT
Source organism: Hypanus sabinus (assembly GCF_030144855.1). Classification (NCBI taxonomy): domain Eukaryota; kingdom Metazoa; phylum Chordata; class Chondrichthyes; order Myliobatiformes; family Dasyatidae; genus Hypanus; species Hypanus sabinus. The sequence goes on from NC_082709.1 coordinate 189,637,803, forward strand.
CTTTCACCTGCTCCTATGTCTGATGGTCTTAAGTCCTGTAAGTCTTTCTCCAACAGCTCTGTAGAAATACCTTCACCACGAGCTCTGCAACAGTTCACTAAACTGGCTCACCATTTTGTGTGGGTGACAAGGGGTGAGAAATAAATGTTGGCCTAGCAACACCACCCAGATTCTGAAAATGAATTGTATAGGTGTGCTTTCTATAGAAAGTAGTAACTGTCTCCACAAGTCTCCAGGTGGAATGGACCTGCATCAGTGCTGCCCAATTCCACAGGACTGGAAGTGGACCGCCCTGCAGTGCATTTTGGGAAGAGCTGTTGAACTGTTCTGCAACATTCTCAAATTTACCATTAGATGTGTGGTAGTCAGATGTTGACAGATCATTAGATGTATATCCCTCCATTGTGAATTCCTCGGCAGATGCAAACTGTGGGCTGCTACTCATTAAGATTCTTGATACTTCAATATTTCCTCAAATTCTGTGCAATTATGAAAAATAATGCTAAAATGATGGATGAGAGGTGACCTGATAGAGGTGTATAAGATGATGAGGGGCATAGATTGTGTGGATAGCCAGAGGCTTTTTTTCCCAGGGCTGAAAGGGCACAATTTTAAGGCGCTTGGAATAGGTACCACTTTCACACAGAGAGTGGTGGGTCCATGGAATGCACTGTTGGTGGCGATGGTGGAAGTGGATACAATAGGGTATTTTAAGAGCCTCTTAGATAAGTACATGGAGCTTAGAAAAATAGAGGGCCATGCGATGGGGAAATTCTAGGCATTTTCTAGAGTAGGTTACATGGTCGGAACAACATTGTGGGCTGAAATGCCTGTAATGTGCTGTAGATTTCTATATTCTATGTAACTTCTATGGAAGTGTGACTGTAATAATCATACAAAGAGAGCAGAGTATACAGTAGCTGTGTAACTAACAAGGCCTAGCACTGATCTTCAATCAATGCCCATCTCATACCATGCTAATAGTTGCTTACAACAGATAACAGATTTGCAATCAGAGGTGTTACAGATCTGCAGATAAAACCTACTCTGCCAATGTTTGTTCAGGGAGCGACAGCTTCTTTCTGTTCCACACACATCAACTACCAAGAGTGGCTGCCTCTTGGAATGAAAAGTTCAAAATAGAGATGGAGGCATTCAGATGCCCCTGAAATTCAAAGTTCAAAGTAAATATATTATCAATGTATACTGTATGTCACCATATACTGCACTACCATGAGATCCATTTTCATGCACACATTCACAGTAAAATAAAGAAATTACAAAAGAAGCAATGAAAAACTAGACACAAAGACTGACAATTTGCTCAAGAAGACAAACTACAAATACAAAAAAAACTTTAAAAATGATGATAATAATATTCAGTGAATCTTGGTTTTCAAGAGATATTGAGGCTTTGATTAAGAGGAAAATGGAAGTGCATAGCAGGTCCTGGCAAGAAGGAACAAATGAGTACAAGAAATGCAAGAGAACACTTGAGAAAGAAATCAAGAATGCAAGAAGGCATGAAGTTGCTCCAGCAGACAAGGTGAAGGAGAATCCTAAGGGATTCTACAGATACGTTAAGAGCAAGAGGATTGCAAGGGACAAAATTGGTCCTCTGGAAAACCAGATTGGTGATCAATGTGCAAAGCCAAAACACATGGGTGTGATCTTAAATGAATTCTATGCTTCCATATTTGCTCAGAAGACAGATACAGAGTCTATACAGGTGAGACCAACTTCATTACAGATGAAGAGGTGTTTGCCACCCTCAGGCAAATCAAGGTAAATAAATCCCCATAAAGCCTAACAAGGTGTTCAATTGGACCCGAAGGGAGGCAAGTGCAGAAACTGCTGAGGTCCTAACAGAGATATTTAAAACATCCTCAGCGAAAGGACAGGTATCAGAAGATTGGGAGATAGCCAATGTGGCTAATGTAGCCAATGTAGCTGTTTAAAAAAGGTTCTGAACAGAAACCAGGAAATTATAGGCCAGTGAATCTGATATCAGTTGTGGGAAAGCTATTGGAAAGTATTCTAATGGACCAGATATACAAGTATTTGGATAGGCATGGGCTGATTAAGGATAGGCAACATGGTTTCGTGCATGGTAGATCATGTCTAATCAATCTTATCAAGTTTTTTCAAGAAAGTTACCAGGAAAGTTGATGAGGCAAGGCAGTGGATGTTGTCTACATGGACTTCAGTAAGACATTTGACAAGGACCCACATGGTCAAGAAGGTTCAGTCATTCGGCATTCAGGATGAAGTTGTAAATTGGGTTAGATGCTGGCTTTGTGGAAAAGCCAGAAAGTGGTAGTAGATGGTTGCCTCCCTGATTGGTGACCTGTGACTAGTGAAATGCTGCAGTGATCAGTTCGTTGTTATTTGTCATCTATAGCAATGATCTTGATGATAATGTGGTAAACTGGATCAGCAGGTTTACAGATGACACCAAGAATGGGGTGTAGTGTACAGTAAGGAAGGCTATTATGGCTTGCAGAGGGATCTGGACCAGCTGGAAAAATGGGCTGAAAAATGGCAGATGGAATTTAATGCAAACAAGTGCAAGGTGTTGCACTGCAGTAGGATCAACTAGGGGAGGTCTTACACAGTGAACGGCAAGGCATTGAGGGATCTGGAAATGCAGGCACATAATCCGTTGAAAGTGATGTTACAAGCTTTTAGCCTTCATAATTCAATGTATTGAGTACAGAAGGTGGGATGTTATGTTGAAGGCATTGGTGAGGCCCAACTTGGAGTATGTTGTGCAGTTTTGGTCATTCCTTCCTATAGGAAAGATACAAATAAATTGGAAAGAATGCAGAAAAGAATGACAGGGATATTGCTGGATCTGAAAGACCTGAGTCATAAGGAAAGATTTAATAGGTTTGGGCTGTATTCTTTAGAATATAGAAGATTGAGAGTAGATTTAGTAGGGGTATATAAAATTGACAGGGTATATGCAGGAAGTTTTTTCTCCAATGAGATTGGGTGGAACTACAACCAGAGGTCATGGGTTAAGAGTGAAAGGTGAGAAGTTTAAGGGGAACATGAGGGGAAACTTCTTCACTCAGAGGGTCATGAGAATGTGGAATGAGCTGCCAGTAGAAGTGTTGCATGCAAGCTCACTTTCAACATTTAAAAGAAGCCTCAATAGGTACATGGATAGTAGAGATATGGAGGTCTATAGTCACGGTACAGGTTGATGGGAATAGGCAGTTTAAGCTGTTTCAGCATGGACTAGATGGGCCAAAGGGCTTGTTTCTGTGCTATATTTCTCTGGGACTCTAATAATAATAAAGCAAATGAATAATACTGGAGACATGAAATGAAGTGTCCTTGAAAGTGAGTCTGTAGGGTATTTAATCAGTTCAGAGTTGAAGTGGGTGAAGTTATCGATGTTGGTTCAAGAGCTTGATGGTTGAAGGGTAATAACTGGTATGGAAGCTCCAATATACATGTTCACAAGAGGTTGCAGAGGGTTGTAGACTCAGCCAGCTTAATGATGGGCACAGCTCTCCCTGCTTTCAAGGACATCATCAGAAAATGATGCTTTTAGCAGGCAGCATCCATTATGAAGGATCCTTACCATCAAGTCATCCCCTTGTCTCATTACTGCCAGCAGGGAGGAGACACAGGAGCCTAAAGATCCATAATAAATAGTTTTTCACCTCTATCAGATTTTGGAATGGTCAGTGAACGCATTAATACCACCTTGCTGTACTTCCTTTGCACAATTTATTTATGTTTATTGTAATGTAGTAATTTTCTGTCTTGTAGTGTTGATTAGCCTTACTACTTGAGGAAAGCAACTACTTATGAGTCCGGTGTTCTTGGCATGAATGCTACGTAGCCTCCTCCCTGATGGGAGTGGGACAAATAGTCTATGAACAGGGTGGATGGGATTCTTCATGATGTTACTGGCCTTTTGCCAGCACCTTTCCATCCTATCGGACTATCCTTGATATCATCTGTGGCTTCATCAATCATCTCAGCACCAGAGCTGAAGCAAGCTGCCTCAATCCCGAGAGTCCCCTTAAAATGATGGTAACTTTCAGAACATATATTTTCAGCACTATTTCAACATTCTTTGAAGTCTCTTGGGCATGTTATTTGTAAGCTACTGATTCTGGAGGATAGTGATCTAGTTTCATATTGTTCTTGTCCTGGATTCAGACTTATTGTAGTCAATAAAGTCACAGTTAATTCAATCTGTTCACAACTCATTTTGTTAATACTCATATGGTTCTGTGATCAGCTCTCCAGATAGTTTCACTCTGTGTCATTCTGAGCTGAGCTACAGCAGTTTGAAGAGTGTTAATGTCAAGGAAGAACAAGGTACCAGTGTGCTGGAGTCAGCTACTTTGAATCCTGGTGATTCTACTCACAATCAGTTGGTGTGAGCTCTCTGTGTTTTCATTACACCCGAGCCACACTGCAGGCAGTGTTGGGCCAGTTGAGGCAGTCAGGAGATCAGGTACCAACCCCATTCCAGAACATACCATATCCCTCCTAATCAACAGAGTAAACTGTCTGTGAAATTTCATTTGATCGATGTTTCACATCAGTCCATAAACATTGCGTTCATGGAAGAAAACTGATAAATGTTTATCATGACCAAATTATTTACTCATCCATTTTTTCAAAGTCATTGTCGACGTGACAATGATTGCTATCCATTGTGCAGCTCTCACACCATCTTTGGCACTGAACTGATTTCAGATGACAATTTCTTCCTGTTGTAGCACAAGGAAATGTGTGGAGTTCAGCCAGAAATGTCAACTGTTTCTTTAACCATGTAACCATATAACAATTACAGCACGGAAACAGGCCATCTTGGCCCTTCTAGTCCGTGCCGAATGCTTACTCTCACCTAGTCCCACTGGCTCGTACTCAGCCCATAACCCTCCTGTCCATATACCAATCCAATTTTACTTTAAATGACAATACCGAACCTGCCTCTACTACTTCTACTGGAAGTTCATTCCACACAGCTACCACTCTCTGAGTAAAGAAATTCCTCCTCATGTTACCCTTAAACTTTTGCCCCCTCTCAACTCATGTCTTCTTGTTTGAATCTCCCCTACTCTCAATAGAAAAAGCCTATCCACATCAACTCTATCTATCCCCCTCATAATTTTAAATACCTCTATCAAGTCCCCCCTCAACCTTCTATGCTCCAAAGAATAAAGACCTAACTTGTTCAACCTTTCCCTGTAACTTAGGTGCTGAAACCAAGGTAACATTCTAGTAAATCTTCTCTGTACGCTCTCTATTTTGCTGACCTCTTTCCTATAATTCGGTGACCAGAACTGTACAGAATACTCTAAATTCGGCCTTACCAATGCCTTGTACAATTTTAACTTACATCCCAACTCCTATACTCAATGCTCTGATTTATAAAGGCCAGCATTCCAAAAGCCTTCTTCACCACCCTATCCACATGAGATTCCACCTGCAGGGAACTATGTACCATTATTCCTAGATCACTCTGTTCTACTGCATTCCTCAATGCCCTACCATTTACCATGAATGTCCTATTTGGATTATTCCCACCAAAATGTAGCACCTCACACTTATCAACATTAAACTCCATCTGCCATCGTTCAGCCCACTCTTCTAACTGGCCTAAATCTCTCTGCAAGCTTTGAAAACCTACTTCATTATCCACAACACCACCTACCTTAGTATCATAAAGTACCTTGGTATCTTTTCCTCAGATGTGGACATAGGCCACATCTTGCATAGACACAGCATATCAGGAGATGTGGCCTATGTTCACACTTAAACAGGAGAGTGACAGTTGCCAGCATTTCAGTTATTCCTGCCTCTACAGTATCTACAATGTTCCTGCTTGTACTTGTGATGTCCCCACCATGTTCCTGCCTGTACCCGCCACGTCCCCACCAGATCCCCAGCACGCCCCTGCAATGCTCCTGTGAGCTTCAGCTTGTTTGTGTATTGGATTTCCAACTTGCAGATTTCTATCTGTGGTTTACTTTCACGTATTAGCTTCTTGTATTTACACTGTGGAGTGTTACACAACTCACTTAACCCAGGAGTATCAGTGAAGTAAATCTGTTTATCACAGCAGTCAAAACCCAATTGCAAAACTTATTGCAGCAACTGACACGTGAGACTGTGCTGTAAGTAATGGCTGCCACATCAACCTTCCGGCAATACTTAGTCTCCACATTAATGCACACTGCTTTTCTTTAAACAGCACTGAATAACTGGTGAACTGATTTATAAACCCATTCTAATTCTCTAAAACATCAACAATACTGGTGTATTTGGCACTTCTCAGACACCTGTGTTCCACCACACTCCCAACGACAGAACATAGATCAACATAGCAGAGGAATGGACCCTTCAGCCCACAACACTTGAGCTAAGCTTGCTGCCAATTTAAACTAATCCCGTCTACTTATACATGGTCCATATCCTCCATCCCCTGCCTGTCTGTGTGTCTGTCTGCATGCTCTAACAGGCACCACTCTGTAAAAAATCTTTCGGCATTTTAACGCTGCCCCACTCGCCTTTAATCTAAGCCCGTTAGTATTTGACATTCCTACCCTGAGAGAACGACTTTGATTGTCTATGCTCTCCATGCCTTTCATAATTGAAGATACTCTGTGAGGTCACCACTCAGCCTCTGATACTCCAGGGAAAACAACCCAGATTTGACCAACCTCACTCTTATCTAGGCATCATCCTGGCGAACCTCCCTAAAACCTTCACATCCTTCCTGTACACTACTCAAAATGTGGCTTTATACTCAATGCCCCAATAGACAAGGCAGGTGTGGCATAAGCCTTCTTTCTATCTACTTATGTTGCCATTTACAGGAAGCTATGAATATGTTGAAAGATATGGCACAATATGGATTATCTCAATCATTTACAGATATGGGAGGAGAAATGGCAGATGGAATTTAATTCATCCAAAGTGAGCTGCTGCACTTTGGGAAACAAATGGAAAGGAAACGTAAACAGTTAGTGGAAGGACTGTAGCAGTATTGATGTACAGAGATATCTGGGGCTTCAAGTTCACAACTCTCTGAAAATGGTTATGCAAGTTGATAGAATGGCAATGAGGGTATACGTTATGTTTGCCTTATTAATCAAGGAATTGAGTTCACAAGTCAGGATGTTATGTTGCTTTTTTTTATATAAAACTCTGGTTAGGCTGCATCTGGCAGACTGCATTCAGTTCTGGTTGCTCCAGTATAGGAAGGATGTGCAGAATTTAGATAGGGTGCACAAGAGGTTTACGAGGAAGCTGGACAAACTTGGCTTGCTTTCTCTGGATCAGCAGAAACTGAGAGGAGACTTGATAAAAATTTATAAAATTTACAGTGACAAAGTTAGTGTAGAGCCAGTATCTTTGTCCTAGAGTTGATATCAAATAGGGATTTAAGGTGAGAGAGGGCAAGGTTTTTTCACATTGAGAGTTTTGGGTGTCTGGAATGATGGAAGCATGATGGAAGCAAATATGATAGAGATCTATAAGAGGATCTTAGATAGGCTCACGGACAGAGAGTTACAGACATTCTGCAGGAAGAAGGGATTTGGGTCGTGAACTTAATTAGTTCACCACATCATGGGATGGTCTTGTACTCTACTGAAGTAGATTAGGAGATCAAGAGTACACGTTTAACATATAAAAGCAACTTACTCTTGCTCTTAATTTATTAGTTCATCTCCAGACTCATATGTTTTTTCTTTTTTAATACTGCACTCTACTCAGTTTAAGACTCAGCAGTCTCACCCTAGCAGCAAAGGCACTGGCAGAACAATTTAGTGCTTACTCTCAGTATGTGCGGTGCTCCAGTGTTTATACTGTAGAACCATGCATTCAGTCAGCCAAGGAACATCAGGAAAATGTGCTTGTTACACTGCCAGTCAATGCTTACTGGCCCAAACCATAAAACAATTATTATTCATAACTGAGAGTAACACCACAAAACCAAAAGCAACATGTATACTTCACAGCAAGGTACACAAAACCACACAAAGGAATGGTGCTCACATACTGAGGTGACTTCATGAATCTCTTCCACAGTTTCTTTCGCATTCACTTCATGGATTTCAAGATGCTGACATGGTTATAAACTATTCTCTGACATTATCATGCACATCCTGCAAACTTTGTAAGGCTTTCTGCACAGCCAGGTAGTTAACCAAATAATGAGAACCACATCTAACAATAATGTAATTATTTCAAGATTTCAATGCTCCTCCTTTAAAGTGCAGACACATCTGTGAGTTGTTAAATGTTTGACAGAATGATTAAAACATGACAGCAGCATGTTTTTCTGACAACCCCCAGGACATGATTCAAAACCACTCACAGCCCAACCCTGAAGTCATATAGATAACCTCTTTGTTAGAATACAAGGTACCCCACTCCTCTCTGCCTCAGGGATGCTGAGTTCCTCCTGTAAAGAATGCTTTATAGCTTCAGTCCAAGAGTATAGCTGCACTGTATGGTTTAGTGATTCACAACAACCCTTGTGTGACCATTTCTGGTGAGTTAACCACAGTGAACTATGTAATCATGAGATGAAAGGATTGCACGCTCTACCTCCCTAACATCGTGTTATTCGCGGCAAGTGCCATGTTGCACAAAGGGCCAAATACTCATTTTTGATGCAGCTTTACTGAAATATTGCACTAGAAAGTGAGGGTGATTCATTTCTGATCAAATACTGAGTGAGAGTGTATTCAAGCCACAGTATCCCTCCTGTATACAGAACATTGAACCTTCAAACCGTGGTGAAGACTGAACGGATATAGAATCACCTGGCAGTGCTCTTCAATGAGGCAGATGAAAGCAAATGTGGGACTACTGATAGCAAGACAGTCTGAAAAACAACTCATCCTATTGCTCCCTTAGTCATTACATTAAAGGTTAAAATTCCTCCATTGTACAGGGATCAAATCTTTCTTCCTTTTCTCTGTGCCCAGATTGTGTGCGAGGGAGGAACAGATGCCTCGGGAAATCTACATATGAATATAAACATTGGTAATAAAAAAAAGCTTTCCTTTAAACAATTCAGCAATTTCTTTTAGAATTATTTTTCAGTTTGAGTCCTGCAAGATCAAAGATTCTGAGCACTATATATTTTGACAATACTAGTGTGGATAATCTGGAAAAGAACGTTTTCAGTTTGGTAGGAAAGAGAAATGAAATGTGCAGCTGGCCGCTGTAATAGGAAAGTTGGAGCATAGGTTCTGAAAGGCTTAATGTTTATTTCTTTTTCCCTCTTGTTTGTTTAATTCATTTGCAAGGGGCAAAGGCAATAGAAGCCCACAGATACCAATATTTTACAATAATACCATAACATGCTGAAAGTCTACATTAAGCAAAGGAGCACTCATGGATTCTGTCTGACATTAATGATCACATCTCTATGGAGAGAAAGATGGTTTCAAGCTCTGTTGCTCAGTTATTTCCATTGTTTTATACATGAATTTCTCATATCTCAGTGTTTTGTAGTTTTTTATTTTATTAATATGAACTGAAAATTCTCAAGAAAAGCCTGCAGCCAGGCCCTAATTGTGACATTTAAAAGTTTGATGTGTACTATTCTAGTGAAATTATTACAACATTTAATTGCCTTCGTACTAATGCAGAGGGAAGTCTTTGCCAGTGTTTCACAACTACAATATATATGTTGTGTAATTCTAATACCATTCTCCTGACTGCTCAACCCAATTAATCTTTAACATTCTGTTCCACCAGCAATAGGATGTTCTAGACTTTCCTTCAGCAACAGTTTCTGGCAGAGATTTAATTTTACAACCAGCCCTGTGGAAATTGTTTCTGAAATTATTTTAGATTAGTGTCCTGTTATCATTTCACCTTCCAGTGGAAATGTCTCATTATTCACCTTTTACAATCTATAATATTACTCTGAAGCTTTCTAGGAGAAAAATGTCCTAACTTATCATCACAAATGTACCTGATATGCTTTGGCAAAATCTGTGAAGCTATACAGAATTCTTTCAATTGCTTTACATCTTTCCTTGACTAGAGATCAAAATCAAACAGTATGTTAGACTGAGATGTTTCTTTGCTTCTGAAATGAATGGAGAGAATGCTGGAATACTCAGCAGGTCAGGCAGCATCTATGGAGAGAGAACACCAGATTAATTAGCTTTGTTTTGTTCCCACAGATGCTGCTTGGCTGCCAAACACTTTTAGAATTCTCAGCGTTTGCATTTTTTTGCATTCTTTTCACCTTCTTTCCTCTATTATGCATTTAACCATAGTACTCTTTCTTGTCATTTAAAAGAACAATTACTTTAAATCATTTTGAACTATTATCCTCTTATCTTTAATTAAGAAGGTGGGAAATTTAGACAGATGAAGAAAAATGTCTTCACTCCGAGAATGGAGAACCTCTGTAACCCTCTGCCACAGAAGATTGTGGAAGACGGTTACTGAATATATTTAAGAAGGTTGAACAATTCAAGACACAAAAGATATTTGGGACATGGAGAGAGAATGGGGACATGATCTTGAACCAGAAGTTCAACCATGATCATATTAAATGCTGGAGATACTTTATGAACGGCCGACATCAACTCCTACCTTTTACATTTCTTGGTTAATGATCCTCCCTCTTATCAAGATCTCACTACATGTGCAATGGATTCAGTTTGATTCTCAACCTTTTGATACAGAATTTTCTTCTTGGAAAGTCTGTTTGCCAATCTCTGTTGAGATGGATATTCAACTGGCAGTCAGGACTCTCTGGGTGATAGTTTCATAAGAGAGGAATGTTCACCCAACAGCAGACACACAACTTGGCTTGAAAACTCTGCAGTGTGGGCTATATTTTACTGTCAGAACTATTATTCTGAATGTGAGATGTTAAGCCAAGGTCCTAAAATTTTTTTTAGGATCTAGTAGGAATGAGATGTTGTTATCCATCAGCCAACATTACTGGAATAACTGAGGCAAACATTATCTGTTGCTTCTGGAGGGACTCTGCTGTAAGAAACGTGGTTCTTATGACAGTCAAATAACAACTTCAGTGCTATACTTTAGAAATTCTTCAATGGCTTCAGCAATTTCTGAATATGTTGGAATTTCAGAAAAACAAGACTATTCATTCTTTCCAAAATGTTTTACTTGATGTTCATCTTCTATTAATTGCAGCCGACATACATTTTCTCATCATGATGGTTTATCAATGCCTTCCTGACATCTTGTTATTTGGATAAGATGCAATGCTCTATCCTACATATGTATTTTTGCAGTGAAGCATTTCATATCCAAATATCATTTTTCCTACATTACGGTCATGATTGCACTTCAAAACCACTTCTCTTCGAGAGACTGTGGAAGGTGCAATACAAATGCAAATCTGTCCTTTATTAAACTTTATAGAAATAAGTAGAGGTTCCATCCTGCAAAGTGGATACCAAATGCAAAATATTCAAGGCATGCTGAATTCAGAGCGTGTAGCCCAACCAGTATCATTTCGATATGGTGAAGGTTCCCTTGATCCATCAATCCAATCTAAATTTGAACATTGATACTGCATCCACCTTAACCCCATGTCCTGGAAGTGAATTTCACAGCCTTAAACTCAAAATTCCACATGTAGAAAGTTTTCACTCTTTTTTATTTTCAATGCCTTTATTTTATCATATATCTTTGGTGCCTAGCACATGATGTTTATAGAAGGCACCCCACAGACAGGGTCACCAGTGGTATTGGCTTACTTCAAATTGTCTTCACCTATACAAAGTACAGGTTGGAAGTCTAATAAAATACAGCAAGTGTAGAAACAAAAAAAAAACATGGGAAGTTCAAAAGCACATAGGGTAAAAGCATGCATTTCATTTTCACCTATCCTTCTGAGTTAATGTAATAGATCAGGTGCCACTGCTGCAGTGTGTACCTACCCCAGAGAATGAAAAGGACCAGAGGTGACAAGTCCATAAGATATATAAGTAGAATTAGTTTATTTGGCCAATTGAGCCTTCTGTGTCATTTCATCATGGTGATCTATTTTTCCTCTCAACACCAATCTCTTGCCTTCTCCCCATATCCCTTCATGCCCTGACCAATCTAGAATCTACCAATTTCTCCACAGCTGCCTGAGGCAACAAATTCCACAGATTCACAACTCTCTAGCTAAAGAAATTTCTCCTCATCTCCACTCTAAAAGGATGCCCCTCTCTGTTGAGGCTGTGTCCTCTAGTCTTAGTTTCTCTAACCATAGAAACATCCTCTCCACATCCATTCTATCAAGCCCTTACATCATTTGATAGATTTCAATTAGATCGCCCCTCATACTGCTGAATTCCAGTGAATACAGGCTCAGAACATCAAAATGCTCTTCATATGACAAGCTGTTCAATCCTGGAATCATATTCATGAATCCTTTTGAACCCTATCCAGTTTCAGCACATCCTTTCTAAGATAAAACTGTTCACAATACTCAATGTAAGGCCTCACCAGTGCTTTATAAAGTCTCAACATGATATCCTTGTTTTTATACTCTAGTCCTTTTGAAGTGAATACTAAAATCACATTTGCCTTCCTCAGCACAGACTTATGCAAATTAACCTTCAGGGAATTTTGCACTAGGACTCCCAAGTCCATTTGTGCCTCAGATTTTTATAAATCCTCTCCTTTTAGAAAATAGTCAATACTTTCATTTGTATACATTTTCTGGCATTGTATTCCATCTCCCACTTATTTGCCCTTTCTCCTAATCTGTCTAAATGCTTGTTGCCTCTCAATTTCCTCAAAACTACCTGCCCCTCCACTTACCTTTATATCATCTTTAAACTTTGCAATGAAGCCTTCAATTCCAACATCAAAATCATTGACATATAACATAAAAAGAGTTGGTCCTAACACAGACCCTTGTGGAACCCACTAGTCACTGGCAGCCAACCAGAAAAGGTTTCCTTTATTCCCACTCTGTGCCTCCTGTCAACCAGTCACTGCTTTATCCATGCTAGAATCTTTCCTGTAATACCATGGGCTCATGGTTAACAGGCCTGTTAAATGGCCTGATGTGTGGCACCTTATCAAAGGCCTTCTGAAAACCCACATACACAACATCAACTGATTCTCCTTTGTCTATCCTGCTTGTTATTTTGTCAAAGAATTCCAACAGATTTGTCAGGCAAGATTTTCCCTTGAGAGCAGCTGACTATGTTTTCCTATGCTGACTATGGCCTATTTTATCATATGCCTCCTAGTACCTTGAAACCACATCATTAATAATCGACTCCAACATCTTCCCAACCACTGAGGTCAGACTAACTAACCTATAATTTCCATTCTTCTTGAAGAGTGGAGATCCATTTGCATTTTTTCAGTCTTCTGGAACCATTCCAGAATCTAGTCATTCTTGAAAGATCATTACTTATGCCTCCACAATATCTTCAGCCACCTCTTTCACAACCCTGGGGTGTACACCAACTAGTTCAGGTGACTTATCTATCTTCAGACCTTTCAATTTCCTAAGAACCTTCTCCCAGTAACTTCACACATTTCATGACCCCTAACATCTGGAACTTCCACCATTCTGCTCGTACCTTTCACAGTGAAGACTTATGCAAAATTCTTATTCAGTTCATCGACCATTTCCCTGTCACTCATTACTACTATTCCAGCATCGTTTTCTGGTGGCTCAATATCCACTTTTGCTTCTCTTTTACACTTCATGTATCTGAAGAAACTTTTGGTACCCTTTTGGCTAGCTTACCTTTGTATTCTAACTTTACCTTCTTAATGACTTTTTTAGTTGCCATCTGTTGGTATTTAAAAGCTTCCCAATCCTCTAACTTCCCACTAAGTTTTGCTCTATTATATGCCCTCTCTTTGGGTTTTATGTTTGCTTTGACTTCTCTTGTTAGCGATAGTTGTGTCATCTTTCCTTTAGAATACTTCTTTCTATTTGGGATGTATATATCCTGTCTCTTCTGAAATGATCCCAGAAATTCCAGCCATTGCTGCTGTGCTATCATTCCTGCTAGTGTTCTTTTCCAATCAATTCTGGCCAACTCCTCTCTCATGCCTCTGTAGATCTCTTTACTCCACTGTAATACCGATACATATGACTGTAGCTTCTTCTCAAATTTCAGGGTGAATTCAATCATATTATGATCACTTTCCCCTAAGGTTTCTTTTTACCTTAAGTTCGCCAATCAATTCCGGTTCATTGCACAAGACCCAATGCAGAATAGCTGATCCCCAGCTGGGCTCAACCATGAGCTGCTCTAAAAAGCCATCTTGTAGGCTTTCTAGAAATTCCCCCTCTTGGAATCGAGTTGCAACCTGATTTTCGAAGCCTACCTGCATATTGATATCTTTCAAGTTTATTGTAAAATTGCCCTTTTGTATGCATTTTCTATCTCCCTTTGTAATTTGTAGACCACATCCTTACTACTATTTGGGGGTCTTTATATATCTTTTTACCCTTGTAGTCTCTTATCTCTGTCCACAGTGATTCAACCCTATGTCACCTCTTTCTAATGATCCAATTTCATTTTTTATCAACAGAAAAATATTATCTCCCAGCTACAATCTTCTTTCAGTAATGATGCCTGCAACATCATACATGCCAATCTATAACTGTGCTACAAGTTCATCTACCTTATTCCATATACTGCACGCATTCGAATATAACACCTTCACTCCAGTATTCATCTTTTTTGATTTTGTCTGCCTTTTAAGTTGTGACTTATCCTGTTGACTGCAATTTTGCCCTCTCATCAGACTGTCCTTGCTAGGAGTCTCACTTCACATTGCCTGTTTGTAAACCAACTACCTTGCCTTCAGCACTGTCACTCCAGTTCCCAACCCACTACCAAATTAGTTTAAACCCACCTAAGCAACCCTAGCCAGCCTGCCCACAAAGATATTAGACCTCTTGCATTCAGGTGTAAGCAGTTCCTTTTGTACAGGTTGTACCTTCTCCTAAAGATATCCCAATGTTCCATAAATCTGCCCCCTGCCCCTTGCACCAGTTCCTCAGATATGCATTCATCTGCTAAATCATCCTATTCGTACCCTCACTGGCACATGGCACAGGCAGCAATCCAGAGATTACCATCCTCGAGGTCCTACTTCTCAACTTTCTGTGTAGCTCCCTAAAATTTCTCTTCATGGCCTCCTCACCTTGTCTACCTATGCCAGTATGTACGAAGACTTCTGGCTGCACACCCTCATATGAGCATAAGAAGTAGGAGCAGGAGTAGGCCATCTGGCCTGTTGATCCTGCTCCGCCATTCAGTAAAATCTTGGCTGTTGTCCATGGACTCATTCGTGTGATAGGGGACCTACACCCTCCAAACCTTCACAGCCATAAGCTATCCTACTCCTGGACAAACCTTGCCGTCTATACTGGTTCAAAATCCAGGAACTCCTAATCATCAGTATTGTGAGGCCATATTTATCATTTTATTTCTCAATGATAGGAAAGGGCT
Organism: Hypanus sabinus; assembly: GCF_030144855.1. Classification (NCBI taxonomy): domain Eukaryota; kingdom Metazoa; phylum Chordata; class Chondrichthyes; order Myliobatiformes; family Dasyatidae; genus Hypanus; species Hypanus sabinus. Next base: position 189,653,270 of record NC_082709.1, read on the forward strand.
AAGCATGATGTCATTAGGTCCTCTTGCACATCAGAAGATAATGAAGCCACAGGTGTACACTGAAACAGGAGGGCTAAAGCAAAGGCTAAAGGTAATGATCTGAAATGTGGACTTTGTTTCTCTTCCCACAGATGTGCTCTGACCTGCTGAGAGTCTCCAGAATGTTTTGTTTTCTTTTTAGATTTCCATTCCTTGCAGTGTTATGATTTTCATCAACTGCTGGGGAGTCTGAAATTTAAATCTTTGTATCAGTAGTCATGGCTTCTTCCAACCCCTCTGCAGATGTCCTCCTGAAGAAGTCCTTGCCACCCCAATCATCTGTGTCCACTCAACTCTTACTCCTCTGCCCACCCAATACTGCGTGAAATGTGAATGAGCACAATGCTGGAGAGTATCTACAAATGTTTGTACAAACAACCTGCTGGAGGAACTCAATGGGCTGAGCAGTGGCTGGGGAGAGAAAGAATTATTGATATTTCAGGTCGAAACCCTACCCCAGGCCAACAGGAATATTATACTCAGTGTAATATCCTCTCACTTTGTCCCCAGAATGATGCTGAGGATTATACTTCAAATGAAATATTGAACTGATTCAAATTCAAGCTCAAGTTCAATTTATTGTCATTCAACTGTACAGACGTATAACACCAAACAGCCATCCTCTGGACCAAGATGCAAAACACAACACATGTAACCAACATAAAACAAAGTAATATTACCACAATTAAATTAACAAATAATAAGTTGCATTTACAACACAAATTAAAAAGTAAACTGCGTAACATGACTAGTACTTTATAACAAGGAGATCAGTGTGGATCCTGACTTCTTGTTCAGCGGCATTTATTTATTTATTTGTATTATTTCGATACAGCTTGGAACAGGCCCTTCCCACCCAATGAGCCATATTGCCTAGCAACTCAATTAATTAACACAAGCTTAATCACAAGACAATTTATAATCACCAATTAACCTACTAACCTGTACATCTTCGGACTGTGGGAGGAAACACATGCGGTCATAGGAGAACTTAAGCTCCTTACAGATGGCACTGGAAGTGAACTCTGATGCCCTGAACTGTAGCAGAGTTGCACTAACTGCTACTCCACTTTGGACCATCAGATGTAAAAGGTTGCATACAGTAGTTTAAGAATAGAAGAGAGACACTTGCTAACATCAGCAACACATTGAAAAGAAGCCCATCCCATTTCCTTTTTATCATCTATGCAAGGCATAAGGGTGTCACAATCAGAATCAGGCTGAATATCACTGGCATATGTTGTGCAAGTGTTGTCCTTGTGGCAGCAGTAGAATTCAATACATAATAATAGAAAAATATGAATTACACTATGTATATATATAATAGTTAAATAAGCAGTGCAAAAATAAAAATAATTAAGTAGTGAGGTAGTGTTCAATGTCCATTCAGAAATCAAATGGCAGAGGGGAAGATAGCTGTTCCTCAATCATTGAGTGTGTGACTTCAAGCTACTGTACCTCCATCCAGATGGTAACAATGAGAACAAGGCATGTCCTGGGTGATGGGGGTCCTTAATGAATGATGCCACCTTTTTGAATCATCACTCCTTGAAGCTGTCCTGGATATTACAGAAGCTAGTGCCCATGACACAGCTGACTAAGTTTATAACTCTCTGTGCTTCTTTTGATCCTGTGCAGTAGCCCCATCCCCAGACCAGAAAGTGTTGCAGCCGGTTAGAATGGTCTCCATGATACATCTGTAGAAACTTGCAAGTGTCTTTGGTGACGTACCGAATCTCTTGAACTCCTCATGAAATATAACTGCTGTCTTGCCTTCTGTCTCTGCATCAATATGTTGGCCCAGGGTAGATCCTCAGAGGTACTAACACCCAGGAAATTGAAATTGCTTGATATTTTCACAGACAAAGAGTGATACCTCCTGGAAACAGGTCCCTCAGCCTATTCTGCACCTATATTCTGTGCCCCAATGTGCCTCCTGAAAGGAGTATTCCTCACATTCTACAAATCACCCAGCTGAGTCAATGACCACACATAGAGCTTGCCAGGTGAACACATCAGATCTCCTGAAGGTCATTTATGAACCAGAATGACATTTACAATGATCCAGTAGTTTCACATCACTGTCTTCCAGATTTAAAATCAGTGGTCTGGATCTCTCAAAACTAGTACTGTAATTTCATCAGTACACACTGCTGAAGATTTTGGATGTATATTCCCTGTGGTTTGCAAACACAAGCATTTAATTGGATAAAATTTGTTTTTGAACCTCCTGAATGTATTACATTACATCTTTTACAACTGATATCAAAAGTGCATGAGCCTAATTTCACTATAATTCAGCATCTTCAGATGATTCCAGTTTAAGACGGCACTACCAAACATGTGCGACAGCTCTCTGGTAGTTCAAAAGGCAAGACATTCGGCTTAAAATTATACTAATAACACTTTTTCTGAAGTAAATTATCACCACAAACAATGAAGACGCAAACAAAGGTGAAGTGAGTTTGATGGATGAACCATTGAAGATGGAGTGAGCCAGTGGGACAAGAGAAATCAAGGCAAAAGAGTTCCGATTTAAAAGATATACTGGAATGACAGGGCAATCCAGATCAGAGCAGTGAGCCAATTTTGCTTGCTCTCCTACGATGGTGACTCCACTTTCAATGATGCTGAGGCCATGAGGTCTGCCCCCAGCTGCTGTGCTCCATGCCCAGTAATATGATGGACTGATACTGAGGCTTGGACCTACCCTAGGCTAATCCAGGTTTGGATCTAACATAAGAACACTAGAAATAGGAACAGGAGTAGGCTACCTGGTCTGTCGAGCCTGCTCCATCATTCAATAAGGTCATGGCTAATCTGGCCATGGACTCATGTCCACATTAGACCATAAGATATAAGAGTGAAGTAGGCCATTCTGCCCATCAAGTCTGCTCCACCATTCAGTCATGGGTTGATCCAATTCTTTCAGTCATCCCCACACCCCTGCCTTCTCCCCATATGCTTTGATGCCCTGGCTAATCAGCAATCTATCTATTTCTACCTTAAATGCACCCAATGCAGCTGCTCGCTCCAACAAATTCAACAGATTTACCACCCTCTGACCAAAGTAATTTCTCGGCATCTCTGTTCTAAATGGATGTCCTTCAGTCCTGAAATTGTGTCCTTTTGTCCTGGACTCCCCTACCATGGGAAATAACTTTCCCATATCTAATCTGTTCAGGCCTTCTAAAATTCAGAATGTTTCGATGAGATCCCCCTCATTCTCCTAAACTCCAGGGAATACAGCCCAAGAGTTCCTCATATGGTAACCTGTTCCTTCCTGGAATCATTCTCAAGAATCTACTCTGAACCCTCTCCAATGTCAGTATATCCTCTCTAAAGCCCAAAATTTCACACAATACTCCAAGTGTGGTCTCAAGAATATCTTATAGAGCCTCAACATCACATCCCTGCTCTTTTATTCTATACCTTTAGAAATGAATGCCAACATTGCATTCGCCTTCTTCACCACCGACTCAACCTGGAGATTGACATTTAGAGTATTTTACACAAGGACTCAAAAATCCCTTTGCATCTCTGCATTTTGAATTCTCTCCCCATCTAAATAATAGACTGCCCATTTATTTCTTTCACCACAGTGCATGACCATACACCCTCCAACATTGTATTTCATTTGCCACTTCTTTGCCCATTCCCCTAAACGATCTAAGTCTCTCTGCAGACTCTCTTTTTCCTCAACACCTCCTGCTCCTCCACCTATCTTTGTATCTTTGGCAAAGTTAGCCACAAATCCATTAATCCCATAGTTAAATCATTGACATACATCATAAAAAGCAGCAGTCCCAACACTGACCCCTGTGGAACCTCACTGTTAACTGGCAGCCAGCCAGAATAGGATCCCTTTATTCTCACTCTGTTTTCTGCAGACCAGCCAATCCTCCACTCATGCTAGTAACTGCCCTGTAATTCCATGGGCTCTTATCTTGCTAAGCGGCCTCATGTGCGGCACCTTCTGAAAGACCTTCTGAAAAATCCAAATACACCATGTCTACTGCATCTCCTTTGTCTACCCTGCTTGGAATTTCCTCAAAAAATTGCAGTAGGTTTGTCAAGCAGGATCTTTCTTTCAGGAAACCATGCTGACTTTGGCCTATCTTGTCATGTGCCTCCGGGTACTCTGTAATCTCATCCCTAACAATCAATTCCAACAACTTCCCAACCACTGATGTCAGGCGAACAGGTCTATAGTTTCCTTTCTGTTGCTGCCTACCTTTCTTAAATAGTGAAGGAACATTTGCAATGTTCTATTCATCCGGTACAATGCCAGAATCTATTAATTCTGTTAAGATCATTGTTAATGCCTGCGCAATCTCTCCAACTACTTCCTTCAGAACCCGAGGGTGCATTCCATCAGGTCCAGGAGATTTATCCACTCTCAGACCATTGAGCCTCCCGAGTCTCTTAAATGATACTCTTAGATGTCTTCCACTGTGAAGACTGATGCAAAATACGCATTCAGTTCCTCTGCCATCTCTGCATCTCTCATGGCAATCTCTCCAGCATCATTTTCTATTGGTCCTATTGCTACACTCAACTCCCTTTCACCCTTTATATACTTAAAAAAGCTTTTAGTATCGTCTTTGATATTAGTCACCAGCTTCCTTTCATAATTCATCTTCTCCTTCCTGATGACCTTCTTAGTTATGTTCTGTAAGTTTTTAAAAGCTTCCCAATCCTCTATCCTCCCACCAGCTTTCCCTCTCTTTTGCTTTCACTTTGGCTCTGACATCACTTTTCAGCCACGGTAGTGTTCTTCTTCCACTTAACATTTTTTTCTTATTTGGAATATATCTACTCTTATTGCAGAAACTCCAGCCATTGCTGCCCTGCTGCTCTTCCTGCTAGTATCCCTTTCCAGTCAGCTTCGGCCAGTTCCCCTCTCGTGCCATTGAAACTTCCTTTATTCCACTGAAATAGCGACACATTGGAATTTAGTTTCTCCTTCTCAAATTTCAAAGTGAACTCAATCATATTGTAATCAGTGTTCCTTAACCTTAAGTTCTCTTATCACCTCTGGATCATTGCACAATACCCAATCCAGCACAGCTGATCCCCTAGTGGTCTCAACAACAGGCAGTTTGAAAAACCCATCCTTTAGACCTTCTACAAATTCTCTCTCTTGTGGTCTAGTACCAGCCTGGTTTTCCCAAAACACTTGCATGTTAAAATCCTCAACAGTTATCTCCAATTATCCTTCCTGCCTTTTCCCCATAATCCTTAATATCCCTACTATACAAAAAACTATCCAATATTGTCTTGAACATCTTCACTGAAGTAGCCTCCACTGCTTCATTCAGCAGGAAATTCCACAGACTCTCTACTGTCTGGGAAAAATAGTTCCTCATAATCTCCACCTTAAATCTACTCCCCTGAATCTTAAGGCTATGTCCTCTCATTCCAGTCTAATCTACAGGAAACAACTTTCCTGCCTCTATCTTATGTAGCCCTTTCATAATTTTATATGCTTTTATAAAATCTCCTCTCACCCTTCTGAATTCCAGCAAGAACAGTCCCAGAGTTCCAAAGAGATAGGGAAGTTATGGTAGGGTACAGGAACCGTGGTGTACAAAGGCTGTGATAAAACTAGTCAAGAAGAAAAGAAAAGCTTACAAAAGGTTCAAATAATTAGGTAATGTTAGATATCTGGAAGATTATAAGGCTAACGGGAATGAGCTTAAGAAGGAAATTAGGAGAGCCAGACGGGGCCATGAGAAGGCCTTGGTGGGCAGGATTAAGGAAAACCCCAAGGCATTCTCCAAGTATGTGAAGAGCAAGAGGATAAGGTGTAAAAGAATAGGGCCTATCAAGTGTGACAGTGGGAAAGTGTGTATGGAACCAGAGGAAACGGCAGAGGTACTTAATGAATACTTTACTTCGGTATTCACTATGGAAAAGGATCTTGCTGATTGTAGTGATGGCTTGCAGCAGACTGAAAAGATTGAGCATGTAGATATAAGAAAGAGGATGTGCTGGAGCTTTTGGAAAGCATCAAGTTGGTTAAGTAGCCGGGACCGGATGAAATATACCCCAGGTTACTGTGGGAGGAGAGGGAGGAAATTGCTGAGCCTCTGGTGATGATCTTTGCATCATCAATGGGGATGGGAGTGGTTCCAGAGGATTGGAGGGTTGTGGATGTTGTTCCTTTATTCAAGAAAGGGAGTAGAGATAGCCCAGGAAATTATAGACCAGTGAGTCTTACCTCAGTGGTTGATAAGTTGAAGGAGAAGATCCTGAGAGGCAGGATTTATGAACATTTGGAGAGGTATAATATGATTAGGAATAGTCAGCATGGCTTTGTAAAGGGCAGGTCGTGCCTTACGAGCCTGATTGAATTTTTTGAAGATGTGACTAAACACATTGATGAAGGAAGAGCAGTTGATGTAGTGTACATGGATTTCAGCAAGGCATTTGATAAGGTATCCCATGCAAGGCTTATTGAGAAAATAAGGATCCAAGGGGACATTGCTTTGTGGATCCAGAACTGGCTTGCCCACAGAAGGCAAAGAGTGGTTGTAGACAGGTCATATTCTGCATGGAGATCGGTCACCAGTGGTGTGCCTCAGGGATCTGTTCTGGGACCCTTACTCTTCGTGATCTTTATAAATGACCTGGATGAGGAAGTGGAGGGATGGGTTAATAAGTTTGCTGATGACACAAAGGTTGGAAATGTTGTGGGTGGTGTGGAGGGCTGTCAGAGGTTACAGCGGGACACTGATAGGTTGCAAAACTGGGCTAACAAGTGGCAGATGGAATTCAACCCAGATAAGTGAGAAGTGGTGCATTTTGGTAGGTCAAATATGATGGCAGAATATAGTATTAATGGTAAGACTCTTGGCAGTTTGGAGGATCAGAGGGATCTTGGGCTCCGAGTCCATAGGACGCACAAAGCAGCTGCGCAGGTTGACTCTGTGGTTAAGGAGGCTTATGGTGCATTGGCCTTCATCAGTTGTGGAATTGAATTTAGGAGACGAGAGGTAATGTTGCAGCTATATCAGACCCTGGTCAGACCTCACTTGGAGTACTGTGCTCAGTTCTCGTCGCCTCACTACAGGAAGGATGTGGAAGCCATAGAAAGGTTGCAGAGGAGATTTACAAGGATGATGCCTGGATTTGGGAGCATGCCTTATGAGGATAGGTTGAGTGAACTCAGCCTTTTCTCCTTGGAGCTATGGAGGATGAGGGGTGACCTGATAGAGGTGATGAGAGGCATTGATCATGTGGATAGTCAGAGGCTTTACCCAGGGCTGAAATGGTTGCCGCAAGAGGACACAGGTTTAAGGTGCTGAGGAGTAGTTACAGAGGAGATGTCAGGGTTAAGGTTTTTGCTCAGAGAGTGGTGAGTGTGTGGAATGAGCTGCCGGCAACGGTGGTGGAGACGGATATGATAGGGTCTTTTAAGAGACTTTTGGATAGGCACATGGAGCTTAGAAAAATAGAGGGCTATGGATAAGCCCAGTAATTTCTGCACATATTCAGCACAACTTTGTGGGCTGAAGGGCCTGTATTGTGCTGCAGATTTTCTATGTTCCTATGTTTCAGATAACACTATCTCTCCTCATAGTCTCTCCCCTCATTGCTGGAATTTCTTCTGCACCACCTCCAAAGCCAGTATATCCTTCCAGAAATAAAGAGACCAGAACTAAATGGAGTACTTCAGATGTAGCCTGACCAGTACCCTGTACAGTTGCGGCATAACCTCCCTGCTCTGAAATTCAATCCCTCCAGTAATGAAGGCCAACATTCCATTTGCCTTCTTGACAGCCTGCTGCACCTGCAAACCAACCTTCTGTGATTCATGCACAAACAATCACAAGTCCCTCTTTACAGCAGTATGCTGCAATTTTTTAGCATTTAAATAATAATCTGATCTTCTATTTTCCTTCCAAAGTGGATGACCTTGCATTTACCAAGATTGTACACCATCTGCCAGAGCCTTGCCCACTTACTTAACCAATCTATATCTCTCTACAGACTCTCTGTATGTTCTGAACAATTTGCTTCTCCACTCTATATAGTCTCATCAGCAAACTTAGATACACTAGACTCGGTCCCCTCTTCAAGAATGTTAATGTACATCATGAACAGTCACGGGCCCAGCACCAACCCCTGCGGCACATCGATCATCACTGATTGCCAGCTAGAGTAACACCCCTGTATCCCAATGTTGGAAGTCGAATCTGGATAAAGTCACTCAGAGACCGCTTAAGAACAAACTCTTTAGTCAAAGCACACAGGGCTTACTCAGTTAGTGGCTCAAACAGGACCAGTCACCTGTGAATGTTCTTGCCCGATCCACCAAACTAACTCACAATTCACCTTACAACACAGATATATTGTAGATTCTGTCCCTTGAAATGCCCTCCAGTAACTTTCCCACCACTGATGTTAGACTCACTGTCCTGTACTTCCTGGGCTCGTACAAGTAGGTCTTCTTAAATAAAGGCACAACATTAACCATACTCCACTCTTACAGTGCCTGACTCTTGACCAAGGTTTTAATGTATGTTAAGATAATTGGGGCTGGATGATGAAAACAGTAAATCAGTCTATGTACAAAAACAAAAATGGCAGCTTGCAGAGGCAGCTCGAAGGTACAGCCAAGCTCATTGTGATTGTAGAAACCATCTCAAAGGGCCATATCATCTATTCCTTCTCTGATTATTTTTGATGCACTTAATTCTAATGAGGAAATTAATAGTTGGGTTGGGAACTATGGTTCATCCTCAGTTGAAGTACTGTAAGCAGTTCTGGTTCATCAGACTGACAGGAGAGGGGGTGGGGTGGCTCTGTTGGTGAGAAATGATATTCAGTCCCTTGCAAGGGGGGGACATAGAATCAGGGGATATAGAGTCAATATGGATAGAACTGAGAAATTCTAAGGGTAGAAAGACCCTAATGGGAGTATTCTACAGGCCCCCCAAACAGTAATCTGGATGTAGGGTGTAAATTGAATGAAGAGTTAAAATTGGCATGTCGCAAAGGTAATGATACAGTTGTCATGGGGGATTTCAACATGCAGGTAGACTGGGAGAATCAGAATGGTACTGGACCCCAAGAAAGGGAGTTTGTGGAGTGCCTCCGAGATGGATTCTTAGAACAGCTTGTACTGGAGCCTACCAGGGAGAAGGCAATTCTAGATTTAGTGTTGTGCAATGAACCGCATTTGATCAAGGACCTCAAGGTAAAGGAACCATTAGGAGGTAGTGACCATAATATGATATGTTTTAACCTACAATTTGAGAAGGAGAAGGGAAAATCGGATGTGTCAGTATTACAGTTGAACAAAGGGAACTATGGAGCTACGAGGGAAGAGCTGGTCAAAGTTCAATGGAACAATACCCTAGCAGGGAAGACAGTGGAACAACAATGGCAGGTATTTCTGGGAATAATGCAGAAGGTGCAGGATCGGTTCATTCCAAAGAGGAAGAAAGATCCTAAGGGGAGTAAGGGGTGGCCGTGGCTGACAAGGGAAGTAAAGGACAGTATAAAAATAAAAGAGAAGTATAACATAGCAAAGATGAGCAGGAAGCTGGAGGACTGGGAAGCTTTTAAAGAGCAACAGAAGATAACAAAAAAGGCAATACACAGAGAAAAAATGAGATACGAAGGTAAACTAGCCAAGAATATAAAGGAGGATAGTAAAAGCTTCTTTAGGTATGTGAAAAGCAAAAAAAATAGTTAAGACCAAAATTGGGCCACTGAAGACAGAAACAGGTGAATTTATTATGGGGAACATGGAAATGGCAGATGAGTTGAACAGGTACTTGGATCTCTCTTCACTAGGAAAGACACAAACAATCTCCCTGATGTAATAGTAGCCAAAGGAACTAGGGTAATGGATGAACTGAAGGAAATTTATATTAGGCAAGAAACGGTGTTGGATAGACTGTTGGGTCTGAAGGCTGATAAATGCCTGGGATCTGATGATCTGCATCCCAGGGTATTTAAGGAGGTGTTTCTAGAAATCATGGATGCATTGGTAATCATTTTCCAATGTTCTATAGATTCAGGATCAGTTCCTGTGGATTGGAGGGTGGCTAATGTTGTCCCACTTTTCAAGAAAGGAGGGAGAGAGAAAACAGAGTTATAGACAGGTTAGCCTGACGTCAGTAGTGGGAAAGATGCTGGAGTTAATTATAAAAGAGGAAATTACGACACATTTGGATAGCAGTAGAAGGATCAGTCCGAGTCAACATGGATTTATGAAGAGAAAATCATGCTTGACTAATCTTCTGGAGTTTTTTGAAGATGTAGCTATGAAAATCGACAAGGGAGAGCGAGTGGATGTAGTGTACCTGGACCATCAGAAAGCTTTTGATAAAGTCCCACATAGGAGATTAATGGGCAAAACTAGGGCACAAGGTATTGGGGGCAGAGTACTGACATGGATTGAAAGTTGGCTGGCTGACAGGAAACAAAGAGTAGTGATTAACGGGTCCCTTTCGGAATGGCAGGCTGTGACCAGTGGGGTACCGCAACGTTCGGTGCTGGGACCACAGCTGTTTACAATATACATTAATGATTTAGATGAAGGGATTAAAAGTAACGTTAGCAAATTTGCCGATGACACAAAGCTGGGTGGCAGTGTGAAATGTCAGGAGGATGTTATGAGAATGCAGGCTGACTTGGACAGGCGAGATGAGTGAGCAAATGTATGGCAGATGCAGTTTAATGTAGATAAATGTGAGGTTATCCACTTTGGTGGCAAGAACAGGAAGGCAGATTACTATCTAAATGGAGTCAAGTTAGGAAAAGGGGAAGTACAACAAGATCTAGGTGTTCTTGTACATCAGTCAATGAAAGCAAGCATGCAGGTACAGCAGGCAGTGAATAAAGCTAATGGCATGCTGGCTTTTATAACAAAAGGAATTGAGTATAGGAGTAAAGAGGTCCTTCTGCAGCTGTACAGGGCCCTGGTGAGACACCACCTGGAGTATTGTGTGCAGTTTTGGTCTCCAAATTTGAGGAAGGACATTCTTGTTATTGAGGGAGTGTAACGTAGGTTCACAAGGTTAATTCCCGGATTGGCCGGACTGTCATATGTTGAAAGATTGGAGTGACTGGGCTTGTATACACTGGAATTTAGAAGGATGAGAGGGGATCTGATTGAAACATATAAGATTATTAAGGGATTGGACACACTGGAGGTAGGAAGCATGTAACCGCTGATGGGTGAGTCCAGAACTAGAGGCCACAGTTTAAGAATAAGGGGTAGGCCATTTAGAACAGAGATACGGAAAAACTTTTTCACCCAGAGAGTGGTGGATATGTGGAATGCTCTGCCCCAGAAGGCAGTGGAGGCCAAGTCTCTGGATGCATTCAAGAGAGAGTTGGATAGAGCTCTTATAGATAGCGGGGTCAAGGGACAAGGGGAGAGGGCAGGAACAGGGTACTGATTGTGTATGATCAGCAATGATTACAGTGAATGGTGGTGCTGGCTAGAAGGGCCGAATGGCCTACTGCAGCACCTACTGTCTTTTGTCTATTATCATATTATAGGAACGTTGTGGGGGCTTTGAAGAGGGTTCAGATGAGATTGACCAGAGTGCAACCTGGTTAGAGAACATTAGCTGTAAGAAGAGGATGGATAAACCTGGCAAACAGGAGGGAATCTGCAGATGCTGGAAATTCAAACAACGACACACACAAAATTCTGGTGGAACACAGCAGGCCAGGCAGCATTTATAGGGAGAAGCACTGTCAATGTTTCGGACCGAAACCCTTCATCAGGACTACAGTAACTGAAAGAAAAGATAGTAAGAGATTTGAAAGTAGAAGGGGGAGGGGGAAATGCAAAATGATAGGAGAAGACCGGAGAAGGTGGGGTGAAGTCAAGAGCTGGAAAGGTGATTGGCAAAAGAGATACAGAGCTGGAGAAGGGAAAGGATCATGGGACAGGAGGCCTAGGGAGAAAGAAAGGGGGAGGGGAGCACCAGAGGGAGATGGAGAACAGGCAAAGAGTGATGGGCAGAGAGAAAAAAAAGAGGAGGGAGGAAAATAAATAAATCAGGGATGAGGTAAGAAGGGGAGGAGGGGCATTAACGGAAGTTAGAGAAGTCAATGTTCATGCCATCTGGTTGGAGGCTACCCAGACGGAATATAAGGTGTTGTTCCTCCAACCTGAGAGTGGCTTCATCTCGACAATAGAGGAGGCCATGGACAGACATATCAGAATGGGAATGGGACATGGAATTAAAATGTGTTGCCACTGGGAGATCTTGCTTTCTCTGGCGGACAGAGCATAGGTGTTCAGCGAAACAGTCTCCCAGTCTGCGTAGGGTCTCACCAATATATAAAAGGCCACACCGGGAGCATCGGACTTTCTGTATCTCTTTTGCTAATCACCTTTCCGGCTCTTAGCTTCATCCCACCCCCTCCGGTCTTCTCCTATCATTTCGCATTTCCCCATCCCCCTCCCACTTTTAATTCCCTTACTATCTTTTCTTTCAGTTAGTCCTGACGAAGGGTCTCGGCCCGAAACATCGACAATGCTTCTTCCTACAGATGCTGCCTGGCCTGCTGCGTTCCACTAGCATTTTTTTGTGTGTGTTGGAGAAACTTGGATTATATTCTCTGGAACCTAGGAAACTGAGAGACAACCAGGTAAAAGTATATTAAATTAAGAGAGGAATTGATAGAGTCTTTATCCTAGGGAGAAAATGTCAAACACTATAGGGTATAGGTTTACGGTGAGGGGGGAACGGTTAAAGGGGATTACAAGGTGAGTTGTTTATTATAATACATAGTGACTTGTGGGTGACTAGAAAGTGCTGCTAGAAGTGGTGGTGGAAGTCGATTCAGATTTAGACTTATTTATCACATTTTCTATACATCAAAATATAATACAGTGAAATGCATCATTTGCATTAACAACCAACAGAAGCGATGGATATGCTGGGGACGGACATTCTGGTGCCAACATAGCATAGCCACAGCGTTAGGCAGAGCAACATAGAATAGAAAAGAACAGAATCCTACGAGCAGCAAAACAAGCCCTTTCTTCACTTCCACCCACCCACAGATGCAGAAGGTCTTGCAGTCTAGGACAGGCCTCCAGGCTTCCAGGGGTTGTACATTAATGCAGAGTTGCATTCATGCACTAGGGGAAGTCTGGGCTCAGATGTTGTTTGCAGGTCCATTCCCTTTAGTCAAGAATGTCGTGGGGCTTATTGACCAAACTTATTTAGATGCTTTGTCATTTACCTTCTACACCTGAACTACTGAGATTCCAATGACCTTGGTTCTGGAGTATTGTTACTCAATGGAACTTGACAAGGTTTGGCACAGACTAGATGGGTCAAAAGGCCTGTATCTTCGCTGTAGTACTCTATGATTGTACGGATCAGGTGCATATCAGCTCTAAAGACTAACTCCACCTCCAGAGAAACCTGTGGAGATAAGGTGAGAAAGACTGAGAAGTGTTTTGGAACAATGACACAACGCTGTTGGACCCAGGTCTTCACTGAGATGGATTCTGTTCTAGGCAGTGATTCAAATCATGAACTGCAGCCTTTTTCATTTTTGAGCTTCTTGTTGCTGGAAGTGGTGAGAGGAATGAGTTGAATATGTTGCTGTGGGATGGTCAAGGGCACGTATCCAGCACAGAGTCACAGTGTGGAGGGCTCCCCACACTATTAACTACCCCTCAGTCCCTTGTTCATGGCCTTCATGCTCTCAGTGGGGTGGGTGTAGATGCTGGGCTGTACAACACTGAGAAAACTATGCATCTAATGAGTGTTGGTGAGTAGTGGCTGAAGGTTCTGTGCTCTAGCTAACCACGTGTATTCTATTGCTTCTCTGCCTTCAGAAACCTTTTCATTCCAAATCCTCTTTCTTTGCCCTAGAGGAAAGATGGAGCTTCCAATCTGGAAAACACTTGAACCACTTAATCTCCTGGTCATTCTCATCAAACTGTTTCTCTTTGATAGAGAACCCAGCAATAAACCATCACTTTGGGAAAGTGCATTTTTCTATTTACAAATGTTGATGATTCATCCCATCACAAAATTCATTAAAGAGAAATACTGCAAAGTTTCTTCCACACCTCTAATCAAACTAGCTTCTTACTAACCATCCAATGGAAGTAATGCAGACTGTTTTGATAAGGTAGCACACATGTGAGGTTGCCAACAGAAATTAATTGTTCTGCTTTTCTAAAAGAAAAAGAGACAAATAGAAGCTTTCTGGCTGCTGTGGTTTGGAGGTGGAAAGTGTTTATCTCACTCATAAAAAAACCTCAGTGATGTTAGCAATAAGATCTCAGTTCTAATTATCCACAAACTGAACAACTCCAGCATGTGGCAAATGCCTTGTTAAGGTGTGAAAGGAGTGATTTTGCACTGTATAAAACATTGTGTTTTCTATTATATTGTGTTGCAGTGTGGATGACACATCGACGTAGGGTGGCTACAGAGGAAAGTAATTAGGTTTTAAATGGTGGGAGAATGGAAAATGTTGGTGTTCAGAGGGACTTGGTCTTTATACATGAATCGCTGAAGTTAATGTGTGGGTATGAACACAATTAGGAAATAAAATAGTTTAATTAGTCTTTATTGCAAGAGGATTTGAAGAAAAGAGTAAAGGTCTGGTGCTGAAATGAAGAAGAACTGTGGTTAGCCCGCTCGTGGAATGAGAAGGACATATGTGACAAAGGCTGTACAATAACTTCACCAGGTAAAAGACTAGGTTGCAGGCATTTTCCTATGAGGAAAGATTTAAAAAGTTGGGCCTCGGAATCTGTAGAATTGAAAAGAATGCAAAATAAAGAATGAAGGTTACAAGTTTCTATTAGAGTGGTTCCTTGAGGTTGTTATAGCCGAGTGGGAGGGGGGGGAGGGTTAGAGGGGATAAACTCCCGCTGCCTATTAAATATTCCCAATCGTGTGCATCTCAAATAACCTCCAACAATCAAGTCCAGATCCTGGCATTCACATTTGGCGTAGTTACAAAGCACGCAGAACTGATAGGAGAATGACTGTTGTACGAAAGCAGCATCCATCATCAGAGATCTTCACCACCCAGCCGTGTTCTTTCCTCGTTGCTGCAATCAGGTAGAAGGTACATGAACCTCAGGACTCATACCACCAGGTTGAAGAACAATTACTACCCCTCAACTATGAGATGAAGGGTATCAGGTAATATGGAAAGATAGGCAGGAAGGAAGAGGAGGTGGGGAGGCGCTCTTGATTAGGGATGAGATCAGGGCAATTGTGAGAGGTGATACAAGATCTATGGAGCAGAATGTTGAGTCCATCTGGATAGAGATTAAGAATAGTAAAGGGAAAAATCACTGGTGGGTGTTATCTATAGGCTACCTAATAAAAATACTGTATTGCAGTGGCAGAGGCAATTAACCAAGAAATAACTGAGGTTTGTAAGAACGGAAAGGCAGTTGTCATGGGGGATTTTAACTTCCACATAGATTGGGTGAATCAGGTTGGTCAAGGAAGTCTTGAGGAGAACTTCATAGAATGCATCCGTGATGGCTTTCTTGAGCAGCATGTTAGTGAACCTACAAGGGAAAATACTATCTTAGATCTAGTCCTGTGCAATGTGACAGGTAAGATTAACTATCTTGTAGTCAGGGATCCTCTTGGAAAGAGTGATCCTGGTATGATTGAATTTTGTATTCAGATGGAGGATGAAAAAGTTAGATCTAAAACTAGTGTACTATGCTTGAACAAGGAAGACTACAACAGGATGAGGGAGGAGATGGTTAATGTGGATTGGGAGCACAGGTTATTTGCTAGGACAGTTGAAGAACAGTGGAATACTTCGACCAT
The DNA here is from genome assembly GCF_030144855.1 of Hypanus sabinus. Taxonomy (NCBI): domain Eukaryota; kingdom Metazoa; phylum Chordata; class Chondrichthyes; order Myliobatiformes; family Dasyatidae; genus Hypanus; species Hypanus sabinus. Next base: position 189,669,115 of record NC_082709.1, read on the forward strand.
AGTTCAGCATTTAATACCATCATTCCCACATTCCTATAAGACCATAAGACCATAAGATTTAGAAGCAGAAGTAGGCCATTCGGCCTATCGAGACTACTCCGCCATTCAATCATGGGATGATCCACTTCATCCCATCATCCCCACTCCCCTGCCTTCTCCCCATACCCTTTGATGCCCTGGCTAATCAAGAACCCATCTATCTCTGCCTTAAATACACCCAAAGACTCGGCCTCCACAGCTGCTCATGGCAACAAGTTCCACAGATTTACTATCCTCTGACTAAAGTAATTTCTCCACATCTCAGTTCTAAATGGACGTCCTTCAATCCTGAAGTCATGCCCTCTTGTCCCAGAATCCCCTATCATGGGTAATAATTTTGCCATATCTAATCTCTTCAGGCCTTTCAGCATTTGTAATGTTTCTATGAGATCCCCTCTCATTCTCCTGAATTCCAGGGAATACAGCTCAAGAGCTGCCAGACGTTCCTCATACAGTAACCTTTTCATTCCTGGAATCATTCTTGTGAATCTTCTCTGAACCCTCTGTAATGTCAGTATATCCCTTCTAAAGTAAGGAGCCCAGAACTGCACACAATACTCCAATTGTGGTCTCACAAATGCCTATAGAACCTCAACATCATATCCCTGCTCTTATATTCTATACCCCAAGAAATGAATACCAACATTACATCCGCTTTCTTCACAACTGTCTCAACCTGGAGGTTAACCTTTAGGGTATCTTGCACAAGGACTCCCAAGTCTCTTTGCATCTCTGCATTTTGAATTTAATCCCTATCTAATAATAGTCTACGTATTTATTTCTTCAACCAAAGTGCATGACCATACACTTTCCAACATTGTATTTCATTTGCCACTCCTTTGCCCATTCCCCTAAACAATCTAAGTCTCTCTGCAGGCTCTCTGTTTCCTCAATACTACCCGCTCCTCCACCTATCTTTGTATCATCGGCAAATTTAGCCACAAATCCCTTAATACTGTAATCCGAATCATTGACTTACATCGGAAAAAGTAAAAGTCCCAACACCGACCCCTGTGGAACTCCACTGGTAACCGGCAGCCAGCCAGAATAGGATCCCTTTATTCCCACTTTCTGCTTTCTGCTGAGCAGCCAATGCCCCACCCATGCTAGTAACTTCCCTATAGTTCCAAGGGCTCTTAACTTGCTAAGCAGCTCATGTGCGGTACCTTTTTAAAGGCCTTCTGAAAATTCAAGTACACCATGTCTACTGCATCTCCTTTGTCTACCCTACTTGTAACTTCCTCAAAAGTTTACAGTACATTTGTCAGGCAGGATTTTCCTTTCAGGAAACCATGCTGGCTTTGGCCTATCTTGTCATGTGCCTCCAGATACACCGTAATCTCATCCCTAACAATTGATTCCAACAACTTCACAACCACTGATGTCAGGCTAACAGGTCTATAGTTTCCTTTCTGCTGCCTCCCACCCTTCTTAATTAATGGAGTAACATTTGCAATTTTCCAGTCATCTGGTACATTGCCAGAATCTGTCAATTCTTGAAAGACTATCGATAACACTTCTGCAATCTCTCTAGCTACTTCCTTCAGAACCCTAGGGTGCATTCCATCAGGTCCAATAGATTTATCCAATCTCAGACCATTAAGTTTCCTGAGCACCTTCTGAATCATAATTTTCACTACACAAACCTCACTTCCTTGACATTCTTAAATGTCCGGTATACTGCAGATGTCTTCCACTGTGAAGACTGATGCAAAATACGCATTCAGCTCCTCCACCATCTCTGCATCTCTCATGGCAATCTCTTCAGCATCATTTTCTATTGAAAAGTGCAGGGGTGAAAACCTCAGTGGTGTGCACTTACCCCACTGCTCTACTCTCAATATACACATGACTTTGTGGCTAGGCATAGCTCAAATACCATCTATAAATTTGATGACAATACAACCTTTGTTGGTAGAATCTCAGGTGGTGACAAGAGGGTGTACAGGAGTGAGATATGCCAACAAGTGGAGTAGTGCTGCAGCAACACCCTGGCACTCAACGTCAGTAAGATGAAGGAGCTGATTGTGGACTTCAGGAAGAGTAAGGTGAAGGAACACATACCAATTCTCATAGAGGGATCAGAAGTGGAGAGAGTGAGCAGTTTCATGTCTCTGGGTGTCAAAATCTCTGAGGATCTACCCTGGTCCCAACATATCGATGTAGTTATAAAGAAAGCAAGACAGCAGCTAAACTTCATTAGGAGTTTGAAGAGATTTGGTACATCAACAAATACACTCAAAAACTTCTATAGATGTACCTTAGAGAGCATTCTGACAGACTGCATCACTGTCTGGTATGGAGGGGTGGGGAGCTACTGCACAGGACCGAAAGAAGCTGCAGAGGATTGTAAATTTCGTCAGCTTCATCTTAGGCGCAAAGTACCCAGGACATCTTCAGGGAGCGGTGTCTCAGAAAGGCAGCATCTGTTATTAAGGACCTCCAGCACCCAGGGCATTCCCTTTTCTCACTGTTACTATCAGGTAGGAGGTACAGAAGCCTGAAGGCACACACTCAGCGATTCAGGAACAGCTTCTTCCCCTCTGCCATCTGATTCCTAAATGGACATTGAATCCTTGGACACTACCTCACTTTTTTAATATGCAGTATTTCTGTTTTTTCATGTTTTTTTAATCTATTAAATATACTGTATGTAATTCATTTACTTGTTTATTAATTATTATTATTTTTCTCTTCTAGATTATGTATTGCATTGAACTGCTGCTGTTAAGTTAACAGATTTCACTTCATAATAAACCTGATTCTGATTCTGCATGAGCATCAGCTTGCTCTCCACATTGTGCTACTCTGGCTTGCGCATACAATGTAGTCACAGCTAAGACACAACATCCATGGTTCACCCTGATTAACAGAGGGCCTTTATTATAGTGATGACCTCTGATATTCCCCATGGCTGGGATGTCTGGAATCACAGTAACATCTCAATATACAGGTTTTGCATTCAGGGTGGAGAACGAAGAAACGCCTTTACCCAGAGGATGGTGAACCGTTGTAAGTGTCTAACCAGAAGAGCTGTACCATCAACATTCAGGAAGTCACCAATGGCAAGAACCTCAACTGGTTGACCATGTTAATACAGTGATGACAGCAAGTCAGAGACTGAGTATTCTGCAAAAAGTGAGTTACTTGTTCATCCACAACATCAAACATTCCTCTCCTCCATCAGCGGCACATCATGACTGCAGTGTGAACCATCCAGAACTCATCCACTGTCACCAAGATGGTCAAGGGGTGTGTATCCCTGCTAATAACATCATTTGTAGCTTCATTACAATCATACACCATCCTGGTTTAGAAATGTATAACTATTCTTTCAGTGTCATTGAGTTTAGCATACCACAAAGCACAGGAGCAGACCCCTCAGCCCACAATAATTAACCACCTAACTAAACTAATCAGTGCTGTGTATACAATGTCCATATCCTTCCATTACTGCATATTCATGTTCTTGCCTGGTCCACACCATCTTCTGTTGAAGTGTTCACCTGAGAGTCGGCTGGTGTGGTATACTGCGTCCGGTGCTCCCGGTGCAGCCTTTTATATATATTGGTGAGACCCGACGCAGACTGGGAGACAGTTTCACTGAACACCTACGCTCAGTCCACCAGAAAAAGCAGGATCTCCCAGCGGCCACACATTTTAATTCCACGTCCCATTCCCATTCTGATATGTCTATTCATGGCCTCCTCTATTGTCAAAATGAATCCAAACTCAGTTTGGTGGAACAACACCTTACATACCAGCTGGGTAGCCTCCAACCTGATGGCATGAACATTGACTTCTTTAACTTCCGTTAATGCCCTTCCTCCCCTTCTTACCCCATCCCTGACATATTTAGTTGTCTGCCTGTTCTCCTTCTCCCTCTGGTGCTCCCCCCCCCCCCCTTTCTCCTGAGGTCTCCCGTCCCATGATCCTTTCCCTTCTCCAGCTCTGTATCACATTTGCCAATCACCTTTCCAGCTCTTAGCTTCATCCCAACCCCTCTGGTCTTCTCCTATCATTTCGCATTTCCCCCTCCCCCCACTATTTTCAAATCTCTTACTATTTTTCCTTTCGGTTAGTCCTGACGAAGGGTCTCGGCCTGAAACATCAACAGCGCTTCTCCCTATAGATGCTGCCTAGCCTGCTGTGTTCTACCAGCATTTTGTGTGTGTTGTTGTTTGAATTTCCAGCATCTGCAGATTCCCTCCTGTTTGCCACACCATCTTCTTGTAGCTTTCATCAACCAGCCTGAAGTCCAACACCATTAGGTTTAAGAATAGCTACTTCCCTTCAACAAGTCAGTTCTAAAAGTTAAAGATTAGCTTTACTTGTCACATGTATATTGAAACATCCAGTGAAATGAGTCACTTCTGCCCTGCCTCTTGAACTTAATACCTCAACTAATCAAAACACATATGAAATACACCTTCCTTCTCACACTATACGCCCGTGTAGCCACTTTCAGGGTGCTATGGATGTGGATTCCAAGGTGCACCTTGACATCTACACTTTAAAGTTTTTGCCATCAGAAGTGTATTGTTTTGATCTCCCAAAGTACAACATTTTATACTTGGCCAAATTAAACTTTACCATGGCTCCATCAATATCTGCAACTGATCTAAGTTCTAAACTTTCCTTTCATACAGCACAAGGCAGGCTATAGTGCTTATACATGTGCCCAACAACATTTCCCAAAGGCACAGGGAAAAGCAATAACTCTCAGCCTTTTCAGTGATGTCAATGTATGAAAAATTAAAAAATAAAAATTAGCTTATGTCATCAAGAGTTAATGCAATTGTGCTCAAAATTTAAAACATTTAAAACCAATGTCCAGCTCAGCGACACAGCTAATCTGCTACTGCTGCAAGCAGCTAAACTCTACCTGAGAAGCTGCATTTTCTTTGTACTGACCTTTATAAAACAGTAACTGAAACCCATATACATACAAGTTATGATATCATTTCTTAGCTTGGAGGCAAACACATACAAGGGGCTGATTTTAATTATATTTTATACACTGAATCACAACTCACCACAAAAATAAAAGGCATTTGCACCTTTGAAATCTGATAGGTAGAATTAGTTTGTCTAATATACTCAATGAATTGTTTTCTTCAAGTTAACAGTTAGCCTGTGGAATAGATCTACAGTATGCATTAACTGCAGAAAGACCAAAGCTGAGCGTTGAAACAGCACTTCCCGAGCAGTGCAGTTCCTGTGCACATTGAAGTTAGTGGAAAATAACATCAGTAACACCACAGGTTTGTACAGTCATAGGAGTCACAGAGCAATACAGGCCCTTCAATCCAACCAGTCCATACTAATCATGGTGTCCATACAGCTAGTCTCAAGAATCTGTGCTCCACCCACATCTCTCTAAGCCCCACCCCGCCATGTACCTGTCCAAGTGCTTCCTAAATGATACTATTGCACCTGTCTCAACCATTTCCTTTGGTAGCTTGTTCCATATAGTCACCGCTGTCTACTTGAAGAAATTGCCCCTCAGGTCCCTTTTCAATTTTTTCTCTCTCAACCTAAACCTATGCCCTCTAGTTTTTGACTTTCCTACCCTGGAGGAAAGACTGTTACCGTTCACATTATCTGTGCCTCTCATAATTTTAAACATTTCTTTCAGAATTGCCCTACATTCCATAAAGATTTAGCCAGACCAACCTCTCCATATAACTTGGACACTTTAGTTCTGGCAATATCCTCTTAAATCTGCTCTGTACTCTTTCCAGTTTAATCATATACTTCTTATAACAGGCTGACCAAAACTGTACACAGTGCAGCATCACAAATATCTTATACAACTGTAACATAATGTCCCAACTCCTATACTCTCAGTCCTGACTGATGAAGGCCAACAACCTAAGGGCCTTTTTCACCACCTTTCTACCTCTGTCAATGAACAATACACATTCACTCCCAAGTCCCTCTGTTAATTATACTCCCTCCCTCCCTACTAAGCGCGGTACAAGACCATAAAACATAGGAGCAGAATTAGGCCATCCAGCCCATCAAGTCTGCTCCACCATTCAATCATAGCTGATTCTTTACAAGGAATCATTCTTGTAAACCTCCTCTGGACCCTCTCCAATGCCAGCACATCTTTTCTAAGATGAAGGGCCGAAAACTGTTCTCCATATTCAAAGTGAGGCCTCACCAGTGCCTTATAAAGCCTCAGCATCATGTACATGCTCTTGTATTCAAGACCTCTTGAAATGAATGCTAACATGGCATTTCCCTTCCTCACCACAGACTCAACCAGCAAATTAACCTTCAAGGTGTTCTGCACAAGGACTCCCGTCCCTCTGCATCTCAGATTCCTGGATTTTGTCCCCATTTAGAAAATAGACCGCACATTTATTTCCACTACCAAAGTGCATGACCATGCATTTTCCAAAGTTGTATCTCATTTGCCATTTTCTAGCCCATTCTCCTAATCTGTCTTTCTGTATCCTTCCTGTTTCCTCAACACTACCTGCCCCTCCACCAATCTTCGTATCATCTGCAAATTTGGCAACAAAACCATCTATTCCATCATCTAAGTTATTTATATACAGCATAAAAAGAAGTGGCCCAAACACTCACCATGCAGAACACCACTAGTCAACCAGAAAAGGATCCTTTTATTCCACTCACTGCCTCCTACCAATCTGCCAGTGCTCTAACCATGTTAGTAACTGGTTGGCTTTCCAAACGACACCACCTGACATTTATCAGGGAGAGCAGAATTGCATTGAAATGTCTGGACAGATTGAGACTGCATTTAAGCATGTCAGACAGAAGAACCCACTGGCTGGCTGACTGGTGAAGGGGGGTTGACTGGACACATCGCCTGAAACAGCTGCAGGCAATGGAGAAGGCTACTTTCAGGGCTGGGAGGGAGAGGATGGGATTGCGGGGAAGCACCACACCCAGGTCATTGCCCACAACCACCACTCAGTTCCTCTCCTATCCCACCGCTTCAGTACCTACCGGAATGTCTGCTGCTGATGTAGCAGGTGGGGACAGGGTGGAGCAAAGTTTCATAGTAGAAGACAGCTACAACATGGGTAGAGTGCAATGGAACATTTTGGATTTGATAGAACCACATGCTGCCAGCTTGCTTGACATCTGCAAGCTCACAGTGAGGCAGTAAGTTGCCCTTGGTCTCTGTGAGTGAGCAATGAGGGAGAAGGTAGTGCTTGACCTCTGTGAGTGCACAGTAAGGGAGCTGTAGTGTTTGGTTTCTGTAGGCTCGCCACGAGGGAGCAGACTGCACTCGGTCTCTGTGACCACTGAGGCAGCAGGTTTCACTCAATCTCTGTGACTGCACAGGGAGGGAGCAGGTAGGGTTCGGCCTCTGTGAGTCAGCAGTGAGGGAGCAGCTCACAGTTGGGCTCTATGGCATGCAATGAGGGAGCAGGTGTTGTTTGATCTCTGTGATTACACACAGGGAGGCTTCACAGCTGAAACGTCTCCACCCAAGCAAGGCTGCAGGCCCGGATGGTGTCAGCCCCAGGGTGCTCAAAGCCTGTGCCCCCCCAGTTATGTAGAGTACTTCACCATGTCTTCAACCTGAGCCTGAGTCTCTAGAGGGTTCCTGTGCTATGGAAGACGTCCTGCCTCGTTCCTGTACCGAAAACGCCACACCCCAGTGGCTCCAATGACTACAGACCGGTGGCATTGACCTCACACATCATGAAGATCCTGGAGAGACTTGTTCTAGAGCAGCCTATAGTTAGGTCACACTTAGACCCCTTCCAGTTCGCTTACCAGCCCCGACTAGGAGTTGAGGATGCCATCATCTACCTGCTGAACCATGTCTATGCCCACCTGGACAAGCCGACGAGAACTGTGAAGGTCATGTTTTTTGACTTCTCCAGTGCGTTCAACACCATCCACCCTGCTCTGCTGGGTGAGAAGCTGACAGTGATGCAGGTGGATGCTTCCCTGGTGTCATGGATTATTGATTACCTGACTGGTAGACCACAGTACGTGCGCTTGCAACACTGTGTGTCAGATAGAGTGGTCAGCAGCACTGGGGCTCCACAGGGGACTGTCCTGTCTCCCTTTCTCTTCACCATCTACACCTTGGTCTTCAACTACTGTACAGAGTCTTGCCATCTTCAGAAGTTTTCTGATGACTCTGCCATAGTTGGATGCATCAGCAAGGGAGATGAGGCTGAGTACAGGGCTAAGGTGGGAAACTTTGTCACATGGTGCGAGCAGAATCATCTACAGCTTAATGTGAAAAATACTAAGGAGCTTGTGGTGGACCTGAGGAGGGCTAAGGTACCGGTGACCCCTGTTTCCATCCAAGGGGTCAGTGTGGACCTGGTGGAGGATTACAGATACGTGAGGATACGAACTGACAATAAACTGGACCGGTCAAAGAACACTGAGGCTGTCTACAAGAAGGGTCAGAACTGTCTCTATTTCCTGAGGAGACTGAGATCCTTTAACATCTGCCGGATGATGCTGAGGATGTTCTACGAGGCTGTGGTGGCCAGTGCTATCATGTTTGCTGTTGTGTGCTGGGGCAGCAGGCAGAGGGTAGCAGACACCAACAGAATCAACAAACTCATTCGTAAGGCCAGTGATGTTGTGGGGGTGGAACTGGACTCTCTGACGGTGATGTCTGAAAAGAGGATGCTGTCCAAGTTGCATGCCATCTTGGACAATGACTCCCATCCACTCCATAATGTACTGGTTAGGCACAGGAGTACATTCAGCCAGAGACTCATTCCACCGAGATGTAACACTGACCGTCATAGGAAGTCATTCCTGCCTGTGGCCATCAAACTTTACAACTCCTCCCTCGGAGTGTCAGACACCCTGAGCAAATAGGCTGGTCCTGGACTTATTTCCACTAGGCATGATTAACTTATTATTATTTATGGTTTTATATTGCTATATTTCTACCTATTCTTGGTTGGTGCGGCTGTAACGAAACCCAATTTCCCTTGGGATCAATAATATATGTCTGTCTGTCTGTCTGTCAGGTCGCGCTCAGTCTCTCTGAGCACCCAGTGAAGGTGAATGTAGTGTTCGCTCACCTCGCCACATTTTGTCCAGTGGGGTGCACCCATTTAGCAGTAACCCTCACCTTCATCCCACTGGCAGCCATGCTGAACTTAAACCGATACGGGGTTTATATTTTCTCAGACATAACATTAATTCCCTTAGAGTGTTTTAATTACATTAATTTACTAATTATTTCATCTGTGAGCACAATGCAGAAAGAATAGTGATGAACATCACCACTAATATCACAAGATACAGTTGCATTTGAAAGTTGTGTTATATTATCATTATTCGGAACTGATTCCATTATAGCTATTCCAATAATCCATAACTACAAGCACTTCCCTATAGGTCAACATGCTGTGATTGTGTCTACCTAACTCCATTACTGTTCTGATGGATGTTGTGGATAAAATACAGATTGTTCATATTTGTTCACTTTACCAATAACTGAATGACAGTGTGCATCTGAGATAATTTTATTCAGATATTTGAATAGCTGATGAATACACATGTTTAAGTGATATTTTCTGGCTGCTATTTCAAGTGATCCACTGTCAAAATGCAAACAGATAATGTACAAATATGATAAAGATGAAAACGTAATCCCTCGATTGTGAAAGTCCTTCACTTCATCTGACACTTGCAACAAGCAACTCAAATTCTACCAGGTGGTATGATTGCGATGATGGTTCAGATACGTAATTTCCTTTGATGAATATTGGAAACTGTGCTGCGGGAAAGGGTGGACGATGTGTGAGCTCTCTGCCAACTGCGGCTGCAAAACAACTGAAATAAGAAATAGACTAACCCACGCCTTAACATTTGTAATGAAATCAGGTTCATTCATAATCTCAGAGTATGTGGGAAAAGTGATCATGACAGTGCCTATTTTGCTTGAGAGGGGATGGACACAATTCAATTGGAGAAAGTATTTTAACTTAAATAAGACCAACTGGAGAACTGAGGGATAAGTTAGCTCAGAGAAAGTGAAAAAATGAATTGTAAAAATCTTGAGTATACAAAAAAAAATGGCAAGAATTTAAAACTATGTTTTATTCATCTAAAAGAAATCTCCAATCCCTGAGTACATAGATAGGGTGAATATATTCATTCTTTTTCCCAGAGTTAGGGGAATCAAGAGCTAGAGGGCAAAGGTTTTAGGAAAAAGGGAAGAAATTCAATAGGCACCTGAGGGACAACATTTTTAAACAAAGGATTTTATGTACAGTATATGGGAAGATCTGCGAGGAGAAGTGGTGAGATGGAATAGAGTTGGACAGTTACATGGATTGGAAAGGTTGAGAAGGTTATGGGCCAAATTCTGGTAAATGGAACTAGTTTTGATGAGGTGCCTCAGTCAGGATGGACCAGGCCTGTTCTGTGCTGTATAACTCTATGAAGTAAACACGACAAAACAAAAACGTTCCTTTCAATGGTGAGGAAGGCAAATGTGATGTCAGCATTCATTTGAGAGGACTAGAATATAAAAGTAAGGATGTCATGCTGAGGCTTTACAAAGCTTTGGTCAAACCTGAAAGGAGTATTCTGCGAAGTTTCAGGCCCCTTACCTAAGATTCCAATCCAGATGGTTATGATCATTGAGTTTTCTAGACTTCCATTAGTGTAAAGTGTACGTATAATTAATAACATCTTAATCACAGAGTCCATTGCTAAATGTATTGTGAGCAGTTTTGGGCCCCTTATCTAGGAAAGGATGTGCTGGCATTGGGGAGGGTCCTGAAGAGGTTCATGAGAATGACCCCAGGAATAAAAGTATTAACATATCAGGAGCGTTTGATGGCTCTGGGCCTGTACTTGTTGGAGTTTAGAAAATGAAGGGGATCTCATTGAAACCTATCGAATATTGAAAGCCAAGATAAAATGGATGTGGAGCGGATGTTTCCTAAAGTTGGGGATTCTAGGATCAGAGTGCTCAGCCTCAGAATAGAAGGATATCCCTTTTGAATAGAGAATAGGAGTAATTTCTTTAGCCAGGGGTGGTGAACTTGACTGTGGAGGCCAAGTCTTTATGTATATTTAAGGCAGAGGTTGATTGATTCTTGAACGGTCAGGGCATGAAGGGACATGGGGAGAAGGCAGGAGATTAGGGTTGAGAGGAAAATTGAGTCAGTCATGATAAAATAGCACAATGGGCCAAATGGCCTAATTCAGCTCCTATATTTATTGGCTTTATAGTAATTTATTGTCACAGACGATTGTAGTGGCCAAGTCATTGGGTATATTTAAAACAGAGGTTGATAAGTTATTGATTGACAAGGGCATCAAAGGTCACTGGTGTGTATTTAATATTTCAGTAATATTTGAGTTATTTTGTAAATACATTGTTTGATTAAGCATTCTTTGTTGTTTATATAATTCATTATGGTTGTATGTGCTGCCTTGATTTAAACAAGCACAAAGCTAGACTCACATTTCGGACTCCTGGGTGTTCCTTTGAAAGAGATACTGTTTGAACTTACAAAAGATAACAACAGAGAGAATTTAAAAATGCAAAACGAGGAAATCTGCAGATGCTGGAAATTCAAGCAACACAAACAAAATGCTGGTGGAACACAGCAGGCCAGGCAGCATCTATAGGAACAAGCACTGTCAACATTTCGGGCCGAGACCCTTCGTCAGGACTACAGTAACTGAAAGAAAAGATAGTAAGAGATTTGAAAGAAGAAGGGGGAGGGGGAAATTTGAAATGATAGGAGAAGACCGGAGGGGGTGGGGTGAAGCTAAGAACTAGAAAGGTGATTGGCAAAAGGGATACAGAGCTGAAGAAGGGAAAGGATCATGGGACGGGAGGCCTAGGGAGAAAGAAAGGGGGAGGGGAGCACCAGAGGGAGAACAGGCAAAGAGTGATGGGCAGAGAGAGAAAAAAAAAGGAGAGGGGGAAATAAATAAATCAGGGATGGGGTAAGAAGGGGAGGAGGGGCATTAATGGAAGTTAGGGAAGTCAATGTTCATGCCATCAGGTTGGAGGCTACCCAGACGGAATATAAGGCGTTGTTCCTCCAACCTGAGTGTGGCTTCATCTTAACAGTAGAGGAGGCCACGGAGAGACATATCAGAATGGGAATGGGACGAGGAATTAAAATGTGTGGCCATTGGGAGATCCTGCTTTCTCTGGAGGACAGAGTGTAGGTGTTCAGCGAAACAGTCTCCCAGTCTGTGTCAGGTCTCACCAATATATAAAAGGCCACACTGGGAGCACCGGACGCAATTTACCACACCAGCCGACTCACAGGTGAAGTGTTGCCTCACCTGGAGGGACTGTCTGGGGCCCTGAATGGTGGTGAGGGAGGAAGTGTGACAGGTGTAGCAGTTGTTCCACTTACAAGGATAAGTGCCAGGAGGGAGGTCAGTGGGAAGGGATGAGGGGGATGACTGGACAAGGGAGTCGTGTAGGGAGCGAATCCTGAGGAAAGCAGAAAGAGTGGGGGAAGTAAAGATGTGCTTGGTAGTGGGATCCCGTTGGAGGTGGTGAAAGTTATAGAGAATTATATGTTGGACCCGGAGGCTGGCGGGGTGGCAGCTGAGGACAAGGGGACCTTATCCCAAGTGGGGTGGCAGGTGGATGGGGTGAAGGCAGATGTGCGGGAAATGGGAGAGATGCGTTTGAGAGCAGAGTTGATGGTGGGGGAAGGGAAGCCCCTTTCTTTAAAAAAGGAAGACATCTCCTTTGTCCTGGAATGAAAAGCCTCATCCAGAGAGCAGATGCGGCGGAGACCGAAGAATTGTGAGAAGGGGATAGCCTTTTTGCAAGAGACAGGGTGGGAAGAGGAATAGTCCAGGTAGCTGTGAGAGTCAGTAGGTTTATAGTAGATATCAGTAGATAAGCCGTCTCCAGAGATGAAGACAGAAAGATCAAGAAAGGGGAGGGAGGTGTTGGAAATGGACCAAATAAATTTGAGGGCAGGGTGAAAGTTGGAGGCAAAGTTGATGAAGTCAATGAGCTCAGCATGTGTGCAGGAGGCAGCACCAATGTAGTCATCGATGTAGTGAAGGAAAAGAGGGAGACGGATACCCGTATAGGCTTGGAACATGGACTGTTCCACAAAGCCAACAAAAAAACAGGCATAGCTGAGACTCATACGGGTGCCCACGGCTACACCTTTGGTTTGGAGTAAGTGGGATGAACCAAAAGAGAAATTATTGAGAGTAAAGACTAATTCCGCTAGATGGAGGAGAGTGGTGGTAGACGGGAATTGGTTTGGTCTGGAATCCAAAAAGAATTGGAGAGCTTTGAGACCTTCCTGGTGGGGGATGGAGGTATATAGGGACTGGACAACAGAGAGAAGGGAGAAGAATGGGGTGGGAAAGGATAATCATCAACCATGATAGGCCACATGAAAGTTTGGAGAGGAGGGGACTTCAGTCAGGTCAGTTGTTCGAGGATAAAAGGCAGGAGCGGGTTACAGCAGCTTAACAGCTTTGAACAATGGCGCATTGGCATTGGGGATTGATTAGGAAGAGAAAATTAAAGAAAGGCAGGGGCAGGTACAACGACCATCATCTGAGTGGACGGAGTCAGAGTGGTGATCTTATGGCTTTAGCTCTCCGAGGCTTCAGCAAAGAGAGCTTTCACTCAAAACAAACAAAAGAAAGAAAGCTCAAGTTTTTTTTTCCTTCTCTTTTTATCTGTTCAACCAGCAAAGTGGAGATTACACACAGGATAGTGAAATGCCCATCTTGCGGGACGTGGGAAGGCAGGGTGATCTACAGTGGCCTGATGACTGCAGCTGCGAGAAGTTCATCCAGCTGCAGCTTCTAACAAGCTGTATTAAACAGTTGGTGCAGGAACAGGATGAATTCAGATCATTCAGAAAGCTGAATGGCTGATAGATAGGACATATAGAGAGGTAGCAACATCCAAGTGCAGGACACAGAAAACTTGGTAATTGGAAGGGAAAGCGGTTAAAGAGGCAGTGCAAGTACCCCTGTGGTCATTTTCCTCAATGACAGGTTTACCATTCTGGTTATTGACTGGAGTGGGGGGGTGGAATGACCTAACAGTGGAAAGTCACAGCGATCAGGACTCAGTGAGTCTGTCTCTGTGATACAGAAGGGAAGGGGGGAAAAGAGGCACACTGCAGTGATAAGGATTCGTTAATTAGGGGAATGGACAAGAGGTTCTGTGGGCGAGAACAAGAGTACCGGATTGTATGTTGCCTCCCAGTTGCAGGGTCCAGGATATCTCGGATCAGTATTCCTAAGTGGGAGGGTGAATAGTCAGAAGTCATGGTTCAACATGGGGAGGATGGGTGATGAGGTTCTGCAAAGTGAGTTCAGGGGGTTAGGTGCTAAGTTAAAGAGCAGGACCTCCAGGGATGTGATCTCAGGATTACACCCGTGCCACGTGTTAGTGAGGCCAAAACTAGGAAGTTTATACAGTTTAATATATGGCTAATGATCTGGTGTAGGAGGGAGGGCATATGATTTTTGGATCATTGAGCTGTCCTCTGGGGAAGATGGAACCTGTACAGAACGGACAGTTTGGACTAAAACTGAAGAGGGACTAAAATCCATGTGGGAAGGTTTTAATGCTGCATGGTGGGGTTTAAACTAGAGTTGCAGGGGGATGGGAACCAGCGTTCCAGAACAGTTAGTGGAGAGGGTGTGGAAGCAGGAATTGGTAAGACCTCAATCAAAGTTAGGAATCAAAATGTTGAGCATCGGGCGACTAGTAAACTGAGCTGCATATATTTCAATGCAGTAAGTATTGTAGGAAAGGAAGATGCTGAAGATAAGGTAGCTGGTTTAGCAACAGGGGCAATGTGTAGTGAGGAGAGGCTGTTGATAGGGCAAAATTGCAGTCAGGATGAGTTGCAACATGAGGGTAGTTAACATTAGGGTAGTTAAGAAAGCTTATGGGGTTAGCTTTCATAAGTCGAGGAATAGAGTTTAAGAGTCATGGGGTAATGATGCAGCTCTATTAATCTCTGGTTAGGCCACACTTGGAGTACTGTGTCCTGTTTTGGTCACCTCACTATAGGAAGGATGTGGAAGCATTGGAAAGGGTACAAAGGAGATTTACCAGGATGCTGCCTGGTTTAGAGAGTATGCATTATGATTAGAGATTAAGGGAGCAAGGGCTTTACTCTCTGGAGTGAAGGAGGAGGAGAGGAGACATGATAAAGGTATACAAAATATTAAGAGGAATAGATAGAGTGGACAGCCAGCAACTCTTCTCCAGGGCACCACTGCTTTATACATGAGGACATGGCTTTAAGGTAAGGGGTGGAAAGTTCAAAGGGGATATTAGAGGAAGGGTTTTTCACTCAGAGCGTGGTTGGTGCATGGAATGCACTGCCTGAGTCAGTGGTGGAGGCAGATACACTAGTGAAGTTTAAGAATCTACTAGACAGGTATATGGAGGAATTTAAGGTGGAGGGTTATGTGGGGGGCAGGGTTTAAGGATTTGTGGAGAGATGGAAAATGCTTGCCAAAAGGACATTGTTACAATAGTCATGAGTGACTGCAATATGCAGATAGATTAGGAAAATCAGGTTGGTGCTGGATTACAGGAGGGGAAATTTCTAGAGTGCCTATGCAAGAGCTTTTTAGAACAGCTTGTGGTTAAACCCACTAGAGGATCAACTATTCTGTTTTATGAACCAAACATTGTAGGCCGAATGGCCTATACTGTGCTATATTATTCATTGTTCTTTATAAAAGGTGGACAAAATCGAAGAGGACTGAAGGTGTTGTATTTGAATGTGTACAGTATACAGAATAAGGTAGAGTAACTTGCAGCAGAGTTGCAGCTAGGCAGGTATGTTGTTGTAGGCATTACTGAATCATGGCTGAAAGATTACAACTGGGAGCTTTATGTCCAAGGACACACATTCTATCAAAAAGACAGGCAGGAAGGCAGAGGGAGTGGTATTGCTCTGTTGGTTAAAAATGGAATCAAATCATTAGAAAGAGGTGACATAGGGTCAGAAGGTGTTGAATCATTGTTGTCTGAGCTAAGAACTGCAAGGGTAAAAAGACTCTGATGGGAGTTGGATACAGACCCCCAAACAGTAGTAAGGATGTGGCCTAAAAATTACAATGGGAGATAGAAAATATTCGGTCTGGGTAGTCTCCAACCTGGTATCATGAACGTTGATTTCTTGAACTTCCGGTAACGCCCCTTCCCATCTCCTTCACCGTTCCCCATCCCCTTTTCCCTCTCTCACCTATCTCCTCACCTGGCCATCACCTTCCTTTGCTGATCTCCCCCCTTTTCCTTTTTCCATAGCCTTCTGTCTTCTCCTATTAGATTCCCCTTCTTTCAGCATTTTGCTTGAGTTGCTTGGATTTCCAGCATCTGCAGATTTTCTCTTGTTTGTGGAGAGATGGAAAATACATGCCAAAAGGACATTGTTACAAAAGTCATGAGCGACTGCAATATGCAGGTAGATTAGGAAAATCAGATTGGTGCTGGATTACAGGAGGGGAAATTTCTAGAGTGCCTATGCAAGAGCTTTTTAGAACAGTTTGTGGTTAAACCCGCTAGAGGATCAACTATTCTGTTTTATGAACCAAAATTGATTACAGAGCTTAATGTAAAAAAAAACCCTTTGGGAAAAAGTGATCATAAATGATTCAATTCACTCTGAAATTTGAGAAAGAGAGGCTAAGTTCAGGCCTTTCAGTATTATGGTGAAGTAAAGGGAATTACAGAGCCATGAGAGAGAAGTTGGCCAGGCCTGAATGGAAAAGAACACTGGCAAGAATGATGCTACAGCAGCAATGGCGGGGATTTCTGGAAGCAATTTGGAAGACACAGGATATATATATCCCAAAGAGGAAAGAGTAATTTAAAGGAAGGATGACACAACCATGGCTAAAAACAGAAATATTAAGACCATAAGACCATAAGACAAAGGAGCAGAAGTCGGCCATTCGGCCTTTCGAGTCTGCTCCACTATTTTATCATGAGCTGATCCATTCTCCCATTTAGTCACACACCCCCGCCTTCTCACTATAACCTTTGATGCCCTGGCTACTCAGATACCTATCAATCTCTGCCATAAATACACCCAATTACTTGACCTCCACTGTCGCCCATGGCAACAAATTCCACAGATTCACCATCCTCTGGCTAAAAAAATTTCTTCGCATCTCTGTTCTGAATGGATACCCTTCAGTCCTTAAGTCAAGCCCTCTCGTACTAGACTCCCCCAACTTTGCCACATCCACTCTGTCCATGCCTTTCAACATTCAAAATGTTTCTGAGGTCCCCCCTCATTCTTCTAAACTCCAAGGAGTACAGTCCAAGAGCGGTCAAACATTCCTTAACCCTCTCATTCTTGGAATCATTCTAGTGAATCTTCTCTGAACCCTCTCCAACATCAGCACATCCTTTCTTAAATAATGAGCCCAAAACTGCACACAGTACTCCAAATGAGGTCTTACCAGGGCCTCATAGAGCCTCAACATCACATCCCTGCTCCTATACTCTATTCCTCTAGAAATGAATGGCAACAATGCATTCACCATCTTCACCACCTACTCAACCTGGAGGCTAACCTTAAGGGTATACTACACAAGGACTCCCAAGTCCCATCGCATCTCAGAACTTTGAATTCTCTCCCCATTTAAATAATAGTCTGCCCATTTATTTCTTCTACCAAATTGCATGACAGTACACTTTCTAACATAGAACATAGAATAATACAGCACATTATAGGCCCTTCGGCCCACAATGTTGTGCTGACTCTCAAACCCTGCCTCACATATAACCCCCCACCTTAAATTCCTTGATATACTTGTCTAGTAGTCTCTTAAACTTAACTAGTGTGTCTGCCTCCACCACTGACTCAGGCAGTGCATTCCATGCACCAACCACTCTCTGAGTGAAAAACCTTCCTCAAATATCCCCCTTGAACTTCCCACCCCTTAACTTAAAGCCATGTCCTCTTGAACTGTGCAGTGGTGCCCTGGGGAAGAGGCACTGACTGTCCACTCTGTCTATTCCTCTTAATATCTTGTACACCTCTATCATGTCTCCTCTCATCCTCCTCCTCTCCAAAGAGTAAAGCCCTAGCTCCCTTAATCTCTGATCATAATCCATACTCTCTAAACCAGGCAGCATCCTGGTAAATCCGCTCTGTACCTTTTCCAATGCTTCCCCATCCTTCCTATTGTGAGGCGACCAGAATTGGAGACAGTACTCCAAGTGTGGCCTAACTAGAGTTTTATAGAGCTACATCATTACATCGCGCCTCTTAAACTCTATCCCTCGATTTATGAAAGCTAACACCCCATAAGCTTTCTTAACTACCCTATCTACCTATGAGGCAACTTACAGGGATCCGTGGACATGTACCCCCAGATCCCTCTGCTCCTCCATACTACCAAGTATCCTGCCATTTACTTTGTACTCTGCCTTGGAGTTTGTCCTTCCAAAGTGTACCACCTCACACTTCTCCGGGTTGAACTCCATCTGCCACCGCTCAGCCCACTTCTGCATCCTATCAATGTCTCTCTGCAATCTTTGACAATCCTCTACACTATCTACAACACCACCAATCTTTGTGTCATCTGCAAACTTGCCAACCCACCCTTCTACTCCCACATCCAGATCATTAATAAAAATCACAAAAAGTAGAGGTCCCAGAACAGATTCTTGTGGGACACCACTAGTCACAATCCTCCAATCTGAATGTACTCCCTCCACCACGACCCTCTGCCTTCTGCAGGCAAGCCAATTCTGAATCCACCTGGCCAAACTTCCCTGGATCCCATGCCTTCTGACTTTCTGAATAAGCCTACCATGTGGAACCTTGTCAAGTGCTTTACTAAAATCCATGTAGATCACATCCACTGCATCTATATGCCTGGTCACCTCCTCAAAGAACTCTATCAGGCTTGCTAGGCATGATCTGCCCTTCACAAAGCCATGCTGACTGTCCCTGATCAGACCATGATTCTCTAAACACCCATAGATCCTATCTCTAAGAATCTTTTCCAACAGCTTTCCCACCACAGACGTAAGGCTCACTGGTCTATAATTACCCAGACTATCCCTACTACCTTTTTTGAACAAGGGGATACCATTCGCCTCCCTCCAGTCCTCCGGTACCATTCCTGTGGACAATGAGGATATAAAGATCCTAGCCAGAGGCCCAGCAATCTCTTCCCTTGCCTCATGGAGCAGCCTGGGGAATATTCCGTCAGGCCCCGGGGACTTATCCCTCCTAATGTATTTTAACTACTCCAACACCTCCTCTCCCTTAATATCAACATGCTCCAGAACATCAACCTCACTCATATTGTCCTCACCATCATCAAGTTCCCTCTCATTGGTGAATACTGAAGAGAAGTATTCATTGAGGACCTCACTCACTTCTGCAGCCTCCAGGCACATCTTCCCACTTTTATCTCTAATCGGTCCTACCTTTACTCCTGTCAACCTTTTGTTCTTCACATAATTGAAGAATGCCTTGGGGTTTTCCTTTACCCTACTCACCAAGGCCTTCTCATGCCCCCTTCTTGCTCTTCTCAGCCCCTTCTTAAGCTCCTTTCTTGCTACCCTATATTCCTCAATAGACCCATCTGATCCTTGCTTCCTAAATCTCATGTATGCTGCCTTCTTCCATCTGACTAGATTTTCCACTTCACTTGTCACCCATGGTTCCTTCACTCTACCATTCTTTATCTTCCTCACCGAGACAACTTTATCCCTAACATCCTGCAAGATATCCCTAAACATTGACCACATGTCGACAGTACACTTCCCTGCAAAAACATCATCCCAATTCACACCCGCAAGTTCTAGCCTTATAGCCTCGTAATTTGCCCTTCCCCAATTAAAAATGTTCCTGTCCTCTCTGATTCTATCCTTTTCCATGATAATGCTAAAGGTCAGGGAGCGGTGATCACTGTCCCCCAGATGCTCACCCACTGACAGATCTGTGACCTGACCCGGTTCATTACCTAATACTAGATCTAGTATGGCATTCCCCCTAGTCGGCCTGTCAACTTACTGTGACAGGAATCCATCCTGGACACACTTAACAAACTTTGCCCCATCTAAACCCTTGGAACTAATCAAGTGCCAATCAATATTAGGGAAGTTAAAGTCACCCATGATAACAACCCTGTTATTTTTGCCTCGGTATCTCTGCTGCTACCAGCGGGCCTATAGAATACCCCCAGTAGAGTAACTGCTCCCTTCCTGTTCCTAATTTCCACCCATAGTGACTCAAAAGAGGATCCTGCTACGTTACCCAATCTTTCTGCAGCTGTAATAGTATCCCTGACCAGTAATGCCACCCCTCCTCCTCTCCCCCCCCACCATACCTTTAAAGCACTGAAATCCAGGAATATTGAGAATCCATTCTTGCCCTGGTGCTAGCCAACTCTCTGTAATAGCCACTACATCATAATTCCATGTATGTATCCAAGCTCTCAGTTCATCGCCTGTGTTCCTGATGTTTCTTGCATTGAAGTACACACACTTTAGCCTTTCTACCTTACTACATTTATACCCTTTATTCTGCTTCTCTTTCCTCAAACCCTCTCTATATGTTAGATCTGGCTTTACTACATGCACTTCTTTCACTGCTCTATCGCTCCGGGTCCCATCCCCCTTGCAAATTAGTTTAAACCCTCCCGAACCATGCTAGCAGACCTACCTGTAAGGATATTGCTCCCCCTCGAGTTCAGGTGCAACCCATCCAATCTGTACAGGTCCCACCTTCCCCAGAAGAGATCCCAATGGTTCAAAAATCTAAAACCCTGCCCCCTGCACCAACTCCTCAGCCACGCATTCAACTGCCATCTCCTCCAATTCTTACCATCACTATCACGTAGCACTGGCAGCAACCCTGAGAACGTCACCCTTGAGGTCCTGTTCTTCAGCCTTCTGCCTATTTCCTGAAACTCACACTTCAGGACCTCATCCCTCTTCCTGCCTATGTTGTTGGTCCCAACATGTATCACGACTTCTGGTTGCTTTCCCTCTCATAGCAGGATGTCACGCACCCGGTCAGAGACATCCTGGACCTTGGCACCCGGGAGGCAACAAACCATGCAAGTGTCCTTCTCACATCCACAAAATCTCCTGTCTGCTCCCCTGACTATAGAGTCTCCAATGACGACAGCTCTCCTCTTCTCCGACCATCGTTCTGCACCACAGAGTCAGACTCAGTGCCAGAGGCCCTGCCACCGTGGCTCACACCTGGTCAATCGTCCTCACCAACAGCATCCAGGACGGTAAACTTATTATTCAGGGGAATGGCTACAGGGGTGCTCTGCACTACTTGTCTACTCTCCTTCGCTTTCCCCCCTTGGACTGTCACCCAATGACCTGCTTCCTTCAGCCTAGGTGTGACTAATTCCCTGTATCTCTCATCTATGACTGCCTCATTCTCCCTTATAAGTTGAAGGTCAACTACTTGCTGCTCCAGATTCCTCACTCGGGCATTGTATTTCATTGTATTTCATTTGCCACTTCTTTGCCCATTCCCCCAATCTATCCAAGTCTCTCTGCAGACTCTGTTTCCTCAGCACTACCGGCCCCTCCACCTATCTTTGTATCATCAGCAAACTTAGCCAGAAAGTCATCTATTCCATAATCCAAATCGTTGATATCCAACGTAAAAGGAAGCGGCCCCAAAATGGACCCCCGTGGAACACCACTGGTAACAAGCAGCCAACCAGAATGGGATCCCTTTATTCCCACTCTCTGTTTCCTGCCAATCAACCAACACTCTATCCACGTATCTAACTTTCCCGTAATTCCATGGGCTCTTATCTTGTATAGCAGCCTCATGGGTGGCACCTTGTCAAAGGCCTTCTGAAAATCCAATTACACAACATCCACTGCATCTCCCTTGTCTAGCCTTCTTGTAATTTCCTCAAAAAATTGCAATAGGTTTGTCAGGCAAACCTTTAAGGAAACCATGCTGAGTTTTGTCTATCTTGTCATATGCCTCCAGGTACTCCGTAACCTCATCCTTGACAATTGAATCCAACAACTTCTCAACCACAAATGTCAAGCTAACAGGTCTATAATTTCCTTTTTGCTTCCTTGCCCCCTTCTTAAATAGCAGAGTGACATTTGCAATCTTCTAGTCCTCTGGAACCATTCCAGAATGTATTGACTTTTGAAGGATCATTGCTAATGCCTCTGCAAACTCCATCGCTACTTCCTTCAGTACACGAGGGTTCATTCCATCTGGTCTGGTCTACCCTTAGACTATTCAGCTTCCTGAGTACCTTATCTGTTGTAACTGTTGTACACTTCTCTTCCCTGACACCCTTGAGTGTCCGGTATACTGCTGATGTCTTCCTCAGTGAAGACTGATGCAAAATACTCGTTCAGTTCCTCCACCATCTCCTTATCTTCCATTACAATTTCTCCGGCATCATTTTCTATTGGTCCTATATCTACTCTCACCTGTCTTTCACTCTTTATATACTTGGAAAAGCTTTTAGTATCCACTTTGATATTATTTGCTGGCTTCCTTTCATAGTTCATCTTTTCCCTCTTAATGACCTTCTTAGTTTCTTTTGTAGGCTTCTAAAAACTTCCCAATCCTCTGTCTTCCCACTAATTTTGCTTCCTTGTATGCTGTCTCCTTTGCTTTTACTTTGATTTTGACCTCTCTTGTCAGCCACAGTTGCATCCTTTTTCCATTTGAAAATTTCTTCTTTTTTTAGAATATATCTGTCTTGCACCTTCCTCACTTCTCGCATAAACTCCAGCCGCTGCTGCTCTGCTGTCCTTCCCACTAGTGTCCCTTTCCAGTCAACTTTGGCCAGTTCCTCTCTTATGCCTCTGTAATTTCCTTTTCTCCACTGAAATACCGACACATCGGATTTCGGCTTCTCTTTCTCAAATTTCACAGTGAACTCAACCATGCTATGATCACTGCCTCCTAAGGGTTCCTTCACCTCAATCTCTCTAATCACCTCTTGTTCATTTCACAACACCCAATCCAGTACAGCTGATCCCCTAGTGGGTTCATCAACAAGCTGTTCTGAAAAGCCATCTCGTAGACATTCTACAAACTCTCTCTTGAGGTCCAGTGCTGACCTGATTTTCCCAATCCATTTGCATGTTAAAATCCCCCACAATTATCATAACACTGTCCTTCTGGCAAGCCTTTTCTATTTCCTGTTGTAATTTGTAGTCCACATCACTGCAGCTGTTAGGAGGCCTGTAGATAACTGCCAAGAGGGTCCTTTTACCCTTGCGATTTCTTAGCTCAACCCATAAAGATTCTGCACCGTTTAATCCTATGTCACTTCTTTCTAATAATTTAAAATAATTTCTTTCGAATAAAGACATGCCACACCCTCTGCCTACCTGCCTATCCTTCCAATACACCATGTATCCTTGGACATTCAGCTCCCAGAGATATACATCCTTTAGTCACATCTCAGTGATGGCCACAACATCATACCTGCTGATCTGTAGCTGTACGACAAGATCATCCAGCTTATTCCTTATGCTGCGTGCATTTAAGTATAACACCTTAAGTCCAGTATTTGGTACTTTTTGCTTTGATTGCCCTGCAACTTTATTGCACTGCAACTCATTCCAATGGCTGCAAATTTGCCCCATCACCTACCTGTCCTTCCTGACATCTTTACTGCTCACTATCTTAGATTTATTTCTGTTTTCCCCCTCCTCCGCTTTATCATTCTGGGTCCCATCCCCCTGCCAAATTAGTTTAAACTCTCCCTAACAGCTCTATTAAACCTATTAAATATTACATTTAATATTAAAAATAGTATTAAAAAGGATACCAAGACAGTAAAACAAAGGTAAGAGTGGATATTGGACTGCTGGAAAACAATGTTGGAGCGGTAGTAATGGGGGAAAACAAAATAGCAGATGAACTGATAAGTACTTTGCATCAGTCTTCACTGTAGAAGACACTAGCAGTCTGGTGGAAGATCCAGGTGTTGGGGGACATGAAGTGTGCACAGTTACCATAACTAGAGAGAAGGTTCCTGGAAAACTACAAGATCTGAAGATAGATAAATCACTTGGACTAGATGGTGTATACTCCAGAGTTCTGAAAGAGGTGGCTGAAGAGATTGTAGAGGTATTAGTAATGATGTTTCAAGAATCACTAGATTCTGGAATGGTTTCAGAAGACTGGAAAATTGCAAATGTCACTCCATTCTTCGAGAAGGGAGAGAGGCAGAAGAAAGGAAACTAGGGGCTAGTAAGTCTGACCTCAATGGTTGGGAATATGTTGGAGTAGATTATTAAGGATGTGGACTCCGGGTACTTTGAGACACATGATAAAATAGGCCGTAGTCAGTACAGTTTTCTCTAGAGAAAATCTTGCCCGACATATCTGTTTGTATTCTTTGAAAAAGTAACAAGCAGTATAGACAAAGGGAAATTGGTTCATATGTTATGCTTAGATTCTCAGAAGGCCTTTGACAAGATGCCACACATGGGGCTACTTAACAAGCTATGAACCCATGGTATTACAGCCAAGATTCTAGCATGGATAAAGCAGTGGCTGGTGGCATGAGGCAAAGAGTGGGAATAAAGGGAGCCTTTTCTGACTGGCTGTTGGTAACACAGGGCTCTGCATTGGGACCAATTATTTTTATATTTTCTGTCAATGATTTGGATGATGGACTTGATAGCTTTGTTGCAAAATTTGCAGATGATAAGAAGATAGGTGGAAGGGCTGGTGGTTTTGAGGAAGTAGAGAAGCGATAGAAGGACTTAGACAGATTAGGAGAATGGGCAAATAAGTGGCAGATGAAATACAATGTCAGAAAGTGTTTGATCATGCACTCTTGTAGAAGAAATAAAAGGGTTGACTATGTTCTAAATGGAGAGAAACTACAAAAAAACTGAGGTGCAAAGGGACTTAGGAGTCTTTGTGCAGGATTCCCTAAAGGTTAATTTGTAGGTTGAGTCTATGGTGAGGAAGGCAAATGCAATGGTAGCGTTCATTTCAAGAGGTCTAGAATATAAAAACAAGGATGTAATATTGAAATTTTATAAAGCACTGGTGAGCCCTCACTTGGAGTGTTGTGAGCAGGTTTGGGTCCCTTATCTCAGAAAGGATGTGTTGAAACTAGAGGGGGAGGGGTTCAAATGAGATTTACAGAAATGATTCCAGGATTGAATGACTTGTCATATGAAAAGCATTTGATGGCTCTCGACCTGTGTTCACTTAAGTTAAGAAGAATGAGGGGTGACCCCTTTGAAACCTATTGAACTGTGAAAGGCCTTGATAGACAAAATGTTTCTTTTGTGGGAGAATCTAACACCAGAGGACACAGCCTCAGAATAGATGAGTGTTCTTTTAAAATGAAGGTAAGGATGAATTTCTTTAGCCAGAGAGTGGTGAACCCATGGAATTCTTTGCCCAGGCAGCTGTTGAGGCCAAGTCTTTATGTATATAAAGAGATTGATAGATATTTGGTTGATCAGGGTATGAAGGAATACAGAGACTGTATACAGAGACTGGGTCTGTGTGGACTATTGGATCAGCCATGATGAAACGGTAGAGCAGACTCGATGGAAGGTTATGTGGGAGTGAAGGGTTAGATTGATCTTAGAGTACATTAAAAGATCATCACATCATGGGTCATCAGGTCTGTACTGTACTAGCATTCTATGTTCTCTGCACAAATATGTAAAAATGGGATGAAATGTGAGCAAAAATAACTTGAATTGTAACAGGAAATAAAGATAATAAGATATAGGAGAAGAATTAGACCATTTGGCCCATTGAGTTTGCTCTGCTATTTCATCATGGATAATCCATTTTTTTCTGAGCCCTGTTCTCCTGCCTTTTCTCCATATCCATTCATGTGTTACGAATGTGCCACAACTCTGAGGGGCCGAAGGGTACAAAGTCGCCCCCTCCTTTTTGAGAATTGCAAGATCACTATTAATTCGGGTCTGGGACCCAGGAAATGAGAGAGAATCCACAAAGTTTGGAAGGTGTCCTGGCCTCAGCGAAACAAAACCATTGATAATGGCTAATGTCTCTTGGAGACGGAATTGTGTATTGAGTACTGTACTATTCATTGAAGCCCCTCAGGGGATGACCAGAGTGGGCTGGTTGAGAGATTGCATCATCCCAACCTGATTGACATCTGAGACCCCGTGAGTAAGGATAAAAGGGGGTCTGGGGAACAACCCCTTTAGACACACCAGGAGAAACACTAGAAATCCTGTGACAGCGTTTAATAGCGACAGCCGGTGGGAGGCTCGTGTGCGTCCTTCCGTTGCCTGGGATTGGCAGGCTCACCACGGAAGAACGGCTTAGCTAAAGGAGAGGCCACAAGTGAATGGCCACACCAACGAGACTCCGACGGATCGAAATCATGAAAGGAAAGCCGGCAAGTTTCTCAAAATCTCTCACTCTCTCCAACCATTGTAACCCAGCGGTCCCCAAAGGCTGCAGCCTGCATGAACTGAGTGACTTTTATATTTCCATCGGACAATACATTAACCCCTAGACAACGATAGAGCTATTTCTTATTGATTATTATTATACCCGCACTTTAGATTTAGTATTGACGACGTATATGATCTGTATATTTGCATTGATATTATTTTTGTGTATTTTTACTAATAATTGCTGTTAAAAATAGTACCATTAGACTTCAACGGACCTCTCAATCTTTGCTGGTAAGTGACCCAGTTACGGGTTCATAACACATGCCTTGACCAGTGAAGAATCTATCAACCTCTGCCTTAAGTATATAAAAGACTTGGCCTCCACAGTTACCAGTGGCAAAGAAATTCCACAGATTCACCACCCTCAGGCTAAAAAAATTCCTCCTCATCTCCATTCTAAAAGGACAAAACTCTATTCTGAGGATGCGTCCTCTGGTTTTAGACTCTCCCATCACAGGAAACATAGGAGATAAAGAAAAGCCTAAAGTGTTTAATAAATACTTTCAGAGAACAAGTAGTAGCAGAGAGGATAAAGAATCAAAGGAAACAAAATAATAGGAAAACTGGCAGAGTTGTGCTGAACCCAGGTTGCTGAAGAGGAAAGCTGCAGAAATAATGGATGGGATGAGAAGCAACTTAGTGGACTCTGGAACGATACCCGAGGATTGGAAAAAGGTGAATGGAACTGTAGTATTTCAGGAACAGGGAAGAAACAATAGGAATAATTCTGACACTGATGTTTTATTTTATTGTTAAAGTGCACTTCTGTATTCACCCTGGTAATGCTAAACTAGCTGCCTGTGCCTTTAAGAGAAAATGGTTTGCACGTGTGGAGCAGAAAGAAGAGTTACAATGTTCTAGAACGAACTTCAAATGCTGAGAGTTGCTTTTCCAAAGTTTGGTGAGGAAAGGTGAATAATATTTGATAATATCCACATCAAATCATTTATACTTATTTGTAAATCTAGAACATCGGTAATCTGACATGTTTTACATGTGGATGTTTTAGATTTTCACGAGTAAGGGATTGGCACTGGATAGCGTGGTTGTGCAAAATTCCTTAGTGGCCTGGTAGGTTAGTCTTTCTAGTGATTTTAACTAAAGGCAGCATATTGCAAAAGTTTATTTTTGTCTTACTTTATTGTTTCATGACCGAATGGGAACATAATGGAGTAATGTGAATGTGTTAATCTGTTCACGTAACTTGAGCAAGAATAATTCATTTCAGGGTCTAGCCTGTAGGTGTTCAGAAGTTAAGTACGTGTGTGCCAGTATACTTCTTAATTAATATGTGATGAATTCATTCAAATTTTTGATATTGTGTATGAGATACAGGGTTGGTGGAATTCTAATATTGTTTGTAATGTTTTTTCTTTAGAATTTTCTTCTAAACTTCCAAAAAATAGTTTTCTATATTTTGTTTTATTTATTTTTATAATGCATACATAACTAGTTGATATACATATATGGACCAAAATTAAGGTGAGACTGTAACAGCAGAAACTGTATTTTTTAAATTAATTCTGTCATCTTTATTTTGATATCCACTTTCTGTAGTAAAACATTTAAAATTGATAAAAGAATTTAAAGATCCAAAAAAGTGTTTGTTGTCCTGAGTGTGTTTTTTTCCCAGGTTACAAAACTGGGAAAGTCCTTTATTGATGAGGTGCTTGAAAAATCAGTATAATTACGGAGAGTTATCATGATTTGAAGAAAGTGGTGTAGGGAAACCAAGGGAGCTTTGAGGATTGATCATTGATAAGGACAAATTTGTGGATTCAAATTCATAGAAACACAGAAAACTTACAGCACTATACAGGCCCTTTGGCCCACAAAGTTGTGCTGAACATGTCTATACCTTAGAAGTTACTAGGTTTACCCTCTATTTCACTACGCTCCATGTACCTATCTAAAAGCCTTTTAAAAGACCCTATCGT
This sequence comes from Hypanus sabinus, assembly GCF_030144855.1. Taxonomy (NCBI): domain Eukaryota; kingdom Metazoa; phylum Chordata; class Chondrichthyes; order Myliobatiformes; family Dasyatidae; genus Hypanus; species Hypanus sabinus. The sequence continues at coordinate 189,697,504 of NC_082709.1, forward strand.
ATCCGCCTCCACCACCGTTGCTGGCAGCCCATTCCACGCACTCACCACTCTCTGAGTAAAAAGCTTACCCCTGACATCTCCTCTGTACCTACTGCCCAGCACCACAAACCTGTGTTCTCTTCTGGCAACCATTTCAGCCCTGGGGAAAAAGCCTCTGACTATCCTCACAATCAATGCCTCTCATCATCTTATATACCTCTATCAGGTCACCTCTCATCCTCCTTCACTCCAAGGAGAAAAGGCTGATGTTCACTCAATCTATTCTTATATGGCATGCTCCCCAATCCAGGCAACATCCCTGTAAGTCCCCCCTGCACCCTTTCTATGGCTTCCACATCCTTCCTGTAGTGAGGTGACCAGAACTGAACACAGTACTCCAAGTGGGGTCTGACCATGGTCCTATATAGCTGCAACATTACCTCTCGGCTCCTAAATTCAATTCCATGATTGATGAAGGCCAATACACCATATGCCTTCTTAACCACAGAGTCAACCTGCACAGCTGCTTTGAGCGTCCTATGGACTCAGACCCCAAGATATCTCTGATCCTCCACACTGCCAAGTGTCTTACTATTAATACTATATTCTGCCATCATATCTGCCTACCAAAATGAACCACTTCACACTTATCTGGGTTGAACTCCATCTGCCACTTCTCAGCTCAGTTTTGCATCCTATCAATGTCCCGCTGTAAACTCTGACAGCTCTCTACACTCTCCACAACACCTCCAATCTTAGAGTCATCAGCAAACTTACTAACCCATACCTCCACTTCCTCATCCAGGTCATTTATAAAAATCACAAAGAGAAAGGGTCCCAGAACAGATCCCTGAGGCACTCCACCGGTGACCGACTTCCATGCAGAATATGATCTGCAGACAAGCCAGTTCAGGATCCACAAAGCAATGTCCCCTTGGATCCCATGCCTCCGTACTTTCTCAATGGGCCTTGCATGGGGTACCTTATCAAGTGTCTTGCTGAAATCCATATACACTACATCCACTGCTCTTCCTTCATCAATGTGTTTAGTCACATCCTCAAAAAATTCAATCAGGCTCGTAAGGCACAATCTGCCCTTTACAAAGCCATGCTGACTATTCCTAATCATATTATACCTCTCCAAATGTTCATAAATCCTGCCTCTCAGGATCTTCTCCATCAACTTACGAACCACTGAGGTAAGACTCACTTGTCTATAATTTCCTGGGCTACCTCCACTCCCTTTCTTGAATAAAGGAACAAAATCGGCAACCCTCCAATCCTCGGGAACCTCTCCCGTCCCCATTGATAATGAAAAGATCATCGCCAGAGGCTCAGCAATCTCCTTCCTTGCCTCCCACAGTAGCCTGGGGTACATCTCATCTGGTCCTGGCAACTTATCCAACTTGATGCTTTCCAAAAGCTCCAGCACATCCATATAATATAACCATATAACAATTACAGCACAGAAACAGGTGATCTTGGCCGTTCTTGTCCGTGCTGATGCTTACTCTCACCTAGTCCCACTGGCCCACACTCAGCCCATAACCCTCCATTCCTTTCCTGTCTAAATACCTATCCAATTTTACTTTAAATGACAATACCGAACCTGACTCTTCAAACTTCTACAGGAAGCTCATTCCACACAGCTACCACTCTCTGAGTAAAGAAATTCCCCCTCATGATACTCTTAAACTTTTGCCCCTTAACTCTCAACTCATGTCCTCTTGTTTGAATCTCCTCTACTCTCAATGGAAAAAGCCTATCCACGTCAACTCGACCTATCTCCCTCATTATTTTAAATACCTCTATCAAGTCCCCCCTCACCCTTCTATGCTCCAAAGAATAAAGACCTAACTTTTTCAGCCTTTCCCTGTAACTTAGATGCTGAAACCCAGGTAACATTCCAGTAAATCTTCTCTGTACTCTCTCTATTTTGTTGATATCTTTCCTATAACTCGGTGACCAGAACTGTACACAATACTCCAAATTCCGCCTTACCAATGCCTTGTACAATTTTAACATTACATCCCAACTCCTATACTCAATTTATAAAGGCCTCTCAGATTTATAAAGGCCAGCATACCAAAAGCTTTCTTCACCACCCTATCCACATGAGATTCCACCTGCAGGGAACTATGCACCATTATTCCTAGATCACTCTGTTCTACTGCATTCCTCAATGCCCTACCATTTACCATGTATGTGCTATTTGGACTATTCCTACCAAAATGCAGCACCTCACACTTATCAGCATTAAACTCCATCTGCCATCATTCAACCCACTCTTCTAACTGGCCTAAATCTCTCTGCAAACTTTGAAAATCTACTTCATTATCCACAACGCCACCTACCTTATCATCTGCATATTTACTAATCCAATTTACCACCCCATCATCCAGATCATTAATGTTTATGACAAACAACATTGGACCCAGTACAGATCCCTGAGGCACACCACTAGTCACCAGCCTCCAACCTGACAAACAGTTATCCACCATCTCTCTGGCATCTCCCATCCAGCCACTGTTGAATCCATTTTACGACTTCAATATTAATACCTAATGATTGAACCTTCCTAACTAACCTTCCATGTGGAACCCTGTCAAAGGTCTTAATGAGGTCCATATAGACAACATCCACTGCTTTACCCTTGTCAACTTTCCTCGTAACCTCTTCAAAAAATTCAATAAGATTCATCAAACATGACCTTCCATGCACAAATCCATGCTGACTATTCCTAATCAGACCCTGTCTATCCAGATAATTATATATACCATCTCTAAGAATACTTTCCATTAATTTACCCACCACTGACGTCAAACTGACAGGCCTATAATTGCTAGGTTTACTCTTAGAACATTTTTTAAACAATGGAACCACATGAGCAATATGCCAATCCTCTGGGCACCATCCCCGTTTCTAATGACATTTGAAATATTTCTGTCTAAACCCCTGCTATTTCTACATCAACTTCCCTCAAGGTCCTAGGGAATATCCTGTCAGGACCCGGAGATTTAAACACTTTTATATTCCTTAAAATGCCAGTACTTCCTCCTCTTTAATTGTCATAGTTTCCATAACTTCCCTACATGTTTCCCTTACCTTACACAATTAAATATCCTTCTCCTTAGTGAATACTCTTAGTGATCCTCTTTCTTAATATCTACATGCTGAAGCTTTTCATTCTGCTGCAAGTCATCACTACAATCACTAATATCCTTTTCAATAGTGAATACTGAAGTAAAGTATTCATTAAGTACCTCTGTTATTTCCTCCAGTTCCATACACATTTTCCCACTGTCACACTTGATAGGTCCTATTCTTTCACATCTTATCCTCTTGCTCTTTGCCTACTTGGAGAATGCCTTGGGGTTTTCCTTAATCCTGCCTGCCAAGGCCTTCTCATGGCCCCTTCTGGATCTCCTAATTTCCTTCTTAAGCTCCTTCCTAGTAGCCTTATAATCTTCTAGATCTCTAACATTTCCTTGCTCTCTGAACTTTTTATAAGCTTTTTTCTTCTTGACTAGATTTATTACAGCCTTTGTACACCACGGTTCCTGTACCCTACCATAACTTCCCTGTCTCATTGGAACATACCTATACAGAATTCTATACAAATATCCCCTGAATATTTGCCACATTTCTTCTGAACTTTTCCCTGAGAACATCTGTTTCCAATTTAAGCCTCTAATTTCCTGCCTGAGAGCCTCATAATTCCCCTTATTCCAATTAAACGCTTTTCTATTCCTATCTGTTCATATCTCTCTCCAATGCTACTGTAAAGGAGAAAGAATTATGATCATTATCTCCAAAATGCTGTTCCACTGAGAGATCTGACACCTGACCAGGTTCATTTCCCAATACCAAATCAAGTACAGCCTCTCCACTAACACCTAACAAACTCTACCCCATCTAAACCCCTCACTCTAGGGAGATGCCAATCGATATTTGGGAAATTAAAATCTCCCATCACGACAACTCTGTTATTAATACACCTTTCCAGAATCTGTTTCCCTATCTGCTCCTTGATATCCCTGTTACTATTAGGTGGCCTATAAAAAACACCCAATAAAGTTATTGACCATTTCCTGATCCTAACCTCCACCTACAGAGACTCCGCGGACAATCCACCTTTTCTGCAGCTGTGACACTATTTCTGATCAACAGTGCCACGCCCCCACCTCTTTTGCCTCCCTCCCTGTCCTTTCTGAAACATCTATAACCCAGCACTTGAAGTAACCAATCCTGTCCCTGAGCCATCCAAGTCTTTATAATGGCAACCACATCATATCTCCAATTACTGATCCATGATCTAAGATCATCCTCTTTGTTCACAACACGCCTTGCATGAAAATAGACACATCTCGAGGCTTCGGTCTGTGTGTGTCCCTTCTCTATCACCTGCCTATTCTCCCACTCGACTGTCTACAAGCTCTCTCTATTTGTGAGCCAACTTCCTCTTCCCGAGTCTCTTCAGTTCGGTTCCCACCCCTCAACAATTCTAGTTTAAACTCTCCCCAGTAGCTTTAGCAAACCTCCCCGCCAGGATATTGGTCCCCCTGGGATTCAAGTGCAACCTGTCTTTTTTGTACAGGTCACACCTACCTCAAAGGAGGTCCCAGTGATCCAGAAATCTGAATCCTTGTCCCCTGCTCCAATCCCTCAGCCATGCATTTATCTTCCACCTCATCCTCTTTCTATTCTCACTGTTGTGTGGCACAGGCAGAAATCCTGAGATTACCACCTTTGTGGTCCTGCTTCTCAACTTCCTTCCTAACTCTCTGTAGTCTTTTTTTCAGAACCTCTTCCCTTTTCCTACCTATGTCATTGGTACCAATATGTACCACGGCCTCTGGCTGTTCTCCCTCCCACCGCAGGATATCTTGGACGCGATCAGAAACATCCCAGACCCTGGCACCTGGGAGGCAAACTACCATCCGAGTTTCTTCCCTGTGTCCAGAGTCGCTTGTCTGACCCCCTAACTATAGAGTCTCCTATCACTACTTCCTTCCTCTTCCCTTCCCTACCCTTCTGAGCCACTCTTCCCCCAGGTAGGCTGTCCCCCACCCCCAACAGTACTCAAACAGGAGTACTTATTGTCAAAGGGTACAGCCGCAGTGGTACTCTCTAGTACCTGACTCTTCCCCTTCCCTCTCCTGACTGTGACCCACTTGTCTGTCTCCTGTGGTCCTGGTGTGACCACCCGCCTATAACTCCTCTCTATCACCTCCTCACTTTCCCTGACCAGGTGAAGGTCATCGAGCTGCATCTCCAGTTCCCTAACTCGGTCCCTTAGGAGCTGCAGCTTGATACACCTGCTGCAGATATGTCTGCCTGGGAGGCTGGAAGACTCCTGGACCTCCCACATCTGACACTGAGCACAGAAAACTGGCCTCAAACACATACTTCCTACCACACCTCATCCCGTTACTGCCAAAGCCCTACTACTCTGCTGCCTCTCACTCCGCTACCCGCTCCAATGCTGCCTGCTGGATATGGCTGCCTTCTTTTTAGGCCTTTCATGCTCTATTGGCTGATGTCATGCACCTGTGCAGTCTCGCCTCTCTTTAACCTGAGTCGTAAAAAAATCTCCCAGCGCTGCAAAAAGTCAGCAGTTCATTCGCAGCCTTCTTGCTTTGACTCAGCTCGGTTTCATTCAGTTACCTCACAAAAAGTAAAAAAATACGCAAAAATTATAGACTTAAGAAAGTCAGACGAAAATGCTATATTCACACAGAGGCAGAGGAAAAGCTATTTTTCACCAGCTTGCCTGGATCAGTTTTCACCTATTCATAATTTATATTAATTTGCATTTATATTTAATAATTAGATGAAAAGACAACAGAACATCAAATTTTCTGATGGCAAGCAACTCAGAGGCAAGTGATATGCAGACACACAGAATGTAAAAGGATTGTTACAACAATAAAGGAGATCATTCTGCCCAACTCTGTGCACAGTAATCCATTCAGTCCCTCTCTCCCATAGACAATGTCAAGATTGTACAGAGTGGGATTAGTTAGACTGTTGTTAACTGGATCCAATATAGGTTTGTGCCTCAAAAATGGCCTAATGAGATGTATCCCAGGTTGTCATAGAAGGCCAGGGAGGAGAATGCTGGAGCTGTGACAGAGACCCGGTACGTCTTTGAACTGTCAAAGGAAACCAGAGCACCCAAGGAAAACCAACGCATTCCATGGGGAGGACGTACAGAGACTCCTTTCAGAGCGGCACCAGAATTGAACTCCGCGTTGAGCTGTTCAAACTGCTACACTATGTCACTGTAGATGAAGCAGATAATTACTGAGAAAGGATTCATCTGTACACAGAGAGGGAGATGTTAATCAAGCATAATTAGCATGGTTTATTAAGGGGTGTATACAGTATGTGTCTCTCCAATTTGATGGCATTTTTCCAACAGGTGACACAGCACCTCCTATTCAGGAGGATAGTTATGGAGGGGCTTTTGAAACGTACTCCTGTGGGAAACTATAAAACATTAGAGCCTGCAGCATCCAGAATACTTTGGCAGACTGAATGCAAAACAAGGACAAAGCTGTACAAGATGGACAGGTACATCTAAAGTGGAAGGGAACCCGTGTCTTTGAAGACAGATTTGCTCATGCTACTTGGCAGGGATATCGAACATTCAATGGTTTTGTTAGAGGTGGAGAAATTAACTTGAATGTAGTGCAGAAATCAAACAGACTGAGGTAAGTTAGTGCTCCTAGTTCAGAGAGGTGAGAATAAGTGGAGAGGATCAGTATTGACTGTAGCAATTCCCACACTTCACATGACAGAAATCTGCCATACACAGCTGCAGAATACCAACTTGTTTAAATAGTAGAGCTGCAGAACAGGCACACAGCATTGAGGAATTGACTTTGGTATAGGAAAAAGTAGCTAGTTAACATTACACCGACCAGTACACATCAACCAGGACTCCCCTGGTTAACAGTATACTGACCAGTACACATCAATTGGGTCTCCTCCTGGCTAACAGTATACCGACCAGTACACATCAACCGGGACTCCTCCTGGCTAACAGTATACCGACCAGTACACATCTACTGGGACTCCTCCTGGTTAACTGTATACTGACCAGTACACATCAACTGGGACTCCTCCTGGTTAACTGTATACTGACCAGTACACGTCAACCAGGTCTCCTCCTGGTTAGTTCATTAGCAATGTTGAGTATCAAATCAGACCTCTCAACTGCACCTGCTTCAGTGATAATGAACAGACCTGGCTGACAGAGCTGCTGAGCTCTGATTAATATCTAAATGTGCACAAATTTAGACGATTCATCCAGTTCAGCACCCTGATATTCAAGGAAACCCTCAAACTAAATGAATGGTGAAACATTCTGCTTTACCCAATTAGATCGAGAAAATAATGTCCAAGGAATTTACTAGGATGTTACCTGAGTTTCAGCACTTAAGTTACAGAGAAAGGTTGAACAAGTTAGGTCTCTATTCATTGGAGTGTAGAAGGTTGAGGGGGGATTTGATCGAGGTATTTAAAATTTTGAGAGGGATAGATAGAGTTGACGTGAATAGGCTGATTCCATTGAGAGTAGGGGAGATTCAAACGAGAGGACATGATTTGAGAGTTAGGGGGCAGAAGTTTAAGGGAAACACGAGGGGGTATTTCTTTACTCAGAGAGTGATAGCTGTGTGGAATGAGCTTCCTGTAGAAGTAGTAGAGGCCAGTTCAGTTGTGTCATTTAAGGTAAAATTGGACAGGTATATGGACAGGAAAGGAGTGGAGGGTTATGGGCTGAGTGCGGGTAGGTGGGACTAGGTGAGATTAAGAGCTTGACACGGACTAGGAGGGCCGAGATGGCCTGTTTCCGTGCTGTGATTGTTATATGGTTAATACTTCACAATGACAATCGGACTCAGCAGGGGGCCATCATAAACATGAAATATTGCAGATGCTGGAAATCCAGAGTGACACACAGAAAATGCTGAAGGAACATAGCAACTCAGGCAGTAACTATGGAATTGAATAAACTGTAGACGTTTCAGGCTGACACCCTATCTCAAGAAGCCATTATGTCTGTTGTAACTGAAGAGATTGCCAATATTCTCAGTCTTGGCAGAATCCCTGCTTAAAACTACCTTGCAATGACATTTACCAAGCAACACTCTCAAAATGGTAGAGGAACTCAGCAGGTCAGGCAGCATCTATGGGAAATAGTACAGTCAACCTTTCAGGCCAAGACCCTGTGGCAGGACTGGAGAAAAAAAAAAGCTGAGGGGTAGATTTTAAAGGTTGCGGGAGGGGAGAGAGAAACACAAGGTGATAGGTGAAACCAGAAGGGGTGGGATGAAATAAAAAGATAGGAAGTTGATTGGTGAAAGAGATACAGGGCTGGAGAAGAAGGAGTGTGATAGGTGGGGATAGAAGGCCATGGAAGAAAGAAAAGGAGAAGCTCCAGGGGGAGGGAGGCAGTGGGTGGGCAAGTAGATAAGAAAAGGCAGTGGGAGAAGGAAAAGGCAATGGGGACTGGTGAAGGAGAGATCTTGACAGATCTTTTGTACAATACAGATAAGCTCTTGATCTTTCAGTCTACCTCATCATAGCCCTTGTACCTTATTGTCTACCTGCACTTTATAAGTGTAACTGTATCACTATGCAGTCTGTTATTATTTTCCCTTTGTACCAGCTCAAAGTACTTTGGAATGCTCTATGCAGATGGTATGCAAAACAAATTAAACTGATTATCTACTGGGAGAAAACTTTGCCCAACTCAATCAGGAAAAACAAGTTTTGAAATTCATCTGGACAACACTCAGTAACTCATGTTATCCAAGTGCAAGTGAAATTAACAAATCTTGACCATGTTTCAGTGTGAGTTAACAACAGTTAACAAGAAAAAACATTAATTTGTGGAAATTTTTTGTACCCCAGTTCCCATTTTAGGGGTATTTAGATCTTGCAAGTATATCAATATTGATATTTTTTTTTCTGCAGGATGACTGACACTGATCTCTCACAGACAAGGAAAGAGATTTTAGTAAAGTAGAAGGTTGAAACTAAATGATGTTTACAGAGTTGGGTGCATCTCTCTGGCAGTTTGAGAGGGCTCAAAACTTGGAGAGAGAGAGAGGATGTGGGAGATACTAGAATCAGAAGCAAACAACAACTTGTTGGAAGAAGTAGAAAAGGGAAGATCATATCCACAGATGCACAAAGGGAAGGTCACATCTGCGGATGCACGTAAAACCAGGTGACATTGAATATAATTTTTTATTGTTAAAGTGCACTTACGTATTCACCCTGGTAATGCTAAAATACCTGCTTGTCCCTTTTAGAGTAAATGATGATGTTATTATGCACAGGTGGAGTAGAAAGAAGAGTTCAAACAAGAGAAAATCTGCAGATGTTGGAAAAATGAGCTGGAGGAACTCAGCAGGCCAGGCAGCATCTATGGTATCTATGGTGAACTTGGTTGTGCCAAGTTCCTTATCTGCCGAGTATGTTAGGCTTTTTAATAATTTAAACTCCAAGACAATATATCGGAAAAGTTTATTTTTGTCTTTCTTTATTGTTTCATGACTGAATGTGAATGTAACAGAGTAATGTGAATGTGTTGATCTCTGTTCATGTAGCGTGAGCCAGGAGAATTCATTTCAGAGTTTAGCCTATAGATTTTTGGAACTTAAGCAAGTGTGTGCCAAAGTGAGTATATCTCTTAGATAAGATGTATTTATTCATATTTTGATGTTGTATATAAGGTCCAGGTTAGTGGGATTCTAATGTTGTTTGTATTTTTTTAAAGAAATGCCACTACTGTATTGTATATTGGTTTTGTTTTACTTATTTTCATACTGCATACATAACAAGGGGGTGGTCTGAAATTAATCTGAGATTGTAACAGCAGGAACTGTGGTTTTTTAGTTTATTTTGTCATTTTTATTTTGATACCCGCTTTCTGCATTAAAACATCTAAAACAAATAAAGGAATTAAAGACCCAAAAAAGCATTTGTTGTCCTACGTGTGTATTTTTCTCCAGGCTACAAAACACATGTTCTTCCAGCTGTTTAGTTTTTGCTTAACTAGACTTGGTTTTGTCCCGGAAACATATCGAACTGCACACAATGCTCTGAAAGTCAAGTTCAGGGTCACACTCACTCAGAATCCTTGCCTCAGGACCCTTGTAGGTTTTTTCCTCTGAATCAAGGCAGTTTGCTGCTTCCTGCTGCATTTCAGAGGCTCGAACAATGGTAACAAAGTAGGAATTATGCCCACTTTCACCTATTTTCCATCAGTTGCAGGAGACAGTTGGCTTCACAATTCATTTGTTCGTTGTATGCCAGATCGTGTGATGTGGATAATGATAGTCTTTCCATGACTATGATTGTTCTTGGCAAATTTTTCTACTTAAGTGTTTTGCCATTGCCTTCTGTGTAGGGTCTTTACAAGAAGGGTGCCCCCATCTTGGGGGGAATACTCTTCCGAGATTGTCTGCCTGGCGTCAGTGGTCACATAACCAGGACCTGAGATATGCACCACCTGCTCATACGACCATCCAGCAGCTGCTCCCATGGCTTCATACGGCCCTGATCAGAAGGAGCGCCTTACACCCCCTCTGGTGGAGAAGTAACTTCACCCCACCACCCTGCTTCACTACAGAGCTCCTAAAATCACAAACATTCATAGAGGGCACACACCTGTTTGTACTTACAAATACCAAACCCTCTGGCAAACTCCAGAAGTAAATTATCTGCCAAGAGCACTGTTCTTTGGATGCCTGTGGAGGTTCATTTAACCACTTCTGGAGAGCTCCACCACCCTCCACTCATTCTTGAAGAAGCTAGAAGAAATCTGGTGACATTGTGGTACAACTCATCAAGGCTACTCCCTGGATAGATGCTACCAAAGTGGAAAATTCAAGCCCTCACTCCCATGGTCCCTGAAGAAAGAAGCTACAGGCAGCACAGCTATAAACCCTTGTTTGTAATTGCCGACAATGGAATTTATTAATTATTTTCATTATTTCTTGAAGCCAGAAGGTCATCTTAATACCCAGAAACACCACCATTTTCTAAGCTAACAATTTTACTAAGACAGCCATGAATGAAAAAATTACATCAGATATAGTGTGCCTAAATTAACCTCAAATAGACCCATTGTCTGATGCAGCAGGTTACTCGTAGATGTACAGATTATTAGACAAATAACATTCATGGCTTGGAGGTAACTTTTCAATATTAATGGCTTTTAAAGATTCACAATGCAGATTCTCAGTGTTTTGAGACTCAGTGTGTTAAAAGGAATAAGGGCGTAATGGAATAGTCATAAAATAGGGCCTTAAAATTCAGAACAAATACATAATACACATTTAAACAAAGTACAGGAAAAACAACAGGAACTTTACCCAAAAAGCTAATGAAATATTTAAACCATTAATATACAATCAATTAGAAACATTAAAAGATATAAAGCAGATAAATAGAATTGAGACAGATAAGCCCGGGTCTATCCAAATGCTGGGATAGCCTGAAATAGGCTTGAGGTTGTAAAAAGACTCCTCCTATATTTAAGTGTTTTTTTGACCCGAGCTGCAACATGATACTGGCAAGCCAGGGATGTGGGAACATTGAGGAGAGACTGAAATTTAGCAAACTGTTTTTGACTTGACAATGAAAATTAAATTATTTACAATATTAAGTGAAGAGATAGATTCTCTGAATAGGAGTACAAGCAATTTTTATTTGAAGGTGGATAACATCAGCAATGCCCTCAACATGTCAAATATTATTGATCAGGGATTACAATTGAACTCCTTTTCCAAGTGATTAAGCTTGTAAACTGTGCTGGACCAATTAAGATGCGCAACGAAAAGCCACAGCCCAGACACTTTAAAGCCTCCAGGCCAGATCTTTTATATACCAAACCAAAACACTGAAAATGATGGAAATCTCAACTAAAGAACAAAATACCAGAAACACTCAGCAATTCAGACAATATCAGTTGAAAGGGAAGCAGAGTTGATGTTTCAGGTCATGTTTCGATGACATATATACAGAAAATAGAGGAAAAATACAGTGCCATAGAATGAATATACAGGAATTACCTGATCTCCTGAATGCCTCATTCAGGATGTCCAGGCATGACCTGTATTTACTCTGTTCAATTACATTTTTCATATCGTGGAATACATTTCCAGAGAGCTTCATGGGCATAATCAAACAATGGGCCATATATTTGATCATAAGGGTGAAATTTACCCACTGCATTTTACCTATCACCATAAAAAATAAGTCTATAGCAGACATGCCATGCAAGCTTGGATCTCCTGGACAATGCAAAAACCTGTTAGGTTGCTGTTCATTGACAATAGCTCAACATTTAACACCAGCATTCCTACAATCCTGATCAAAACCTAGGCATCACTCTGCAACTGGATCCTTGACTTCCTAACCAGAAACCACAATCTGTGCTGATTGGAAATAACATCTCCACCTCACTGACGATCAACACTTGCGCACATCAGGGATGTGTGCTTAGCCCACTGTTCTACTCCCTCTACACCCATGACCGTGTAGCTATGCAAAGCTCAAATGCCTTCTCTAAATTTGTGGATGAAACAACCGTTGTTGGCAGAATTTCAGTGGTGACAAAAGGCTGTACAGGAGTGAGATATATCAGTTAAAAAACACAAAATGCTGGCAGAAATCAGCTGGCCAGACAGCATCTATGGGAGGAGGTAATAACGATGTTTTGGGCCAAAACCAAAACCCTTCATCAGGAGTTGTGGTGAACTACATATACCTGTCTGGACACGCCCCCCCCCCCTCCCCACACTGACTGCTCCTGTGGCTCCTCCCACAGACCCTGGCATAAAGGTGATTGGAGCCACAGACCTTTCCTCAGTCTCCAGGATGTTGTGTGATGGTCACTTGCTGCTTGTGCTTTCTTCCAGCCAATAAAAGCCTACCTTAACCCTTGTCTCAGAGTTATTGATGGTGCATCAGGAGTGAAGTAACATAGGATTGGTCGAGGGCGGATAAAAAGTGGGGGGAGGGATAACATAGATAGCTGGGAAGTGATAGGCTGGAGGGAAATTGGCTAGGGGAAGGTGGAGAATTATGGGAAATAAAAGAGAAAGAAAGGTAGGGCTAGAGGGAAAGATTATAGTGAGGGGGGAAAAAGAGAGTGAAAAAGAACCAGACTAAAATAATAGATAGGGGTGGGGGTAAGGGTGGGGGGCAGGGGTATCAACGGAGGTCAGTGAGTTGGATGTTCATGCCAGCAGGAAGGAGTCTACCTCGGCAGGATATATCAGTTAGTTGATTTGTGTTACTGCAACAGCCTTGCACTCAGTTAGCAACACCAAAGAGCCAATTCTGGACTTGACAAGGGTAAGACAAGTGAACACAAGCCATTCCTCATAAAGGGATCAGAAGTGGTGAGAGTGAACAATTTTAAGTTCTTGGGTGTCAGAATCCCTGAGGACCTAACCTGGTCGCAACATATTGATGTGGCTATAAAGAAGTCAAGGGGCCATATCTTATTAGGAGTTTAAGGAGATTTGGTTTGTCAACTGAGACACTTGGAAACTTATACAAATGTACCATAATGAGCATTCTGACTAGCTGCATCCCCATCTGGTATGGGAGTAGGGTGTCTACTGCAGAAGATCAAAGTAAGTTGTAGAAACTTGTAAAGTTAGCTTCATCATGGGTACTAGCCTCCATAGTATCCAAGACATCTTCAAGGAGCGATGCCTTAGGCAGGCGGTGTCCATCATTAAAGACCTCCAGCACCCGGGACCTGTCCTCTTCTCAATGCTATCATAAGGAGGTACAGAAACCTGAAGGTACACACAATGATTCATGAACAGCTTCCTCCCCTATGCCATCTGAATTCTAAATGGCCACTGAACCCATGAACACTACCTCACTAGTTTTTTGGGGGGTTTTTGCACTACTTATTTTAACTTAACAATTTAATAGATATAAATAAAATTAATGTAATTCAGTTTTTTGTTTTCTATATTTATTTATCATGTATTTCATTTTACTGTGGCCATTAGCTGACAAATTTCATAACATATGCTGGTGATATTAAACCTGTTTTGATTTAAGGAATAACCTGCAGAAGATGGGCTACAAAGGAATTCCATATTGAGAGACAGGACAGTGTTAGAGGTCAAAATTCATAAGACCATAAGACATTGGAGCAGTATTAGGCCATTCCACCCATCTAGTCCACTCCACCCTTTCAATCATGGCTGATCTTGGATCCCATTCACCCTATACACCTGCCTTCTCACCAATCAATCAGGAATTTATCAACTTCCACTTTAAATATACCCATGAACTTGGCCTTCACTGCAGTCTATGGCAGAGCATTCCACAGATTCACTATTCTTTGGCTAACAAAATTCCTACATGCTTCTGTTTTAAAAGGTTGCCCCCTCAATTTTGAGGCCATGCCCTCTAGTTCTGGATACCCCCTCCAGAGGAAACACCCTCTCCGCATCCACCTTATCTAGTCCTTTTAACATTCAGTAGGTTTAAATGAAATCTCCATGCATTCTTCTAAATTCCAGTGAGTACAGGCCCAAAGCTGCCAGACGCTCATCACATATTAACCCCTTCATTCCCAGAATCATCCTCGTGAGTCTCCACTGGACTCTCTCCGATGACAACACATCTTTTCAGAGTAAACACAAAGTACACTGCAGATGCTGTGGACAAATCAAGACATACAAAAAGGCTGGATGGACTCAGCAGGTTGGGCAGCATCCGTTAAAAAAAGAGATAAGGGGTCCAGACCTGTTGACAATACTCCAAGTATGGCCTGACTAGTGTCTTACAAAGCTTCAGCATTATCTTTTTGTTTTTATATTCTATTCCCTTTTAAATAAATGCCAACATTGACTTTGCCTTCTTTACCATCAGATCCAACCTGTGAATTAACCTCTGGGAGTCTTGCACGAGGACTCCTAAGTCCCTCTGCACCTCTGATGTTTGAATCTTCTCCCCATTTATATAATAGTCTGCAGTATTGTTCCTTTTACCAAAATACATTACTATACATTTCCCAGCCCTGTATTCCCTCTGCTATATTTTTGCCCATTCTTCCAATTTGAAATCAAGATGATACAGAAGGCAAGAATTGGTGGAGACTATGGAGAGTTACAGAGGATTTTAGGCTTTGCCAGCAGAATAGAACATGTAGATGTACAGCACAGAATCAGGTCATTTGGCCGTGATTGTACATCTGCCTGCACATGCCTTATCCCTCCATCCCCTGCCTGTTCTAAATGCCTCTAAAACACCTCTGTCATAATCTGCACAACTGATGCAATTCATGCATCTACTACTCACTGTGCAAAGAACCTGCCCAGCACATCTCTCTTAATTCTTCCCTCCTCAACATAAAGCTATGTCCTCTAGTGTTTGATATTTCTACCCTGACAAAAAGACTCTGATTGCTTACCCTAATTATTGTTATCGTAATTCCCCCTCAGCCTCTGATGATCTGGGGAAAACAGCCCAAATTTGTCCACTCTTTCTTTCGACCTAATGTAACCCTCAGGTTCTGTCAGCTGCATAGACCAGGAAAGACAATCTCTGGCCCCACCAATCATATGAGATTGAGGTGCAAAACCTCCTGTTTGTGTGGATGCTGCGTGATGTGT
Source organism: Hypanus sabinus (assembly GCF_030144855.1). Taxonomy (NCBI): domain Eukaryota; kingdom Metazoa; phylum Chordata; class Chondrichthyes; order Myliobatiformes; family Dasyatidae; genus Hypanus; species Hypanus sabinus. The sequence continues at coordinate 189,713,151 of NC_082709.1, forward strand.
CACCCTGTTACAAATCACGCACAAAATAACAGAGTACACCAAATGCAACTAAACGGTTTAACTTTATAATTCCTATTTTGACTAAGGGTTAGTAAAGTAAAACAAAAAGAAGAGGCCCATTTTAATGAAACAGTCTACTGTGTACTAGTCGGAGCTCACAGTTTCCCTTCCACTGGTCCTCCATCGATATCCCCAGGCTTCGTCGACTCCCGGCCCCACTCCAAGTCCACTCCTTTCGGGTGTCTATGGCCTCTCAGTTCTGGCATCATCTCTGTCCATCTTCCGCCGAACAAAAGACCCAGATCACCTCACACAACAAGAATAAAACACTCCCTTCATTGGATGGCGCACATTCCAAAGCCCCCGTTATCTCCAGTCAAAGCCCAAACACTGCTGCTGCAGAAAAATCATTGCATTAGCAGTGAAACTTTTCCCAGGGTGTTATACGAATACTCTCTCATACAGATAACATTCTGGTGAGCTATTTCTGCACTTTCCCGTAACTTAGCAAGCAGAACTGCACACTACATGCCAAATCTGGTCCAACTAAAGTTTGTTAAAGCTACAATATGACTTTCTGACTTTTATACTCAGTGCCCTGACCAGTGACTTCAGTGTGCCATATGGCTTCTTTATCACCCTGCCTCTTTATGTTGCCTCTCACAAGGACATATGGGCTTCTGGATCCTGCAGTTGATGGGATCCATACTGTCAGCAAGTTGTTACCAAGAAACCTGTCAAATACGAGAGGGCCGACACTGAAACTGAGAGGGGAAAGTTGAAAGGAGATGTGCAAGGCATGTATGTTATTCAGAGAGGGGTAGGTGCCTGGAACATGGTGCCAGGGAGACTGATGTTTAACGGCATTTAGACACATACAAGGAATGGCAGGGAACAGAGGTAAATTGTCCATGTACGGGAAGCTGGGATTAGTTAGATTGGCATCATGGTTGGCATGGACACACCAAGTCTGTTGTACTACATTGTAGGGACCAACAACACTTTGTAAGACATACACCTGGGGCTTCTCAGCTTCCATGCAATTTTCACAAAGACTGATTCACAGTTACATCAGAGCAATTTAATACAACTAAAAGGCTATGATAATACTTCTAGCCCACAATCAGGAAAAGTGGAAAAAAGAGCATAAGAATCAGAAGTGGATAATCCAGGCAGCTTTCCAGTTCTGGCTGAACATCCACAACAGTACTTCTCCCTCAGATTAGCACATTCCTCCATGGCATTCTCTTTCTTAACCTAGCAAGTTGTCGCTTTCAATATTGAAAATATTAAATGTCTGAAGATCCAGTCTTCTGGCCTTCCCATTCTTTCTAAATCCCACTCTCTCTTCAAAGAGCAAAAGACAAATAGAAGATGCTGAATGTGAGATTTTAAATTGGAACTTCTGTCAGACTTATGGTTTTTATATTCTGCGTTTTTTTTGCCCGTTCAACCTGTATGTTGCGCGGGGGTGGGGGGGGGGGGGGCTTGTGGCTTATGTTCTTGTTGCGTTCTATTAGTTTTTTAGTTTTTTTTGATTCGGAACAAGAAGGCAGCGGGAGAGCACCTAAGGATTTCCAGCGGGAAGATGGGGAAGAGAAATGCCAGACTGTGCAGGCATGTGACGTCAGCAGGTTGAACACGAACAGTTTAAAAAGAAGGCAGCCATATCCAGTGGGCAGCAGAGTGAGCGGGCAGTGGAGTGAGAGGCAGCAGAGTGAGCGGGCAGTGGAGTGAGAGGCAGCAGAGTGAGCGGGCAGTGGAGTGAGAGGCAGCAGAGTGAGCGGGCAGTGGAGTGAGAGGCAGCAGAGTGAGCGGGCAGTGGAGTGAGAGGCAGCAGAGTGAGCGGGCAGTGGAGTGAGAGGCAGCAGAGTGAAAGAGCTTTGGCTCAATGGGCTTCGGCGGTAACAGGACGAAGCAGTGGTTGATTGCAAAAGGAAGTAGTATGTGTTTGAGGCCGGTTTTCTGTGGTTGGTGTCGGATGTGGGAGGTCCTGGAGTCTCCTGATGTCCTGGACGGCCACACAGGCACCCGGTGCATCGAGATGCAACTCCTAAAAGACTGTGTTAGGGAACTGAAGATGCAGCTCGATGACCTTCATCTAGTCAGGCAGAGTGAGGAAGTGACAGAGAGGAGTTACAGTTAGGTGGTCACTTTGGGGCCACGGGGGACAGAGAAATGGGTCACAGTCAGAAGAGGGAAGGGGAAGAGTCAGGTGAATAAGCAAGTACAGCAGGCAGAAAAGAAGGTGAACGGAATGTTGGCCTTTATTACAAAGGGAATTGAGTACAAGAGCAAGGAAATCCTTTTGCATTTGTACAGGGCCCTGGTGAGACCACACCTGGAGTATTGTGTACAGTTTTGGTCTCCAGGGTTAAAGAAGGACATCCTGACTATAGAGGAAGTGCAGCATAGATTCACGAGGTTAATTCCTGGGATGTCTGGATTGTCTTACGCAGAGAGGTTAGAGAGACTGGGCTTGTACACGCTGAAATTAAGGAGATTGAAAGGGATCTGATTGCGACTTATAAGATTATTAAGGGATTGGACAAGATAGAGGCAGGAAATATGTTCCAGATGCTGGGAGAGTCCAGTACCAGAGGGCATGGTTTGAGAATAAGGGGTAGGTCATTTAGGACAGAGTTAAGGAAAAATTTCTTCTCCCAGAGAGTTGTGGGGGTCTGGAATGCTCTGCCTCGGAAGGCATTGGAGGCCAGTTCTCTGGATGCTTTCAAGAAGGAGCTAGATAAGTATCTTATGGATTGGGGAATCAAGGGATATGGGGACAAGGCAGGAACCGGGTATTGATAGTAGATGATCAGCCATGATCTCAGAATGGCGGTGCAGGCTCGAAGGGCCGAATGGTCTACTTCTGCACCTATTGTCTATTGAATTGAGAGAAGAGATCGCAGGAGCATTAGCTAAGATCCTTGAATCCTCTTTGGCTACAGTGGAAGTGCCAGAGGACTGGAAAATGGCAAATGTAGTTCCCTTGTTTAAAAAAGGTAATAGGGAGAAACCTGGGAACTATAGACCGGTGAGTCTTACGTCAGTGGTCTGCAAACTACTGGAAAGGATTCTTAAGGATAGGATTTATGAGCATTTGGAGAAGTACAGTCTACTCATGGATAGTCAACATGGCTTTGTGAAGGGAAGATCGTGCCTCACGAGCCTGATTGAGTTATTTGAAGAGGTAACAAAAGAAATTGATGAGGGTAGGGTAGTGGATGTGGTCTACGCGGACTTCAGCAAGGCATTTGATAAGGTCCCTCACGAGAGACTCATCCAGAAAGCCTTGAGGCATGGGATCAGTGGAACCTTGGCTAGAAGGATGAGAGGGGACTTGATAGAGGTCTACAAGATTATGAGAGGCATAGGTAGGGTGGATAGTCAGTACCTGTTTCCCAGGGCACCAATAGAAAACACCAGAGGGCATATGTACAAAATTAAGGGAGGGAAGTTTAGGGGAGACATCAGGGGTAAATTTTTTTTACACAGAGTGTTGTGAGTGCCTGGAATGACTTGCCAATGATGGTGGTGGAGGCTAAAACATTAGGGGTATTTAAGAGCCTCTTGGACAGGCACTTGGCTGAAAGAAAAATGGAAATTTATGGGGTAATGTGGATTTAGTACTTTTTTTAAGGATTATATGGGTCAGCAAAACATAGAGGGCTGAAGGGCCTGTACTGCGCTGTAGTGTTCTATGGTTCTATGGTTCTAAAAGAAAAGGCATATCTTTGCTTGAAAATACTCCTGTAATGGTTTTCTTGCAGTTGAGTATTAGAAGCTGTTTGTGCATTCATGGCCAGTAGCTAAGGCCTGATCTAGCAGTGACTGATGGCTCATGGAATGCTGCTGGGAAGTGAATTAGTTCTGGTCAAGTGGATGCACCATGCGGGACAAGATGGCTGGTCTTCGTCAGGTAGGTCAGCCCTGCTAGATGCATAGTTACCAACCCGTCCTTGTCCTGAGCACTGAAGTATCTGGAAAAGGCCAGGGATAAAACAAGCCAGTGGAAGAACACAAAGAGCAGCATCACCCAGTCAGTCAAGTACCATCTGTAGACAATACTTCAGCTCAAAATTTGAAGTAAATTTATTATCAACATACATATATGTCACTATATACAACCCTGAGATTAATTTTCTTGTGGGCATTCACAGTAAATACAAAGAGAAAAAATAAAAATAATAAATAAACAATAAATATCAAGAACATGAGATGAAGAGATCTTGAAATTGTGTCAAAAGGTTGTGGGGACAGTTCAGGGATAAGAGGAGTGAAGTAGAGTGAAATTATCCCCTCTGGTTCAAGAGTCTAATGGTTGAACAGTATTAATTGTTCCTTAACCTGATGGTGAGGGTCCTGGGCTCCTGTACCTCCTTCCTGATGACAGCATCAAGAAGAGAGCATGTCCTGTATGGTAGGGGTCACTAACGATGGATGCTACTTTTCTGTGACAATGCTCCACGTAAATGGGCTCAGTGGTGGAAGGGCTGTACCTATAATGGACTAGGCCAGGGGTCAGCAACCTTTACCACTGAAAGAGCCACTTGGACCCGTTTCCCACAGAAAAGAAAACACTGGGAGCCGCAAAACCCGTTTGACATTTAAAATGAAATAACACTGCATACAACGTTTTGTTTTGCCTTTATGCTATGTATAAATAAACTATAATGTGTTGCATTTATGAAATTGATGAACTCCTGCAGAGAAAACGAAATTACATTTCTGCATGCAACAAAAACATTTTGAACTCCGAAAAAAAGACGTTGGGTTGAAGGTTACTTTTAAGTAAAATACTCAACGTCTATTTGAGTCCTTCTTGTATTTATGAAAAACGCCAAACTTAAATTTGCCGCCAGCAGCAAACCAAAAATAACGTCAGCCAGCTGTCAACCTGAAAAATAAAAGGACTATTTCACTGAACAATGAAAACATATGAATATACGTAAAATAATACGCAATTAAAATATTTATCATACTTCTTCAGGTTGACTCACACCTGACAATGCAGTCGTATTCAGTAGGGATGGATCGATGCTTAGGGGAGTGACCGGGAAGGATAATGTGTTTTTTTCCTCTCTGAACTCACAGAAGCGTTTCCCAAACGATGTTTGCATTGCGATGATTGCAGAATGTAAATACTCCGAATTTATCATGTCGTGACATTGTTTGAACTCTCTCAAATTGGGGAAGTGAGACAATGTGCCTTTCTGTAAATCTCTGGCAAGCAACGTCAACTTGCGCTCGAATGCAAAACATCCCCCAACATGTGCAGGGCTGTACGTCCTTACCCCGTTGAAGAGCTGTGTTCAGCGTGTTCAGGTGCGCTGTCATGTCTACCATGAAGTGTAGCTTTTCCAGCCACTCTGGCTGTTCCAGCTCAGGAAAGTTGAGCCCTTTGCTGCCCAGGAAAGTTTTCACTTCTTCCAGATGCGCGACAAAGCGTTTCAGCACCTCCCCTCTGGACAGCCAGCGATAAAAACACGTTGTAGCGGTTGCTACACGCAGTCAGTAAACTGCAGTCAAAGATAGCTTTATTCGAACTAAACAGCCTTGCTTTTAAGCCTCCCTCAACCCGCCCCCCATGGGCGCGGATGCTGCAAAAGACACGTACTCACAAACCCCCGTAGGCTATCTCCCTTAGCCTGAACGCTGGCTAATTGTGAGCCGGTTCGGATGTGTCAGGAAATGGGTCGCCCGCCACAACGTCTTATTTAGATTGTACAAGATCACCATAATCTTCAAATTTAGATTTACATTTCAAAAACTAACAAACTAACATAAAAAACATATTAATTAAATACTGACCATGTAGCGGTGTGCTACACGCAGCGCTAAAATTACGACACGGAGTCGGTAACTGCAGTCGAAGGAAAAAAACTTTATTCGAAATCTTCAGCCTCACTTTTAAGCCTCCCTCAACCTGCCCCCCCCCCCCCATGGCGCAGAGGCTCCAAAGCTCTGTGCTCGCAAACCCCCGTAGGCTATCTTATTGTGAGTCGGTTCGGATGTGCCAGGAAAAGGGTCGCCACAACCAATTATTTCCCAAAGCAACAGGGAGCAGCAGCACAGACCTAAAAGAGCCACATGTGGCTCCGGAGCCGCGGGTTGCCGACCCCCGGACTAGGCCATATCCACAAGTTTTTGTCAGCTTTTCCATTCAAGCTCATTGGTGTTTCCATACCAGGCTGTGACGCTCAGCAAGCTGTCCTCAGAAAGCCATATTTCAGCAACTGTACTCGGATTTGTTTTCCCTTAAAAAAGCAACCCAGTTATTATTTGATTTAACAGTGTCCTTATACTATTACAACAACATAAATGTACAAGTTTGGCCACTAACAAGGAGAGAGTTTTGCATTTGTACAGCTCTTTTGTACCCTTAGAACATTTCAGGAATGGCACCTCCTTGTGAGGTATTTTGAAACACCTATTACTGCTGGTGCACACAAACTATTTACTTAGTTGCTGTTTATTAAAATAACCCATCTGGAATTTCAAATCACAGCTTCTAATTTCTTTCAAGAAGCTTCACCTTTGTTATTTCTCTTTCAAGGCGTTAGGAATAACAAGCTAAATCATTGTGGGGGCTGGAGTCAGTATCCACAAAGTGATGGAGTGGTTTAAAAATAATTGAAGATGAGCTGGCCCAGATAATTGCTTCCCCGTCATGAGAACCGACTCAGAGTAAACCTATCCATTCCATTAGATTGTGTAAAAGGAGACATTAGAGCTGTAAATATGGTATAAATGTGAATTGTATGCAGGATTCAAAACAAACAGGTATTCCATCTGCTGCTTTATTTGATGAGAAAATCTGCTCATTAGTTTGTGCCAATAAACAGTAAAATCTGTGCTCTGTGCTGCAAAATCCAGCTGGCAGTAACAGAAAGGGTTCCTGGTCTTGGATGTGCGTTTGTCATAGTTGTGACCATTTGCCCTCAGAAAAGAGGTCATAGGCTCAGGACAACAGGAATGGGGAATTAAAATGGAGAATACTGGAAATACTCAGCAGACTCAGCTGTACTTGTGGAGGAAAAAAGGAAAGCAGTTAACATTTCAGCTTAATGATGTGTCATCAGAAATGAGGGAACGATATTCACAACCTGCTGTCAGCCAGCACCATTCTCTTCACCTGGTCCTCACCCAGTTGCACATATTCACATCACCACATCCCCCTCTTCAGAACTTAAAACATGTGTGACTTCTACCTTTGGAAGTTCTGATAAATGGTCTGAAATGTAAACTCTGTTTCTCTTTCCTCACACACTGAATGGTCTGGCAAGTATTCCCAGTTCAAAAGTTAAAAAGTTCATTTAATATCAAAGTATGTATCCATATACAACTCTGAGATTTGTCTTCTGATAGTCACAAAACAAAGAAAAAACTTGGAAGTTATTCTGAGAGAAACATCAAACTTACCCACTGCACAAAAAGAACAGCATCCCAATCATTAATCCTACAAACCCCCCATGCATAGAACCATAGGACTATAGAACACTACAGCACAGTACAGGTCCTTCAGCCCTCCATGTTGTGCTGACCCATACAATCCTTAAAATAAGTACTAAACCCACACCACTCCATAACCTTCTATATTTCTTTCATCCATGTTCCTGTCCAAAAGGCTGTTAAATACCCTTAATGTTTTAGCCTCCACCACCATCATTGGCAAGTCATTCCAGATACTCACAACCCTTTATGTAAAAAAACTTACCCCTGATGTCTCCCCTAAACTTCTTTCCCTTAATTTTGTACATATGCCCTCTGGTGTTTTGCTATTGGTACCCTAGGAAACAGGTACTGACTATCCACCCTATCTATGCCTCTCATAATCTTGTAGACCTCTATCAAGTCCCCTCTCATTCTTCTACGCTCCAAAGAGAAAAGTCCCAGCTCTGCTAACCTTGCTTCATATGACTTGTTCTCCAAACCAGGCAACATCCTGGTAAATCTCCTCTGCATCCCCTCCATAGCTTCCACATCCTTCCTATAATGAGGTGACCAGAATTGAACACAATACTCGAAGTGCGGTCTCACCAGAGATTTGTAGAGTTGCAACATGACTTCTCTACTCTTGAACTCAATTCCCCTGTTAATGAAACCTAGCATCCCATAGGCCTTCTTAACTACCCTATCGACCTGTGCAGCGACCTTGAGGGATGTATGGATTTGAACACCAAGGTCCCTTTGTTCATCCACACTCTTAAGTAACTGACCATTAATCCTGTACTCAGTCTTCTGGTTTGTCCTTCCAAAATGCAACACCTCACACTTGTCCAGATTGAACTCATTCTGCCATTTTTCTGCCCAACTCTGCAGCCTGTCGATATTCTCTTGTAACTTCTGACCACCTACAGCTCCATCCACAACTCCTCCAATCATTGTGTCATCCACAAACTTACTCACCTATCCTTCCACCTCTACATCCAGGTCATTTATAAAAATCACAAATAGCAGGGGTCCCAGGACAGATCCCTGTGCCACTCCACTAGTCATCGACCTCCAGGCAGAATACTTTCCTTCCACAACTACCCTCTGCTTTCTTCCTTTAAGCCAATTTTTTATCCAAACAGCCAAGGTTCCACTTATCCCATGCCTCATGTCTTTCTGGATGAGTCTCTCATGAGGGACCTTGTCAAATGCTTTGCTAAAGACAATGTAGATCACATCCACTGCCCTACCCTCATGTTTTGGTGAAAGCATGGAATTACATGCAACACACACACAAAATTCTGGAAAAACTCATTAGGCCAGGCAGCAACTATAGAAAAGAATATGGTTGACATTTCTGGCCGAATACCTTCATCTCATCCAGGTAAAGGATCATGGCCTGAAATGTTCACTATACTCTGCAGAGTTCCTCCAGCATTTTGAGTGTGTTGCTTAGATTTTCTCTTGTTTGTGGTTGGAATTATATGCTACCATTTAGTGTACCAAATACTAGGCTGAGATGAATTTCTAGATTCAGCTTTTTAAGTTTGCAGTCAGTTTGGCAACATCTTAGCTTATCAAAATTTCATATGAAATATCAGCTTTATTCTGTGGCAGTAGAAGATGTCAGCTACAAGTAAATAATGTGAGTTGAGATTGGATCTTTGTAGACAGCTGAAAAGAGGATCAATGGGATATAATTTACAAACATGACTCAGAAACCATTTAAGTAGTCTTCTGATTTCTCAGTTTCTCACTATTGCATGTTTATTGAAGAGTTTTTCTGCTTGTAAGTAGCTAAGTGTCCTCAACAGTGTCATAGTGAGGGACTTTATCTTCCCCTCAATTGATTGGAACTTCCTGAGTACAAGAAGCTTAAATGGGGTGGGATTTTTTTAATGCATCCAATCAGGATTCTTAAAACACTTTTTGGAGAGTCCAACTAGAGGAGAGAACATACTGGACCTGTCATTTATATTTTACTTTTTTATTTACAGTGCAGAATAGGACCTTCCAGCCCTTTGAATTCCACCACCCAACAAAACCTGACAACCCTGATTTAACCCTAAACTAACCTTGGGACATATTAGAATGAGCAATTATCCTTCCCTTTGGACTGTGTGAGGAAATCGGAGCTCCAAGAGAAAACCCACACATTCAACAGTGAGGACAGACAGAGACTCCTTACAGAGGATGCCTTGAGTGAACTTTGAACTCTGACACCCCAAGCTGTAATAGCATTGCACTAACTGCTACAGTACCATGGAAATAAGCCAGGTCAGGTGACTGACATGAGAACGGTGTACATTTTGGGAAAAGTGACCACAACTGGTCAAGACAGGAGCTAAGGGGTGCTGATTGGGAGCAACTGCTGTCACATAAGTGTGAATTGTTTAAAGACAGGCTGATCAGAATTCAGGATTGGCATGTTCCAGAAAGAAGTAAGGGCAAGGAGTGGTAAGGTAAGCAAACCTTGGATAACCTGAGGGGTCCTAAATCTAAGCAAGATAAAGAAAGGATAGGTAAGGGCTAGAACACAGAACAAAGAATATAGAACATTATGTACATTACAAGCACTTCTGCATATGATATTGTGCCGACCTTTTAACCTACTCTAAATCTAATGCTTCCCTCTCAAATAGACTTCTATTTTTCTGCCATCCATGTGCCAACCCAAGAGTTTCTTAAATGCCCTAATATATCTGCCTCAACCAACACCCTGGCAGTAAGTTCCATGCACCGACCAATATCAATGTAAAGAAATCCAAGACCTTAGCCTTAATACTTCTTCGTGCAATTGAATTCTTGATTTCCTTAGTTACACACCCCTGTCAGTTCAGATGGGCAGCAGCATCTCCTCCACAATCTCCATTAGCACAGGTGCACCACAAGTCTGGTGTATTTAGCCCCATACTCTACTTGCTTTACACTTTTGAAAGGCACATCAATATAAAGGGAATAGAAGGATATGGATAATATACAGGAGATGGATATCTACATTGTCATCAAGATCAGTGCAACATAGTGAGCCGAATGGCCTGTTCAGTAGTGTTGTATGTTTCAAAAAAATAGACCATAAGATGTAGGAGCAGATGTAGGCCATTTGGCCTATTGAGTCTGCTCCACCATTCAGTCGTGGGCTGATCCAATGCTTCCAGTCATCCCCACTCCCCTGCCTTCTCACCATACACTTTGATGCCCAGGCTAATCAAGAAACTATCTATCTCTGCCTTAAGTACACCCAATGACTTGGCCTTCACAGCCACTTGTGGCAACAAATTCCACAGATTTACCACCCTGTGACAAATGTAATTTCTCTGCAGCTTTGCTTTAAATGGATGTCCTTCAATCCTGAAGTCGAGGCCTCTTGTCCCAGACTCCCCTACCATGGGAAATAACTTTGCCGTATCTAATCTTTTCAAGCCTTTCAACATTTGTAATGTTTCTATGAGATCCCCTCTCGTTCTCCTGAACTCCAGGGAATACAGCCGAAGAGCTGCTTCATATAGTAACCCTTTCATTCCAGGAATCATTCTTGTGAATCTTCTCTGAACCCCCTCCAATGTCAGTATATCCTTTCTAAAATAAGGAGCTCAAAACTGCACACAATATTCCAAGTGTGGTTTCACAAATACCTTATAGAACCTCAACATCACATCCCTGCTCTTATATTCTATACCTCTAGAAATGAATGCCAACATTGCATTCACCTTCTTCACCACCAACTCAGCCTGGAGGTTAACCTTCAGGGTATCCTGCACAAGGACTCCCAAGTCCCTTTGCATATCTGCATTTTTAATTCTCTCCCTATCTAAATAATAGTCTGCCCATTTATTTCTTCCACCACAGTGCATGACCATACACTCTACATGTATTTTATTTGCCACTTCTTTGACCATTCCCTTAAACTATCTAAGTCTCTCTGCAGCCTGTCAGTTTCCTCAACACTACCCACTCCCCCACCAATATTTGTATCATCTGCAAACTTAGCCACAAATCCATTAATCCCATTGTCCAAATCATTGACATACATTATAAAAAGCAGCAGTCCCAACACTGACCCCTGTGGAACTCCACTGGTAACCGGCAGCCAGCCAGAGTAGGATCCCTTTATTTCCACTCTCTGTTTTCTGCCAACCAGCCAATGCTCCACCCACAGTAGTAACCTCAACAAATTATCTCTCTTGAAATCCAGTACTGGCTTGGTTTTCCCAATCCACTTTCATGTTAAAATCTCCAACGATTATCATTCTGACACATCTTTTCTAACTCATGCTGCAATTTGTTATACACATACCGGATGCTGTTTGGAGGCCAAAATACAACTGCCATTAGGGTCTTTTTACCTTGCCATTTCTTAACTCAACACATAGAGGCTCTATACCTTCCAATCCTATGTCATTTCTTTCCAATGATTTAATATTAATTTTTATACACAGAGCCCCTCGGCCTACTGACCTATCTTTCCAATATGCCATATATCCTTGGACATTCAGCTCCCAATGGCAGCTATCCTTTAGCCAAGTTTCAGAGATGGCCACAACATCATATTTCCTAAAATGCAGCTAAATTTCAAGATCACACATTTTATTTCTTATGCTGCGTGTATTCAAATATAACATTTTCAGTCCAGTATATGTTGCTTTCTGTTTTAACCACACCTCTATTGCCCTGTAACACATCTCACTGGATGTGAGTATGTTTCATCTCCTGCTTGTCCTTTCCATTTTTGATTTACTTGTGTTTTTTGCGTCCTCAGCCCTATCACAGCAGTTCCCATCCCCTTGTCCTCCAAAATCCTGGTGGTGATGTTTACCAAGGCTACTGGGGAGAGTTTAAATTAGAATTGTTGGGGGTGGGAACCAAACTGAAGAGACTGGAGAAGAGGAGGTTGGCTCACAAATAGAGAAAGCTTGTAGACAGTGCGAGAGGAAGAACAGGCAGGTGATAGAGAAGGGACGTGCTCAGACCGAAGGTTTGAGCTGCGTCTATTATAACACAAGGAATATTGTGAACAAAGCCAATGAGCTTAGAGCGTGGTTCAGTACTAGGAGGTGGTCATTACAGAGACTTGGATGGCTCAGGGACAGAAATGGTTACTTCAAGTGCCGGGTTTTAGATGTTTCAGAAAGGGCAGGGAGGGAGGCAAAAGAGGTGGGGACATGGCAATGTTGATCAGAGATACTGTCACAGCTGCAGAAAAGGTGGACGCCATGGAAGGATTGTCTATGGAGTCTCTGTGGGTGGAGGTTAGGAACAGGAGGGGTCAATAACTTTACTGGGTGTTTTTTATATGCCCCCCCCCCCCGATAGTAACAGGGATATCAAGGAGCAGATAGTGAAACAGATCCTGGAGAGGTGTAATAATAACAGAGTTGTCATGATGGGAGATTTTAATTTCCCAAATATTGATTGGCATCTCCCTAGAGCAAGGTGTTTAGATGGGGTGGAGTTTGTTAGGTGTGTTCAGGAAGATTTCCTGACACAATATGTAGATAAGCCTACAAGAGGAGAGGCTGTACTGGGATTTGATTTCGGGAAAGGAACCTGGTCAAGTATTAGATCTCAGTGGGTGAGCATTCTGGAGGTAGTGATCATAATTCTATCTCCTTTACAACAACATTGGAGAGAGATAGGAACAGACAAGTTAGGAAAGCATTTAATTAGAGTACAGGTAATTCTGAAGCTATCAGGCAGGAAATTGGAAGCTTAAGTTGGAAACAGATGTTCTCAGGGAAAGGTACAGAAGAAATGTGGCAAATGTACAGGGGATATTTGTGTAGAGTTCTGCACAGGTAGGTTACAATGAGGCAGGGAACTTATGGTAGGGTACAGGAACTGTGGTGTACAAAGGCTGTAATAAATTTAGTCAAGAAGAAAAGAAAAGTTTACAAAAGGTTCAGAGAGCGAGGAAATGTTAGAGATCTAGAAGATTATAAGGCTAATAGGAAGGAGCTTAAGAAGGAAATTAGGAGAATGAGAAGGGGCCCTGAGAAGGCCTTAGAAAAATAGAAACGTAGAAAACCTACAGCACAGTACAGGCCCTTCGGCTATCAAACTTGTACCAAACAATTCTCTACCTTAGAAATAATTAGGTTTACCTATAGCCCTCTATTTTATTAAGCTCCATGTACCTAACTAAAAGCCTCTTAAAAGACCCTATCGTATACACCTCCATCACCATTGCCGGCAGTCCATTCCACACACTCACCACTCTCTGAGTAAAAAACTTACCTCTGACATCTCCTCTGTACCTACTCTCCAGCACCTCAAACCTGTGTTCTCTTGTGGCAACCATTTCAGCCCTGGGAAAAAGCCTCTGACTATCCACATGATCAATGCCTCTCATCATCTTATACCCCTTTATCAGGTCACCTCTCATCCTCCGTCACTCCAAGGAGAAAAGGCCGAGTTCACTCAACCAATTCTCATAAGGCATGCTCCTCAATCCAGGCAATATCCTTTTAAATCTCCTCTGCATCCTTCCTATGGTTTCCACATTCTTCCTGTAGTGAGGTGACCAGAACTGAGCACAGTACTCCAAATGGGGTCTGACCAGCTTCCTATAGAGCTGCAACATTACCTTTCGACTCCTAAATTCAATTTCATGATTGATGAAGGCCAATACACCGTATGCCTTCTTAACCACAAAGTCAACCTCCCTTGGCGGGCAGGATGAAGGAAAACTCCCAAGGCATTCTATAAGTATGTGAAAAGCAAGAGGATAAGACGTGAAAGAAGAGGACCTATGAAATGTGACAGTGGGAAAGTGTGTATGGAACCGGAGGAAATAGCAAAGGTATTTAATGAATACTTTACTTCAGTATTCACTATGGAAAATCTTAGTTATTATAGTGATGACTTGCAGCAGACTGAAAAGCTTGAACATGTAGATATTAAGAAAGAGGATGTGCTGGAGCTTTTGGAAAACATCGTTGGATAAGTCACTGGGACCGAATGAGATGTACCCCACGTTACTGTGAGAGGAGAGGGAAGAGACTGCTAAGCCTCTGGGAATTATCTTTACATCATCAATGGGGATGGGAGAGGTTCCAGAGGATTGGAGGATTGAGGATATTGTTCCTTTATTCAAGAAAGGGAGCAGAGAATGCCCAGGAAATTATAAACCAGTGAGCCTTTACCTCACTGGTAAGTTGATGGAGAAGATCCTGAGAGGTAGGATTTATGAATATTTGGAGACATAAAATATGATCAGGAATAGTCAGCATGGCTTTGTCAAGGGCAGGTCATGCCTTATGAGCCTGTTTGAATTTGTTGAGGATGTGACTAAACACATTGATGAAGGGAGAGCAGTAGATGTAGTGTATATGGATTTCAGCAAGCCATTTGATAAGGTACCCCATGATTGGCTTATTGAGAAAGTAAGGACCCAAGGGGACATTGCTTTGTGGATTCAGAACTGGCTTGCCTACAGAAGGCACAGAGTGGTTGTAGACGAGTCATATTCTGCATGGAGGTCGGTCACCCTGAGACCAGTGCCTCAGGGATCTGTTCTGGGACCCTTACTCTTTGTGATTTTTATAAATGACCTCGATGTAGAAGTGGAGAGATGGGTTAGTCAGTTTGCTGATGACACAATGGTTGGAGGTGTTGTGGATAGTGTGGAGGACCATTAGAAGTTACAGCGGTACATTGATAGGATGCAAAACTGGGCTGAGAAGTAGTAGATGAAGTTCAACCCAGATAAGTGTGAAGTGGTTCATTTTGGTAGGTCAAATATGATGGCAGAATATAGTATTAGTGGTAAAACTCTTGGCAGTGTGGACAATCAGAGGGATCTTGGGGTCCGAGTTCATAGGATGCTCAAAGTAGCTGCACAAGTAAGACTTCATACGGTGTATTGGCCTTAATCAATCGTGGAATTGAATTTAGGAGACAAGAAGTAATGTTGCAGCTATGTAGGACCCTGGTAAGACCCCACTTGGAGTACTGTGCTCAGTTCTGGTCACCTCACTACAGGAAGTATGTAGAAACTATAGAAGGGGTGCAGAGGAGATTTACAAGGATGTTGCCTGGATTGGGGATCACACCTTATGAGAACACCATCCACAAATAGCTGACAATACAACTAACCCCACTGGAGGAAGGGCAGGACTGGCTGATGCAGGTACTGGTGTTTAGGTGTTTTAAAAGGAATAGGATGGGAGGTAGAAAAGGTGGGAAGGGGTGTGGTAGTAGCATTACCGGTCAGGGATAGTATCATGGCTATAGAAAGGGAGGACGCTGCAGAAGATGTGTCCACTGAGTCGGTGTGAGTGGAAGTCAGAAATAGGAAGGGATCAATCACTGCTGGGAGTAGTCTATAGACCCCAAAATTGCCACTGGGACATTGAGGAGCAGATAAGCAGGCAGATTTTAGAATTGTGCAGGAAATACAGGGTTGTAGTTATGGGTGATTTCAACTTCCCTCATATTGACTGGCACCTCCTAACTGCAAGGGGGATAGATGGGGCTGAATTTGTCAGGTGTGTTCAAGAAGGATTCCTGACGCAGTATGTGGACCGGCTAACGAGAGGAGAGGCCGTACTGGATCTACAAACGTTTGTAGTTCTGGGCAATGAACCTGGTCAGGTGACAGACCTCTTGGTGGGGGAGCATTTTGGTTAGAGTGACCACAACTCCCTTAGCTTCAGCATAGCTATGGAAAAGGATAAAAACAGACAAAATGAGAAAGTGCCTAACTGGGGAAGGGCTAACTATGAAGGGATGAGGCAGGAACTAATGAGAGTAAATTGGAAACATATGTTCAAGGGTGAAAGCACAGAAGTCATATGCAGGGAGTTTAGGGACCACTTGTGCTGGGTTCAGGATAGGTTTGTCCCACTGGGACAAAGAAAAATTGGTAGAAAAAGGGAACCATAGCTGACAAAACACGTGAGACAACTCGCCAAGAAGAAGAAGGAAACATATGTTAGATATAAGAAGCAGGAAGCAGGAGGGGATCATGAGAAATATAGGGTAGCCAGGAAGTAGCTTAAGAAAGGACTTAGGAGAGCTCAAAGGGGACATGAGAAGGCCTTGGCATATCGGATTAAGGAGAACTTCACTGCGTTCTATGTGTATGTGAAGAACAGAAGGATGACAAGAATGAAGGTGGGGCCGCTAAAAGATAAAGAAGGCAATATGTGCCTGGAGGCGGAGGAGGTTGGGGAAGTCCTAAATGAATACTTTGCTTCAGTATTCAGAAGTGAAAAGGAACTTGATCAAGGTCCTTTTGAAATAGGAGAGGCCCGTGTGCTGGACAATGTGGAGATTAAGGAAGAAGTTTTGGATCTTCTTAAAAAACATCAAGATTGATAAGGCTCCAGGGCCAGACATGCTATACCCCAGGTTGCTGTGGGAAGTGAGAGAAGAGATCGCTGGAGCACTAGCTATGATCTTTGAATCTTCTTTGGCTGCAGGGGAGGTGCCGGAGGATTGAAGAACGGCAAATGTAGTTCCCTTGTTTAAGAAAGGTAATAGGAAGAATCCTCGGAACTATAGACCGGCGAGTCTTATGTCGGTGGTCTGCAAACTATTGGAAAGGATTCTTAAGGATAGGATCTACGAGCATTTGGAGAAGTACAGTCTACTTGGATAATCAACATGGCTTTGTGAAGGGAAGGTCATACCTCACGAGCCTAATTGAGTTTTTTGAAGAGGTAACAATAAAAATTGATGAGGGTAAGGCGGTAGATATGGCCTACTTGGATCTTAGCAAGGCATTTGACAAGGTCCCTCACAAGAAACTCATCCAGAAAGTCATGAGGCATGGGATCAGTGGATCATTGGGACCTCTTTTGGGATGGAGCTTGTTAGGTGTGTTCAGGAAGGTTTTCTGACTTAATATGTAGATAAGCCTACAAGAGAAGAGGCTGCACTTGATCTGGTATTGGGAAACTGGTCAGGTGTCAGGTTTCTCAGTGGAATAGCATTTTGGAGATAGTGGTCATAATTCCATCTCCTTTACCATAGCGTTGGAGAGGGATAGGAACAGTCAAGTTAGGAAAGCGTTTAATTGGAGCAAGGGGAAATATGAAGCTATCAGGTAGGAAATTGGAAGCATAAATTAGGAACAGATGATCTCAGAGGAATGTGTGAGAGAAATGTGGCAAATGTTCAGGGGATATTGCGTGGCATTCTCCATAGGTATGTTCCTATGAGACAGGGAAAGGATGGTAGGGTACATGAATTATGGTGAAAAACTGTTGAAAATCTAGTCAAAAAGAAAAGAGATGCTTACGAAAAGTTCAGAAACCTAGGTAATGATAGAGATCTATAAGATTATAATGTTAGCAGGAAGGAGCTTAAAAAGTAAATTAGGAGAACCAGAGGGGGCTATGAGAAGGCCTTGGCGAGCAGGATTAAGGAAAACCCCATGGCATTCTACAAGCATGTAAAGAACAAGAGGATAAGACATGAGAGAATAGGATCAATCAAGTGTGACAGTGGAAAAGTGTTTATGGAACTGGAGGAGATGGCAGAGTTATTAATGAATACTTTGCTTCAGTATTCACTACAGAAAAGGATCTTAGCGATTGTAGAGATGATTTACAATGGATTGAAAAGCTTGAGCAGATAGATATTAAGAAATATGATGTGCTGGAGCTTTTGGAAAACATCAAGTTGGATAAGTCTCTGGGACTAGATGAAATGTACCCCAGGATACTGTGTGAGGCAAAGGAGGAGATTGCTGAGCCTTTTGCAATAATCTTTTATCATCACTGGGGACAGGAGAGGTTCTGGAGGACTGGAGGGTTGCAGATGTTGTTCCCTTATTCAAGAAAGGGAGTAGGGATAGCCCAGGAAATTATACACAAGTGAGTCTTACTTCAGTAGTTGGTAAGTTGATGGAGAAGATCCTGAGAGGCAGGATTTATGATAATTTGGAGAGGCATAATAGTCTGCTTGGCTTTGTCAAAGGCAGGTTATGCCTTACAAGCCTGACTGAATTTTTTGAGGATGTGACTAAACACATTGATGGAGGTAGAGCAGTAGATGCAGTGTATATGGATTTCAGAAGGCATTTGATAAAGTAACGCTTATTGAGAAAGTAAGGAGGCATGGGATCTAAGAGGACCTTGCATTGTGCATCCAGAACTGGCTTGCTCACAGAAGGCAAAGAGTGGTTGTAGAGCAGGTCATACTTTGCATGAAGGTCGGTGACCGGTAGTGTGCCTCAGTGATCTGCTCTGGGACCCCTTCTCATCATGATTTTTATAAATGACCTGGTGAGGAAGTGGACGAATGGATTAGTAGATTTGTTGATGACACAAAGGTTGGGGGTGTTGTGGATTGTGTGGAGGGCTGTCAGAGGTTACAGCAGGACATTGATAGGGTGGAAGACTGGGCTGAGAAGTGGCAGATGGCGTTCAACCCAGATAAGTGTGAGGTGGTTCATTTTGGTTGGTCGAATATGATGGCAGAATATAGCATTAATGGTAAGACTCTCAGCAGTATGGAGGATTAGAGGAATCTTGGGTCCGAGTCCATAGGACACAAAAGGCTGCTGCGCAGGTTGACTCCTTAGTGATGAAGGCATACAGTGCATTGGGTTCATCAACTGTGGGACCTTGAAGGAGACTAGTGTTGAAATTGCAGGGGCCCTGGTGGATATATTTAAAATGTCGGTATCCACGGGTGAGGTGCCAGAGGAGCTCATGTTGCTCCGTTGTTTAAAAAAGGCTCTAAAAGTAATCCGGGAAATTATAAGCCGGTAAATTTGACGTTGACAGCAGGTAAATTATTGGAAGGAGTATTAAGAGATAGGATTTGGATAGAAAGGGATATATTAAGGAGAGTCAACATTGCTTTGTGAGTGGCAGGTCATGCTTAACCAAAAATCACGAAGAGAAAGGGTCCCAGAACAGATCCCTGAGGACTTGAGAAACTGAGTTACAGAGAAAGATTGAATAGGTTAGGACTTTATTCCCTGGAGCGTAGAAGAATGAGGGGAGATTTGATAAAGGTGTATAAAATTATGATAGGTATAGATAGAGTGAATGCAAGCAGGCTTTTTCCACTGAGGCTGGGGGAGAAAACAAAGTAGAGGATATGGGTTAAGGGTGAAAAAGAAAAAGTTTAAAGGGAACTTTAGGGGGAGCTTCTTCACACAGGGAGTAATCAGAGTGTGGAGTGAGCTACCATTTGAAGTGGTGAATGCAGGCTCACTTTTAACATTTAAGAAGAACTTGGATAGGTGCATTGATGAGAGGAGTATGGAGGGATATAGTCTAGGTGTAGGTCAGTGGGACTAGGCAGAAAAATGGTTTGGCACAGCCAAGAAGGGCCAAAAGGCCTGTTTCTGTGCTGTAATGTTCTATGGTCCTATGGTTCTGTGGATTGAGTTTAAGAGCTGAGAGGTAATGTTACAGCTGTATAGGACCCTGGTCAGACCCCACTTGGAGTACTGTGCTCACTTCTGGTCACCTTACTACAGGAAGGATGTGGAGACTATAGAAAGGATGCAGAGGAGATTTACAAGGATGTTGCCTGGATTGGGGAGTATGCCTTATGAGAACACCATGTACAAATAGCTGACAATACAACCATTGTTGGTAGAATCTCAGGCGGTGACGGAGGGCGTACGGGAGTGAGATATGCCAACTAGTGGAATGGTGCCACAGCAACAACCTGGCACACAGAATCAGAAGACGAAAGAGCTGATTCTGGACTTCAGGAAGGGTAAGACAGAAGGAACACATACCAATCCTCACAGAGGGATCAGAAGTGGAGAGAATGAGCAGCTTCAGTTTCCTGGGTGTCAAGATCTCTGAGGATCTAACCTGGTCCCAACATACTGATGTAGTCATAAAGAAGGCAAGACAGTTGCTGTATTTTATTTGGAGTTTGAAGTGATTTGTCATGTCAACAAATATGCTCTAAAACTTCTATAGTTGTATTGCGGAGAGCATTCTGACAGGCTGCATCACTGTCTGGTATGGAGGGGCTACTGCACAGGACCGAAAGAAGCTGCAGAAGGTTGTAAATCTAGTCAGCTCTAGCTTGGGCACCAGCCTACAAAGTACCCAGCACATCTTTAGGAAGTGGTATCTCAGAAAGACAGTTTCCATTATTAAAGACCTCCAGCACCCAGGGCATGCCCTTTTCTCACTGTTACTGTCAGGTAGGAGATACAGAAGCCTGACGGCACACACTCAGTGATTCAGGAACAGCTTCTTCCCCTCTGCCATCTGATTCCTCAATGGACTTTGAAGCTTTGGACATTACCTCACTTTTTTAATTCTCTGTTTTTGCACATTTTTATTAATCTATTCAATATATGTAATTGATTTACTTGTTTATTTATTATGTTTTATTTTATTTATTATTACTGTTCTTTTTTTCCCCTCTCTCTACTAGATAACATATTGCATTGAACTGCTGCTACGAAGTCAACAAATGTCACATCACATGCCAGTGATAATAAACCTGAATCTGAATCGGACAGTCAGAGACTTTTTTCCAGGGCTGAAATGGCTAACACAAGAGGCACAGTTTTAAGGTGCTTGGAAGTAGATACAGAGGAGATATCAGGAGTAAATTTTTATGCAGAGAGTGGTGAGTGCATGGAATGGGCTGCCAGAAATGGTGGTGGAGGCAGACATGATAGTGTCTTTTAAAAGACTCAGGGAGAGCGTGCACCTGGAGGTTAGAAAAATAGAAGGATCTGGGTAATCCTAGGTAGTTCCTAAAGTGAGTACATGTTCAGCACAGCATTGTGGGCTGAAGGGTCTGCATTGTGCTGTAGGTTTTCTATGTTTCTATTCAATATACATATGCTGTAATTTACATATATATTTATTTATTATTATTTTATTTTTTATTCTATATTATGTATTGCATTGAACTGCTGCTGCTATTAACAGATTAACAGATTTCACAACACAAGCTAATGATAATAAACCTGATTCTGATTCTACGTTCCCATGAGTAAGTGAAGGTTTTTCAAGAGACTTTGGGAAATTTGTTGAAAGGTTTTGTTTGCTCTTGAGAACCTTTTTCTGAGACAATGTTTCAGATGTTGGACATGTTGCCCATGATCCAAGTCTCTATACTGGACTGGCACTGGTCTGCCATTTCTGCTGAGGGATGTGGAGATGCTGCAGAAACATCATTGGTGGTGACCTCTCCAAATGTTCTGGTGTGTCAGGACATGAGATGCCCACCTGAGGATATCCAACTTCTGACTTGCTATTGGAACCACAGTATTTATAAATCTATTTCCCTGGTCTTGTTGAGTCTTTAGCCCAATGAATCATGCTTTCCAAATTGTCAACTTGAACTAGTCCCATTTCCTTGTATTTGACCCATATCCCCAAAAATCTTTCATCTCTAAATGTCTTTTCAACATTGTAACTGTACCCACCTCTACCACTTCCTTTGGCAGCTCATTTTATATACCTGTCATCCTTGGTGTTAAAAAAGTACACCTCAAACACCTTTTAAAATTATTTTTATTCAGAGATATAGCACAGTAACAGGCCGTCCAGTCCAACAAGCCTGCATGGCCTAATTACACCCATGTGACCAATTAACCTATTAATGTGGGAAGAAATGTGAGCACCTGGAGGAAACTCACGCAGTCATGGGGAGAATATGCCAAACTACTTACTGATGGTGGTCAGTATTAAACCCAGGTTACTAGCGCTATAACAACATTATGTTAACTGCTATGCTATTATGTCACCCTCTCACTTTGAACCTGTGCCAGCTACCTTTAGACTCTTCGGCCATATGAGAAAGACTGTGACAAACTACCTTATAGAACATAGAATAGTACAGCACATTACTGGCCCTTCGGCCCACAATGTTGTTCTGACCCTCGAACCCTTCCTCACATATAACCCCCCACCTTAAATTCCTCCATATACTTGTCTAGTATTCTCTTAAACTTCACTAGTGTATCTGCCTCCACCACTGGCTCAGGCAGTGCATTCCACGCACCAACCACTCTCTGAGTGAAGAACCTTCCTCTAATATCCCCCTTGAACTTCCCTCCCCTTAACTTAAAGCCATGTCCTCTTGTACTGAGCAGTGGTGCCCTGGGGAAGAGGTGCTGGCTGTCCACTCTGTCTATTTCTCTTAATATCTTGTACACCTCTATCATGTCTCCTCTCATCCTCCTTCTCTCCAAAGAGTAAAGCCCTTAATCTCTGATCATAATCCATACTCTCTAAACCAGGCAGCATCCTGGTAAATCTGCTCTGTACCCTTTCCGATGCTTCCACATCCTTCCTATACTGAGGCGACCAGAACTGGACACAATACTCCAAGTGTGGCCTAACTAGAGTTTTATAGAGCTGCATCATTACATCGTGTCTCTTAAACTCTATCCCTCGACTTATGAAAGCTAACACCCCATAAGCTTTCTTAACAACCCTATCTACCTGTGAGGCAACTTTCAGGGATCTGTGGACATGTACCCCCAGATCCCTCTGCTCCTCCACACTACCAAGTATCCTGCCATTTACTTCGTACTCTGCCTTGGAGTTTGTCCTTCCAAAGTGTACCACCTCACACTTCTCCGGGTTGAACTCCATCTGCCAATTCTCAGCCCACTTCTGCATCCTATCAATGTCTCTCTGCAATCTTTGACAATCCTCTACACTATCTACAACACCACCAATCTTTATGACATCTGCAAACTTGCCAACCCACCCTTCTACCCCCACATCCAGGTTGTTAATAAAAATCACGGAAAGTAGAAGTCCCAGAACAGATCCTTGTGGGACACCACTAGTCACAACCCTCCAATCTGAATGTACTCCCTCCACCACGACCCTCTGCCTTCTGCAGGCAAGCCAATTCTGAATCCACCTGGCCAAACTTCCCTGGATCTCATGCTTTCTGACTTTCTGAATAAGCCTACCATGTGGAACCTTGTCAAATGCCTTACTAAAATCCATGTAGATCACATCCACTGCACTACCTTCACCTATATGCCTGGTCACCTCTTCAAAGAACTCTATCAGGCTTGTTAGGCATGATCTGCCCTTCACAAAGCCATGCTGACTGTCCCTGATCAGGCCATGATTCTCTAAATGCCCATAGATCCTATCTCTAAGAATCTTTTCCAACAGCTTTCCCACCACAGACGTAAGGCTCACTGGTCTATAATTACCTGGACTATCCCTACTACCTTTTTTGAACAAGGGGACAACATTCGCCTCCCTCCAATCCTCCGGTACCATTCCTGTGGACAACGAGGACATAAAGATGCTAGCCAGAGGCTCAGCAATCTCTTCCCTCACCTCGTGGAACAGCCTGGGGAATATTCTGTCAGGCCCCGGGGACTTAACCGTCCTAATGTATTTTAATAACTCCAACACCTCCTCTCCCTTAATATCAACATGCTCCAGAACATCAACCTCACTCATATTGTCCTCACCGTCATCGTTCCCTCTCATTGGTGAGTACTGAAGAAAAATATTCATTGAGGACCTCGCTCACTTCCATAGCCTCCAGGCACATCTTCCCACTTTGATCTCTAATCAGTCCTACCTTTACTCCTGTCAATTTTCACATAATTGAAGAATGCCTTGGGGTTTTCCTTTACCCTACTCACCAAGGCCTTCTCATGCCCCCTTCTTGCTCTTCTCAGCCCCTTCTTAAGCTCCTTCTTGCTACCCTATATTCTTCAATAGACCCATCTGATCCTTGCCTCCTAAACCTCATGTATGCTGCCTTCTTCCACCTGACTAGATTTTCCACTTCACTTGTCACCCATGGTTCCTTCACCCTACCATTCTTTATCTTCCTCACTGGGACAAATTTATCCCTAACATCCTGCAAGATATCCCTAAACATTGACCACATGTCCATAGTACATTTCCCTGCAAAAACGTCACCCCAATTCACAGCCGCAAGTTCTAGCTTTATAGTTTCATAATTTGCCCTTCTCCAATTAAAAATTTTCCTGTCTTCTTTGATTCTATCCTTTTCCATGATAATGCTAAAGGCCAGGGAGTGGTGATCACTGTCCCCTAAATGCTCACCCACTGAGAGATCTGTGACTTGACCCGGTTCATTACCTAATACTAGATCTAGTATGGCATTCCCCCTAGTCGGCCTGTCAACTTACTGTGACAGGAATCCATCCTGGACACACTTAACAAACTCTGCCCCATCTATCTCTGCCCCACCTTATCTCTGTTCATCATGTGAAGCCTCAGCCTCCTGTGGTTCAGGATAAAAAGTCCCAGCCTATCTATTCTCCTGAGAGCTCAAGCCTTACAGACCCAGTAACATGCACATAAATGTTATAGTGGTGGGTGGAGCTAATGAAGTGAACTGCTTTATCCTGAATTGTGTTGAGTTTCCTCAGCCCTGCTAGAACAGTACTCATCCAGGCAAATAAAGAGTATCCCATCACATTCCTGACATGTCCAGGGAATGGGGTGCCAGTGGGTGAGTCTCTCATCACGAAATATCCAGCCTCTGCCCCACTACTTATCTGATTGTTTCAATTGAGCTTCTCACCAATATTGATGGTGTGGGACTCAGCAACACAGTGCAACTGAATGCTATTTATTAATTGGAAGAATGCAAGGATTGTGGCAATTAGTACATAATTATTTAATGATAAAAGATAATTATATGAAGCAGAAAGAATATGCTGAACGAGGGAGAGATGAGGATGCTTTGGAGTGTTGATCAATTGGGCTGAAGGCACTGTTTCTATTCTTTAGAATCCCAAACAGTTTTAGAGCATAATCTGGTGGAATTGTCAACAACCAGAAAAATCACAGCAGCTACTTATGCATTCATTCTTTTGCAATATACAAGAGGAAAGTTCAAATAGAATTTAACATAACATTTTTGGGAATGATGCAATGCACACAAAAGCATCTTCGTTCACAAAAGGAAGACATCTAAAGGTTTAGCCCTAGATTCAAAGAACCATATGGGTATTGTTGTACAGTGGAAAAAAAGGGTAACATTTTGGGATGAATTATTTCAAAGTTCATGTATGCATTATCTTCGGGTTATCCAGGAAACATCAATAGCTGAATGCCTTTTGCAAACTTTTGAGTGAACTCAGCTGAAAACTGAAACAAGTAAAGCAATTCATCTGTTAAAAGCAAAATCCCAGAATTAATCAAAATGTGTTTGGGACATGAATCAATTGACCTAGGGAAACTGAAGTAGTTGACCTTTGAAGCTGAAAACTGATTGCATAACTGTGCCTAGGGTGAGCAGAGCTGTCCTAGTTCATTGTGACATGCTATAAATGTTAGCTATGCTCAGTGATCCTGGCAAGAAATGAGGAACAATAGAAGCAACAGAATCTGAAAATAATAGTAATCAACAGAAGGCCAAAACGGACGGGCGCACACACCACACACACACACACACACACACACACACACACACACACACACACACACACACACACACACACACACACACACACACACACACACACACACACACACACACACACACACCCACCCTTCACTTATACAGCATCAATGTCAATTCCAGAGCAAAATGGGGATCTTGATCACTTGGGTAATTGGGCTGAGGAACGGCAAATGGAGTTTAGTTTGGATCGGTGTGAGGTGTTACATTTTGGGAAAACAAATGAGTATGGCATTTTCCCAGGGTTAATGACACTTAACAACGACTCCTTCATTTGCATCTTTGGAAACAACTCTATTTCTATCTTTAATATCTCTATTTTTCCCTTTCAGGGTTCTTTTTGAAGACCCTGATCTGGAATTACATGCTGATTACGGTTCTTTGTGGGAATGGGACTCACTCTCGGGGTTTCACAACTGGCTGTTATTCGACACGCCAAGGGCTTGGCTTAAGAACACCGCTTGGTTTCGGAGGACTGAATTTTCATGATTCTGGAGATGGGGGGAATCGGAGGTTGGTGTCCGAGCAGAAGACTGATGCGTCGTGGGAGATGGAAGATCTAAGGCTGTGTGCCCAGAGACCCGAGGTCTTTGGGCATAGAGCTCGGATAAAGCAACACAATGGACTTTTAACATTGTAAGCCAGCAAGTTGTTTGCTATGTCTTCCCTCTTGCTGTGAAATGTAGACACCCCTTTCTCCCTTATTAGGGAGACAAAGCCTGTGGTATGCTGAATGCCAGGTGAACAATGTGGTCTTTGGAGTACAACAAGTCTGTCTTTGCCATTGCCTTGCTCATGCTTGAGTGCTCGGTGGAAGGTGCCGATGCTTTTTTTGCCGGTGGGGGCAGGGGGGATTGTTGCTTGCTGCTGCTTCGCACAGGAGGGAGGGGAGCTGGGGAACACTTTGTGGTTCTAACATTTAACTGTCATTCATTGTTTGGGGCACTTGTGGATGGTTGCGAAGAAAAAGCACTTCAGGATGTATAATGTATACATTTCTCTGATACTAAATGTACCTTTGAACCAATCATTGAATGGTTATTCCTTTCCATAGATGCTGCCTGACCTGCTGAGTTCCTCATGCATTTTGTGTGTTGCTTAGGATTTCCAACATCTGCGAAATCTCTTGTGTTTATACCCTTTGTAGTTTTATGTACTTCAATCATGTTTAAAACTGCTCTGCTCCAGGGAAAACAGACTTCTCCAGTCTCCTCTTGTTACTGAACTGTTGCATCCCAGGCATCATCCAGATAAGCTTCTTGCTAATTATTGGAGCTGCACTCATCCAGCTAAATGTTCCTTGACTTGTATCTTGTAGTCAGTGGAACAGCTTTGGGTTGACACAAGATGAATTACTCCCTACACTCCCCAGCTGGCAATGGCACATATCAAAAACTCTATTCTTGCCACATTGAACACTCACCAACATGCTTACCAACAGAGCCATTCTACAATAGATGCCACAGCATCTGTCTTGCACCTAACATACCTAGAAAACTAGGACACTTATATACTGTATGTCAGAAAGTTGCTTCTGGATTTCAGATTGGTGTTCCACACACCTTGATGAGAAAACCCCTACTCCTCGACCTAAAGACATCTTTGCGTAACTGGATATTGGACTTCCTAACAGATCTCAGATAGTCAGGATGCAACTTCCTAATCCTTCCGTGAAGTTGGATATTTTTCAGTGTGAATGCTTTCATTATAAATGTTAGATTTTGACAGTTAATGTTTCCAGAGCAGTGAAAATAGATTTTCTGATTCCCAGTAAAATCTTAGCATAATACTGAACTATAATGACAGTAATTTCTTAATAATTCCAGAAACAAATGAAAATAGAACTATTCACAAGAACTCTAATAGACAAGTTAGTTGGAACATTTGCTTTACTTTGCTGCTCAGTTTGTTGAAATCCAGCTTTTCTTGGCTCTAAGTGATCCATCATAATTGTATGGACAGGAAAATATAAACTGCTACAATAAAATTATTTTTGTCTTTGAATGGAGATCCAGTGGTTGAGTATCAAGAGGAGTTATGGGAATCTCACAGGGGCTGCAATCATGACCACTTCCAATAAACAAGAAAATCCAATTACAGTCTCTACAGATTTCTCCTCACTCTCTGCCAAAGAGATAGTCATTGCAAGATTTCCCTCAACCACTGCTCCTTCCAGAATCACACTATGAATTCCGTTCATCCACACGAACGATGCAAACCCAAGAAAATGTACAGGATACCAGTGACAATGGTATATAACTGTCTCAACTTTACAGAGACATTCAACTATCCATTAGCTGGGAGAGATAATGAACAATCCACAAATTCGGATGATCACAGAAATATATTACTGTTCTACACATGCTACACACTGACATGCAAGCTGTGATTGTAATCACTGCTCCATAAAAAATCTGCTCCTAGTGCAGACTTGGATCAAGCATTTTTTTCTTAATCTTCCTCAGTGCAATACTGCACATCATCCCAAGTAAGTGTACATTTAGAGCAGAACTAATAATTAGCCTTAAAACATAGAATGTGGAACATAGAAGAGCGCAGAAACCCTTCGTACCCTATGACTGTGATGACTATGACAGCATTCTAACAAATCCCATCTGGCTTCACGTTGCCCGTTCCCCTCAATTCCCTACCTGTTCATCTGTCTGTTGAAATAAACTTTGCTGTCATATCTGTGTTTACCACCTGCTTTGGCATCATGTTCCAGGTATCTACCACTCTCCTCTAAGCCTTTTCTCTTTTAATTGGAACACTCCCGTTCACCATAGAATAGGAAGGATATGATTAAGCTAAAGAGGACACAGAGTTATCAGGAGAGACTATATAGCATGGGAGTGTGCTGGGGAGATTTAAACTAATTTGGCAGGGGGATGGGAACCGGAATGATATAGTGGAGGAGGAGGAAAACAGAAATAAATCTAAGATAGTGAGCAGTAAAGATGTCAGGAAGTACAGGCAGGTGATGGGGCAAATCTGCAACCATTGGGATGAGATGTAGTGCAATAAAGTTGCAGTGCAATCAAAGCAAAAAGTACCAAATAATGGACTTAAGGTGGTATACTTAAATGCATGCAGCATAAGGAATAAGGTGGATGAATTTGTCATACAGTTATAGATTGGCAAGTATGATATTGTGGCCATCACTGAGACGTGGCTAAAGGATGCATGTCTCTGGGAGCTGAACATCCAAGGATACATGGTGCATCAGAAGGATAGGCAGGTAGGCAGATGGGGTTGTGTAGCTTTACTGTAAGAAATTATGTTAAATCATTAGAAAGAGGTGACATAGCATTGAAAGGTGCAGAATCTTTATGGGTTGAGCTAAGAAATCGCAAGGGTAAAAGGACCCTCTTGGCAGTTATCTACAGGCCTCCTAACAGCTGCAGTGATGTGGACTACAAGTTACAACATGAAATAGAGAAGGCTTGCCAGAAGGGCAGTGTTATGATAATTGTGGGGATTTTAACACGTGAGTGGATTGGGAAAATTAGGTCGGCACTGGATCTCAAGAGAGAGAATTTGTAGAATGTCTACGAGATGGCTTTTCAGAACAGCTTGTTGTTAAACCCACTAGGGCTGTACTGGATTGGGTACTGTGTAATGAACCAGAGATGATTAGAGAGATAGAGGTGAAGGAACTCTTAGGAGGCAGTGATCATAACATGATTGAGTTCACTTGGAAATTTGAGAAAGAGAAGCTGAAATCCAATGTGTCGGTATTTCAGTGGCATAAAGGAAATTACAGTGTCATGAGAGAGGAACTGGCCAAGGTTGACTGGAAAGGGACACTAGCAGGAAGGATGGCAGAGCAGCAGTGGCTGAAGTTTATGTGAGAAGTGAGGAAGGTGCAAGACAGATATATTCTAAAAAAAGAAATTTTCAAATGGAAAAAGGATGCAACTGTGGCTGACAAGAGAAGTCAAAGCCAAAGTAAAAGCAAAGAAAAGGGCATACAAGGAAGCAAAAATTAGTGGGAAGACAGAGGATTAGGAAGTTTTTAAAAGCTTACAAAAGGAAACCAAGAAGGTCATTAAGAGGGAAAAGATGAACTATGAAAGGAAGCTAGAAAATAATATCAAAGAGGATACTAAATACTTTTTCAAGTATATAAAGAGTACAAGCCAGGTGAGAGTAGATATAGGTCCGATGGAAAAGTGATGCCGGAGAAATTGTAATGGGAGATAAGGAGATGACAGAGGAACTGAACGAGTATTTTGCATCAGTCTTCACTGAGGAAGACATTAGCAGTATACCGGACACTCAAGGGTGTCAGGGAAGAGAAGTGTGCGCAGTCACAATTACGACAGAGAAAGTACTCAGGAAGCTGAACAGTCTAAGGGTAGATAAATCTCCTGGACCAGATGGAATGCACCCCCATGTTCTGAAGGGAGTAGCTGTGGAGATTGCGGAGGCATTACCAATGATCTTTCAAAAGTCAGTAGATTCTGGCATAGTTCCAGAGGACTGAAAGATTGCAAATGTCACTCTGCTATTTAAGGGGGCAAAGAAGCAAAAAGGAAATTATAGACCTGTTAGCTTGACATCGATGGTTGGGAAGTTGTTGGAGTCGATTGTCAAGGATGAGGTTATGGCATACCAGGAGGCATATGACAAGATAGGCAGAACTCAGCATGGTTTCCTTAAATGAAAATCCTGCCTGACAAACCTATTGCAATTTTTGGAGGAAATTACAAGGAGGCTAGACAAGGGAGATACAGTGGGTGTTTTGTATTTGGATTTTCAGAAGGCCTTTGACAAGGTGCTGCACATGAGGCTGCTAAGCAAGATAAGAGCCCATAGAATTACAGGAATGTTACATACGTGGATAGAGCTTTGGCTGATTGGCAGGAAACAGAGAGTGGGAATAAAGGGATCCCATTCTGGTTGGCTGCGGGTTACCAGTGGTGATCCACAGAGGTCCGTATTGGGGCCCCTTCTTTTTTCATTGTACATCAATGATTTGGATTATGGAATAGATGGCTTTGTGGCTAAGATTGCTGATGATACAAAGATAGGTGGAGGGGCTGGTAGTACTGAGAAAACAGAGAGTCTGCAGAGAGACTTGGATAGATTGGGAGAATGGGCAAAGAAGTGGCAAATGAAATACAATGTTGGAAAGTGTGTGATCATGCTGTTTGGTAGAAGAAATAAATGGGCAGACTATTATTTAAATGGGGAGAGAATTCAAAGTTCTGAGATGCAACGGGACTTGGGAGTCCTCGTGCAGGATACCCTTATGGTTAACCTCCAGGTTGAGTCAGTGGTGGAGAAGGCGAATGCAATGTTGGCATTCATTTCTAGAGGAATAGAGTATAGGAGCAGGGATGTGATGTTGAGGCTCTATAAGGCACTGATAAGACCTCACTTGGAGTACTGTGTGCAGTTTTGGGCTCCTTATTTAAGAAAGGTTGTGTTGATGTTGGAGATGGTTCAGAGAAGATTCACTGGAATGATTCTGGGAATGAGAGGGTTAACATATGAGGAACGTTTGACTGCTCTTGGACTGCACACCTTGGAGTTAAGAAGAGTGAGAGGGAACCTTATAGAAACATTTTGAATGTTGAAAGGCATGGACAGAGTGGATGTGGCAAAGTTGTTTCCCATGGTGGGGGAGTCTAGTACAAGAGTGTGCGACTAAAGGATTGAAGGGCATCCATTCAAACCAGAGATGTGAAGAAATTTCTTTAGCCGGAGGGTGGTGAATCTGTGGAATTTGTTGCAATGGGCGGCAGTGGAGGTCAAATCATTGGGTATATTTAAGGCAGAGATTGATAGGTATCTGAGGAGCCAAGGCATCAAAGGTTCTGGTGAGAAGCCGAGGGAGTGGGACTAAATGGGAGATTGGATCAGCTCATGATGAAATGGCGGAGCAGACTTGATGGGTCAAATGGCTGACTTCTGCTCCTTTGTCTTATGGTCTTATGGTGTTCTCTAAGGCAAAGAGGTTGACAGGAAAGTGTACAGGGGTTTATAAACCCATAAGGGTCACAGATATTGTAGATTGTTACAGTCTTTACCTCTGGCCAGGGAAGTTTAATGAGGTTTATAAACCCACAAAGGACACAGATATTGTAGAACAGCCATGATTATTCTAAACAAGTGCTCCGTAAGGTTGTGTCCTCAGCTCCTACTCTACTCCCTGTGCATTCGTGACTGACTGGCTGGTATCTCCATGCTGTAACACCATCTACACGTTTGCAGATGATACCACCATAGCGGCCACGTCTCAGAGTACAGGAAAACAAAAGAGAGCCTATTGATATTGTATCATAACAACCATTTCACGTGAATAACACTAATAGCCTGTCATGGTCCAATGACATTGATACCACAGCCAAAAAAGCTCACCAATGCCTCTACTTCCTCAGCTGGCTGGAGAAATTTGCAACGTCCCCCACTAACATTAGCTATTTTTATATATGTACCATAGAAAGAAAGCTATTTGATGTATCACATTTGGCAGAGCAGCCCAAGACTGCAAGAAACTGCAAAGAGCTGTGGACAGCCTACTGCTTCCTTGTGCAAGATACTCTAAAGGTTAACTTCCAGGATGAGTCAGTTGTGAAGAAGGCGAATACAATGTTGTCGATCATTTCTAGAGGCATAGAATATAAAAGCAGGGATTTGATGTTGAAGCTCTATAAGGCACTCGTCAGACCACACTTGGAGTACTGTGTGCAGTTTTGGGCTCCTTAATTTAGAAAGGATATACTGACATTGGAGAGGGTTCAGAGAAGATTCATAAGAATGATTCCAGGAATGAAAGGATTACCGTATAAGGTATGTTTGGCAGTTCTTGGGCTGTATTCCCTGGAGTTCATGACAAAGAGAGGGTATCTCATAGAAACATTCTGAATGTTAAAAGGTCTGAGCAGATTAGATATGGCAAAGTTATTTCCCATGGTAGGGGAGTCTAGGACGAGAGGGCGTGACTTTAGGATTGAAAGATGTCCATTTAGAACTGAGATGCAGAGAAATTATTTTAGTCAGAGGATGGTAAATTTGTGGAATTTGTTACCATGAGCGGCTGTGGAGGCCAAGTCATTGGGTGTATTTAAGGCAGAGGTATATTCTTAATTAGCCAGGGCATCAAAGGTTATGGGGAGAAGGCAAGGGAGTGGGGATGCCTAGAAGAATTGGATCAGCCTATGATTGAATGGTGAGGCAGATTCAATGGGTCAAATGGCCTTCTTCTGTTCCTATATCTTATGGTCTAAAACTGCATAGAATACTCCAAATTAGGCCTCACCAAGTCTTGTACAATATCAACATAACATCCTATCTTCTGCACTCAATACATTGATTTATGAAGGTCAATGTGCCAAAAGCTTTCGTTTTGACCCTACCTACCTGTGACAGAACTTTCAATGAATTATGGACTTGTATTCCCAGATCCCTTTGTTTTACCACACTCCTTAGTACCCTACTGTTCACTGTGTAAGGCCTACCCTGGTTGGTCCTACTGAAGTTCAAAACCTCACACTTATCTGCATTAAATTCTCGATGGGCCAAATGGCCTACTTCTGCTCCTATATCTAATGGTGATTTTTTGACTGCATTCATGGGTATTCATATATGGTTGAAAGACTATTAAACATTACCTTGAAACCAGCTTGCTCTGCTTGAACTCAGTCTGCACTTCTCGCTGTCTTTGTATAGCAGCCAACATAATCATAAGCCAGTGATTCTCACATCTCCCATGGGTCAGGAATGTCAAAAACCTGAAAGCACCTTCCACAAGGACAGCTTCCACCCCACTTTTATACAACTAATGAATGGTACCCTAGTATGAAAGAGCTTTGACCAGTGACCAATCCGGACACTGGAAATAGGAGATTTCACTCAGGTCCACCTGCCTGTGTTGAAAAGTCAGCAGCAAAAGAGTGACAGTGAAAAAAAAGCTTTGACGAGCAATCATTCTACATTTGGGATAGACTAGAAGAGCAAATAAAAGGAAGGCAGGGGCAAGTGCAGTGGCTATCATCTGAGTGGAGCGAGGTTTCAGTGGAGAGAGGCTTCAGTCAGAGAAAGAAAAAGGAAAAGCTCTAGGTAAAGCTTTTTTCCCTTCCCTTCTTTATATCTACTCAGTTAGGACAATAGAGATGCCACACAGGATAGTTGAATGCTCTTCTTGCAGGATATGGGAAGGCAGGGAGACCTCCAGTGTCCCCGACGACTACAACTGTAAAAAATGTATCCAACTGCAGCTTCTAACAATTCACATTAAAGAACTGGATCTGGAACTGGATGATCATTGGGGAGGCTGAGGGGGTGATAAGATAGGATATATAAAGAGGTAGTTACACCCGAGATGCAGAACACAGGAGACTGGGTGACAGTCAGGAAGGGGAAAGGGGTTAAGGAGCTTCTACAGAGTACCCCTATGGCTATCCCTTTCAACAACAGGTATATCACTTTCAATACTGTTGCAAAAGGAGTTGACGTCACAAAAGAAAGTCACAGTAGTCAGCTCTCTGGCACTAAATCCAGCTCTTTGGCTCAAAAGGGAAGTGGGGAGAAGAAGCAAGCTGTGGTGATAGGGGATTCATTAACTAGGGGTAGGAACACAAGTTTTTGTGGGTGAGAACATGATTTCCAGATGTTATGTTGCCTCCCGGGTGCTAGGGTCATCGTTCTTAAGTGGGAGGATGAACAGCAAGAGGTCGTGATCCATTTAAGTACAAATGACATTGCTAGGACAAGTGACGGTTCTGCACAGGGAGTTCAGGGAGTTAGGTAATAAGTTAAATTCCAGGACCTCCAAGTTTGTGATCTCAGCATTGCTACCATGCCACATGCCAGTGAGCCAGAACTAGGAAAATTACACAGTTTAATACATGACTAAGGAGTTGGTGTAGGAGGGAGGACATAAGATTTTTAGATCATTTGGCTTTCTTCCAGGGAAAGTTGGACCTGTACACAAGAGACGATTTGCACCTGAACTGGAGGGGGACTAATATCCTAATGGGAAGGCTTGATAATGCTGCATGGTGGGGTATTAACTAGAAGGGCAGGGGGATGGGAACCAGAGTGCCAGAGCAGTTTGTGGAGAGGTTGTGGAGGCAGGTGTTGATAAGACCTCAGACAAAGTTAAGAAGCAAAACCTTGAACCTGGTGTGAATAGAGACTTGAGCTGCATATTCTTCAAGTGAAGAAGTATTTTAGAAAAGGCAGGTAATAGCGCTGAAGATGCTAACAAACAGAGACAATGTGCAGTGAGGAGAGGATGTTGACAGGGCAAAATGGCAGTCAAAAAGATGAGCTGCAACATAAAATTCGAAAAGGGTGAATACAAGACTGAAGGATATATTTGAATGCACACAATATACGGAACAATGTAGATGAACTTCGAGCAGACCTGCAGATTGGCATGTATGATGTTGTAGGCATCACTGAATCATAGCTGAAAAAAAGATGATAACTGGGGAGCCTAATGTCCAAGGACACACATTGTATCAAAAGGATAGGTAGAAAGGCACAGGGGGGTGGTGTTTCTCTGTTGGTAAAAAGTTAAAATAAAATCCTTAGAAAGAAGTGACATAAGGTTGGAAGGTGCTGAATCATTGTGGATAGAGATAAGGAACACAAGGGTGAAAAGACCTCGATAGCAGTTGCATATAGATATCCAAACAGTAGAAAGGATGTGGTCCACAAATTACAACCAGAGACAGAAAATGCATGCCAAAAGGGCAATGCTACAATAGACATGGGGGATTTCAAAGGCAGGTAGATTATGAAAATCAGGTTAGTGCTGGATTCCAGGAAGGGGAATTTCTAGAGTAGCTTTTTAGGGCAGCCTGTGGTTGAGCCTACTAGGGGATCAGTTATTCTGGACTGGGTGTTGTGCAATGAACTGGAATTGATCTTAAGGTAAAAGAACTCTTAGGGACAAGTAACACACACAAAAAGCTAGTGGAACGCACTGGGAGATCCTGCTCCCAGTGGCCACACATTTTAATTCCACGTCCCATGGCTGGAATTTCTGGAAGCAATTTGGAAGGCACAAGATATATACATCCCAAAGAAGAAGAAGTATTCGAAAGGAAAGATGAATAACCGTGACTAACAAGTCAAAGCCAATATAAAAGCCAAAGAGAGGACATATAATAGAACAAAAAATAGTGGGAAGTTTGAGGATTAGAAAGCCTTTAAAAACCAACAGAATGCAACTAAAAAATTCATTAAGAAGGTAAAGATGGAAAATAAAACCAAGCTGGTAAGTAATATTAAAGTAGGTACCAAAAGTTCCTTCAGATACATAGTGTAAAAGACAGGTGAAAGTGGACATCAGACCTCTGGAAAACTATGTTGTAGAGCTAGTAATGGGGGACAGGGAAATTGAGGATGAATTGAATAAGTATTTTGCATCAGTCTTCACTGTGGAAGACACAAATGGTATGTGGAAGTCCTAGGTGTCAGGGTTATGAAATGTGTGAAGTTATCATTACTAGAGAGAAGGTTCTCAGGAAACTGAAAGGTCTGAACATAGATAAGTCAGGTGAACAAGATGGTATACATCCTTGGAATCTCAAAGTGGTGGTTTGAGAGACTGTGGAGGCATTAGTAATGATCTTTGAAGAATCACTAGATTCTGTAATGATTCCGGAATACTGGAAAATTGAAAATATCACTCCAATCTTTAAGCAGGAAGAGAGGAAAAAGAAAAGAGACGATAGACCAGTTAGTCTGACTTTAGTGGTTAGGAAGATACTGCAGTTGATTATTAAACAGGGAGTCTCAGGGTACTTGGACTCTGTCGTCAGCATGGCTTACCCAAGGGAAAATTTTGCCTGACAAATCTGTTAGAATTCTTTGAAGAAATAACAAGCAGGATAGACAAAGGAGGATCAGTTGATATTGTGTACTTAGATTTTCAGAAAGCCTTTGACAAGGTACCACACATGAGGCTCTTTACTAAGCTACTAGTCCAGGCTATTAGAAAACATAGAAACATAGAAAACCTATGGCACAATACAGGCCCTTTGGCCCACAATGCTGTGCTGAACATGTACTTGCTTCAAAAATTACCTAGTGTTACCCAAAGCCCTCTATTTTCCTAAGCTCCATGTACCTATCCAGGAGTCTCTAAAAAGACGCTATCGTATCCACCTCTACCACCATCACCAACAGCGCATTCCAAGCACTCACTACACTCTGCATAAAAAAACTTTCTCCTCTGTACCTACTTCCAAACACCTTAAAACTGTGAGCTCTCGTGTTAGCCATTCCAGCCCTGGGAAAAAGCCTCTGACTATCCACATGATCAATGCCTCTCATCATCTTATCAGGTCACTTCTCATCCTCCACTGCTCCAAGGAGAAAGGCCAAGTTCACTCAACCTATTCTTATAAGGCATGCACCACAATCCAGGCAACATCCTTGTAAATCTCCTCTGCACCCTTTCTAGCTTACACATGCTTCCTATAGTGAGGCGACCAGAACTGAGCACAGTACATCAAGTAGGGCCTGACCAGGGTCCTATATAGCTGTAACATTACCTCCCGGCTATTAAACTCAATCCCACAGTTGATGACGGCCAATGCACTGTATGCCTTCTTAACCAGGGAGTCAACCTGCGCAGCAGCTTTGAGTGTCCTATGGACTCAAACCCCAAGATCCCTCTGATCCTCCACACTGCCAAGAGTCTTACCATGAATACTATATTCTGTCATCATATTTGACCTACCAAAATGAACTACTTCACACCTATCCGGGTTGAACTCTACTTGCTACTTCTCAGCCCAGTTTTGCATCCTATCAATGTCCCGCTGTAACCTCTGACAGCCCTCCACACTATCCATAACACTCCCAACCTTTGTATCATCCGCAAATTTACTAATCCATCCCTCCACTTCCTCATCTAGGTCATTTATAAAAATCACGAAGAGAAAGGGTCCCAGAACAGATCCCTGAGGCATGCCACTGGCCACTGATCTCCATGCAGAATATGACCAGTCCACAACTACTGCTTGCCTTCTGTGGGCAAACCAATTGTGGATCCACAAAGCAAGATCCCCTTGGATGCCATACCTCCTAACTTTCTCAATAAGGCTTGCATGTGATACCTTATCAAATGCCTTGCTGAAATCCATATACACTCCATCTACTGTTCTACCATCTTCAATGTGTTTAGTCATTGAGGAAGGTAGAGCAGTAGATGTAGTGTACATGGATTTCAGCAAGGCATTTGATAAGGCTTGTAAGGCACAACCTGCCTTTGACAAAGCCATGTTGACTATTGCTAATCATATTATGCCTCTTCAGATGTTCATAAATCCTACTTCTTTGGATCTTTTCCATCAATTTTCCAACCACTGAAGTAAGACTCACTGGTCTATAATTTCCTGGGCTATCTCTACTTCCTTTCTTGAATAAGGGAACAACATCTGCAACCCTCCAATCTTCTGGAACCTCTCCCATCCCCATTGGTGATGGAAAGATCATTGCCAGAGGCTCAGCAATATCCTCCCTCACTCCCACCAGTAGCCTGGGGTACATCTCATCCGGTCCTGGTGACTTATCCAACTTGATGCTTTCCAAAAGCTCCAGCACGTCCTCGTTCTTAATGTCTATATGCTCAAGCTTTTCAATCAACTGTAAATTATCCCTACAATCACCAAGATCCTTCTCCGTAGTGAATACTGAAGCAAAGTATTTATTAAGTACTTCAGCTATTTCTTCCAGTTCTATGCACACTTTTCCACTGTCACAGTTAATTGGTTCTATTCACTCATGTCTTATCTTCTTGCTCTTCACATACTTGTCGAATGCCTTGGGTTTTCCATAATCCTGTCCACCAAGGCCTTTTCATGGCCCCTTCCAGCTCTCCTAATTTCATTCTTAAGCTCCTTTCTGCTAGCCTTTATAACTTTCTGGATCTTTATCATTGCCTAGTTTTTTTTGAACTTTTTGCAGGGTTCTTAGATTATTAACTGTATGTTAACTGCATATATAAAATGGCTTCTCTGTAGAGTTATAATGAAATGGCTTCTTTGTGGGTAACTGATGAGCTAATGCTCTGTTTAGTTGGAATGCTTGGGTTATAATATTGATAATGGATAAAACTAACCAATGGAAGCAATGTTATTCTATCTGTATATGTGGGAACCTGGAGTGAGTACGTGGGATTTTTCGGGAGGAGAACCGAAGGGAAAGGACGTGCTGGATGCGCTCTGGTCGACCACTGAGATTGGTCCCAGGCGGGTGGTTGAGGAGGTCGGAGGAGATTAAATGGTGGACCGAAGGCTTCGATAATTGAGCTGCAACAGTTGTGCATGAATTGATTGAACTCTTGATAAGTTTTGGCGCCTTTTCTTTGCTTTTTATATTGTATCGCTATTAATTACCTAGTTCCAGAAGATTTATAAAGTGTACTCTGTAAACATACATTGTGTGCTGTCTGATATCATGTGTGGGGGTTTGCATCAGTGTGCATTACACAGCATCTACGCAAACGGGGGACACGGTTTGGCGGGTGGACGGATTTTCTGCTGGACATACACAAGCCGACAGCCCTGGGTGTTACACTTCTATAAGCTTTTCTGTTCTTCTTGACTAGATTTTCAACAGCCTTTGTACACCATGGTTCCTGTACCCTACCTTCCTTTCCTTGTCTTATTGGAATGGACCTATGCAGAATGCCACGTAAATATCCCCTGAATATTTGCCAGATTGCTGCCGTACATTTCCCTGAGAACATCTGTTCTCAGTTAATGCTTCCAAGTTCTTGCCTGATAGCTTCATATTTCCCCTTACTCCAATTAAACATTTTCCTAAATTGTCTGTTCCTATCTCTCCAATGCTATGATAAAGGAGATAGAATTGTGATCACCATCTCCAAAATGCTCTCCCACTGAGAGACCTGACACCTGACCAGGTTAATTTCCCAATACCAGATCAAGTACAGCCTCTCCTCTTGTAGGCTGATCTACATATTGGGTCAGGAAACCTTCCTGAACACACCTAACAAACTCCACCCCTTTGCTCTCTAAGAAGCTGTCCTCCTTTTAAACTCTTCCCACTGGTTTAACTTGCTGGCGCCCATATGCTTACACAGGAAAGATTACAGGAAAGATTCTAGCATGGATAAAGCAGTGGCTGATTGGCAAGAAGCAAAAAGTAGGAATAAAGGCAGCCTTTCCTGGCTGGCTGCTGGTGACTAGTGGTGTTCCACAGTGGTCTGTGTTGGGACCAATTCTTTTTATGTTTCATGTCAGTGATGTGAATGATGGAATTGTTGGCTTTGTTGAAAAGTTTGCAGATGATGTGAAGATAGGAGGAGGAGCAGGTAGTTTAGAGGAAGTAGAGAGTCTACAGGAGGACTTAGACAGATTAGGAAAATGGGCAAAAGAATGGCAATATTCTTTGCAAATAAATTCAGCCCAAGTCCTCTTTCGTGCTTTTGTAATTCCCTTTACTCCACAATAATACTGATACATCTGACTTTAGCTTCTCCTTCTTAAATTTCAGGGTGAATTCTATCATATTATGATCGCTTGCCTCTAAGGGTTCTTCTACCTTATGCTCCCCAATCAATTCTGCTTCATTGCATAACACCCAGTCCAGAATGGATGATCCTCTAGTGGGCTCAACCACAACCTGCTCCAAAAAGCCATCTCATAGGCACTGTAGCAAATCCCCCTCTTGTAATCCAGCATCAACATGATTTCCCTAATCTACTTGTATACAGAAGTCCCGCATGACTATTGTAACATTTCCCTTTTATATTAGGAAGGATATGCTGATACTGGAGAGTGTTCCAAGGAGGTTCACAAAAATGATTCCAGTATTGAACGGCTTGTCATACAAGGAGTGTTTGATGGCTCTGGGCCTGTATTCACTAGAATTCAGAAGAATGCGGGGTGACCTCATTGAAATCTATTGTGAAAGGATTTGATAGAGTGGATGTGGAGAGGATGTTTCCTGTGATGGGAGATTCCAAGACCAGAGGATACAGTCTCAGAATAGAGGGACATTCTTTTAGAATGGAGATGAGGAGGAACTTCTTTAACCAGATCGTGGTGAATCTGTGAGAATGCAGCTTTGGAAGCCAAGTCTTTATGTATATTTAAGGCAGAGGTTGATAGATTCTTGATTAGTCAGGGCATGAAGGGATATGGGGAAAAGGTAGGAGATTGAGGCTGAGAGGTAAATTGGATCTGCCATGAAATGGCAGAGCAGACTCTATGGGCCAAATGGCCTATTTTTGCTCCTACATCCTATAGTTTTATGCATAAGATGGACTCTTGACCTCATAAGACACCATGTTATGGTCTTGCACTTTGTTGTGTACCTACACTGCTCTTTCTGTACCACTTTATTCTGCACCTTGTTAAGTTTTCTACCTTGTTCTACCTCAACGCAATGTTGGAATGAATTGATGTGTATAAACAGCATCCATTCAAGGTTTTCACTAAACCTTAGGACATGTGGCAGTAATAAACCAATTCACCAATTTACCAAGAGGGGATAGTGCTAGTTACAAAACCAATGTTTAGAAAACAATCAGACAGGTATGTACATTCCTTGGTATCAACACCTCTGAATATCAATCCTGAGCACTACATAGTGATGCAATTACAAAGAAGACATGACAGTGACTATATTTCATATGGAGTTTGTCAGTGTCTCTGGTATGCACCAAAGACATTCACAAATTTCCTCAGAAGTACCATAGAGAGCAATCCAACCAGTTGCATCACCATCTGGATTGGAAAAAGCTGCAGGAAGTTGTCAACTCAGCGAGATCTATCATGAGCACTAACCTCTCTAGAAAATCATTTGTGCTTAAGGTTCCCAACCTCTGGTTTAGAACAATACAGGTGAAACATGAGCAAGTGAGACTACTGTTAATAGGCTTTGACTACAAATCTCTATGCCCCTCATTTTATATACTTCTATCAGGTCTCCCCTCAGCCTCCAACACTCCAGAGAAAGCAATCCAAGTTTGTCAATCTAAGTCCTGCCAAAGGGTTTTGGCCCGAAATGTTGACTGTACTTTTTTCCATAGATGTTGCCTGGCTTGTTGACTTCCTCCAGCATTTTGTATGTGTTGCTTGGATTTCCAACATCTGCAGATTTTCTCTTGTTCAAGTTTGTCAACCTCTTCTTTTAGCATATATTCCTTAATCCTGATGAATCTTTTTGGTATTGTCTCCATTATTAGTGAGGTGAACAGAAATGCACAAAACACTTCAATGTTTTATACAGCTGAAACAGAACTTGCCAGCTTTAATACACAATGTTTCAACTGATGAAGGCAAATATGCTGTGTGCCAGCTTTACCACCTTATCCCATTGTGTTGTCACTGTGCGGGAGCTATGGCTTCTACCCCAAGATTCCTCTGCACATTAGTGCTCTGTAGGGTTCTGCCAGTTAATGGATACTTTCTTCTTGCATTTGACCTGCTCTCTTTTGTTCTTCAATCCAGAACCAAGATCATTGTTATCTCAAATCAGAGAAGGATCTCCCAATACCCTCACCATGCCACTCACCAACCCCATCAACTTGTATCTGGCCCACCTGTGGCAGAGTCTGTGACAAATTTGCTCAATCTACTCAGAACCCCAGGAGACTCCCTAAGAAGAAGGGTGACAATTATATGTACGACTTCAATAAGTTAAAGATAATTATTGAAATAATGTGATTTGTTCATTTTGCTCCCTGTGCACAGTCTTGACATTAAATGTAAAGATTCTTCATCTTTGGTTTATTGTTCCTAGTTATTAGTGTAGAAACACTATTGATTCTCTCCTGTGTATATGTCACCTCTCTTTAGTTGGTATTCTGAAAGGCAATAGAGTTAAGGTCAACATGTCATTGGTGGGGTGGTGCATAGCAGAACTGAAAATCTGAAGACTGGCTGTGAAATTTCAAAATCCAATGTGACTTATAGGTGTCAGTGCATCACCTCTGAGGGATGCTTGTGTGTCCTTAATACTCTTTCAAGATATAAATAATCTGGCCCTCTATGGGTTAAATACAAGATACCAATCACTTTCACATTTCAGTATACTTAACTTGAAGTAACTGACATTACACATTTCATAACCATGAGCACTTTTGATTTCTCAATTCCCATCAAGGTCATTCTGACATTAACATCTGTGGTTCTATTAACAATGTGGAACTCAATATTGTCCCTGAAAAAGGTGAGCAAAATGAACAGGTGTTCACTGTGATGGCCAGCTCCAACCTCGTAATTCATTGCATGGTCACTTTCAAGGATTTATGCAAGTTCAGGTAAATATTATCTGGAAAAAAAATGGCAAATTCTGGAAACACTCAGCAGGTCAAGCAGTATCTGGGGAGAGAAACCAAATTAATATTTCAGGTCAATGACCTTCCATCAAAACTTTGATTAAACTACTACTTCTGAATATAATTTCTTTGAATCTTCTCTGTGAGTTAGATTTAATTAATGAAGTAAAATCCTACTATATGTAATTAATGAGCTTTTATATTCACATTTTTAAAGCAGGCATATTTACTTCTATAACTCAGACATTTTATTAACTTTTCAACATTTGGCACATGAGAGCAATACAGCTAAAATGTTTATAAAAGAGGAGTATCAGAGGGATTGAAAGGATTTGAATTGATACAAGTAATGATTGTCAAATATGAACCTGTGCAGATTGTTTTTAATGACCAAGTTACAAGACTGAGTCGAAATGGAAACAACCACATCTAAGTGTCCATCTAGGACCACATCCCACACATTTGGGAAGAGACCATTATCTCAGAGGATCTCAGATACACATATTTGTGATCATCTTCAAGAAAGGAGACAAATCCACCTCTAATAACTACAGAGCTATTCCCTGCTGTCTCCTACAGTGTTTCAGTGATGAGTACCAGGAGTCTGTGATACTCAAAAATACCTTGAATCTTCTCTGCTCAATTGGTAATCTTTTCCACCTTCTCTAAAGCCCCCAGACCAGAACTCACTTCATCACATGAATCTTTTAGCCACACATTTGTCTCTCAAATCTTACAGTATTTGTTCTTTAGAAATTTGCAGAAGGCTAGGGAAAAAATCAGAGATGGTAATTTTTAAAGTTCTGCTTTCTAATTTAGTGCTTAGCTCCTCATACTGGCTGTACCAATGGAGTGATTTCTGTGATGACAGGACTCACATCGAAGAGATTTGGTTGGTTCAGCCTTGAGTATAGGAGAATAAGAGATGATCGCGTGGAAACCTATTCACTCCTAACATGTATGGATAGACTAGATAGCAGAAGAATATACCGAATGGCTGGGAAGATAAAACCAAGGAGTCACAATCACAGGATATGGAGTCTGCTATTTAGAACCAAAGAAAAAAGAAATTTCTTTACCCAGAGGCTGGTGAGTCTGTGGAATTTTCTACACAAGGACACAGTAGAAACAAAGTTATTAAGTATATTCAAGTAGGTAGACCTCTTTCATAATGACAAAGTGATCAAATGATATGGAGAGAGGGCAAGGGCAGGGAACTGAAAACTATAATCAGCCTGGAGTAGGCTCCTGTTTTATTTTAATGCACAGAATCCTTTGTCCTGCCTATGACCAGATCCTCTTCAGCA
This sequence comes from Hypanus sabinus, assembly GCF_030144855.1. NCBI lineage: Eukaryota > Metazoa > Chordata > Chondrichthyes > Myliobatiformes > Dasyatidae > Hypanus > Hypanus sabinus. The sequence goes on from NC_082709.1 coordinate 189,757,536, forward strand.
CAGAGCAGATATCCCAAATTCTAGCATTAGGCAAGCAACACAGTCTACTGGACTTCTGTTCTTTACAGCAGAGAACAGAGCCACTCTCACACTATATTCTTAATTGTTCCCTCAGCCTGAATAGCTTTTTGTATCACAGCAGCATGAACAGTTTATTCAGCCATACTGAAGCCCCACTCAATCCAAACAAGTTGAGAAAACCATAACCCACTGACTGCATGTTCCCCAGTGCCCAACTATTTCCCCTATATCACCTTGCATGGTTCATTTTCGCTCATACTTCTCCAGACAGAATTCCACTTTGGTCTTTGTGCCCACCAAAACATTCCATTGATAACTTCCTGTACCCATGAAATTTCTTCTCATTGACTAGGGTAGGACAGAGGAAGACTCAACTGTTGGCTTACACCATAAGATCAACAGACCTTTCAGCTTCCCAGCACATTCTCCCTAGTAATAGCAACTGAACTCACTTCTGCCCCCTGACACTCTGGCATACTGCAAGAGTCTTTCATAGTGAAGACTGATGCAAAATACTTGCTCAGTTTGTCTACCATTTCCTTGTCTCCCATTACTACCTCTCCAGCGTCATTTTCTAGCAGCCTGAAATCTATTCTTGCCTCTATTTTACTGCTTATAGATCTTTTTATACCCTCTCCCTCTCAAACTGCAAGGTGAATTCTATCAAATTATGATCAATGCCTCCGAAGGGTTCCTTTACTTTAAGCTGCCTAATCAAATGCACACTTCTGTTGAAATCACTGAATATGCACCATGAGAAATAAGGGGCCAAGAACTGAGCCCTACTGATCCCCACTGTGCACAACATCATTTGCTAGATTTCCCAGCAACCATCACCCTTTCTTTCTGCCACTCAGTTCAATTCCACACTTACCTTGGATCTTCTGGGCACAATTAAATTAAATGTCTAAACTGACAAACATGAAGCCAAAGAAAAGTTAGCTGTTGAGCTTGATCAAAAATGTGTCTATAGAAAAAGAGATTTTGAATTCAAAAACTTTAAACCAGACAATGAAGGGCAGAGCTCACAAGAAGCTTGAGATGGAGGAAAGCAAAATTCAGAGAGACATTCAACTAGAGACAATTATAGAAAGAGGCACAGATAAGGATTATAGGTGATGGAGTCTGGGTGATGGGAAACTCACTACTTACTTCATGGTACTCACAGTGACAAAGATTGGCATTTATCCTTTCCTGATCAAATTTTACCCCAGGAACAGAAATGTGATTTTCTCTCCACAGATATTGCCTATTCTGATCTGTTCCCACCATTTTCTAACTTTAATTCCAATTTCCAGCATTTGCCAGGGTTGTTGGTACCAAGATTTATTTATTTTGCTTTTATATAGGTAGGAAAAGGGAGGAGGTCCTGAAAGCAGACTACAGGGAGTTAGAAAGGAAGTTGAGAAGCAGGACCTCAAAGGTAGTAATCTTGGAATTACTGCCTGTGCCATGTGACAGTGAGTATAGGAATAGATTGAGGTGGAGGATAAATGTATCACTGAGGGATTGGAGCAGGGGGCAGGGACTTCTGGATCATTGGGACCTCTTCTGGGGCAGGTGTAGCCAGTACCAAAAGAACGGGTTGCACTTGAATCTGAGGAGGACCAATATCCTGGCAGGGAGGTTTGCAAAGGCTATTGGGCAGAGTTTAAACTAGAACTGCTGGGGGGCAGGAACCGAACTGAAGTGATGAAGGAAAGCGAGGATGGCTCACAAATAGAGAAAGCTTGGAGACATTGGAAAAGGGAGGACAGGCAGGTGATAGAGAAGGAATGCACTCAGACTGATGGTTCAAGATGTGTCTATTTTAAGCGGGGAGTATTTTGAAAAAAGCGGATGAGCTTAGAATATGCATCAGCACTTGAAAATATGATGTTGTGGCCTTTACAGAGACTTGGATGGCTTAGGGGCAGGAACAGTTACTTACAAGTGCCAGGCTTTAGATATTTCAGAAAGGACAGGGAGGGAGGCAAAAGAGGTGGGGGTGTGGCACTGTTGATCAGAGATAGAGTCATGGCTGCAGAAAAGGAGGAAGTTATTGAGGAGTTGTCTACAGAGTCTCTGTGGGTGGAAGTTAGGAATAGGAAGAGGTCAATAACTCTACTGGGTGTTTTTTTATAAACCACTCAATAGTAATAGGGAAATCAAGGAGCAGATAGGGAGACAGATTCTGGAAAGGAGTAATAATAACAGGGTTGTTTTGGTGGGTGATTTTAACTTACCAAATATTGATTGGCATCTCCCTAGAGTGAGGGGTTTAGATGGGGTGGAGTCTGTTAGGTGTGTTCAGGAAGGTTTCTTGACACAATATGTAAATAAGCCTACAAGAGGAAACTGTGTACTTGATCTGGTATTGCAAAATTAACCTAGTCGTGTGTTAGGTCTCTCAGTGGGAGAGCATTTTGGAAGTAGTGATCACAATTCTATCTCCTTTACCGTAGCATTGGAGAGGGATAGGAACAGACAAGTTAGGGAAATGTTTAATTGGAGTAAGGGGAAATATGAGACTATCAGGCAGGAACTTGGAAGCATAAATTGGAAACAGATGTTCTCAGGGAAAAGTATGCAAGAAACGTGGCAAATGTTCAGGAGATATTTGCATGGAGTTCTGCGTAGATACGTTCCAATATAACAGGGAAAGGATGGTAGGGTACAGGAACCATGGTGTACAAAGGCTGTTGGAAATCTAGTCAAGAAAAAATGAAGAGCTTAAGAAAGGTTAAAAAAACTAGATAATGATAGAGATCTAGAAGATTATAAGGCTAGCAGGAAGGAGTTTAAGATTGAAATTAGGAGAGCCAGAAGGGGCCATGAGAAAGCCTTGGCAGACAGGATTAAGGAAAACCCTAAGGCATTCTACAAGTAAGTGAAGAGCAAGAGGATAAAACGTGAGACAATAGAACCAATCAAGTGTGACTGTGGAAAAGTGTGTATGGAACCGGAGGAGATGGCAGAGGTACTTAATGAATACTTTGCTTCAGTATTCAATAAGGGAGAGGATCTTGATGATTGCAGGAATGACTTGCAGCGGACTGAAAAGCTTGAGCATGTAGATATTAAGGAAGTGGAAGTGCTGGAGCTTTTGGAAGATATGAAGTTGGATAAGTCACTGGAGAGGCATAATATGATTAGGAATAGATATGGCTTGTCAAAGGCAGGTCGTGCCTTACAAACCTGATTGAATTTTTGCAGACATGACTAAACAGATTGATGAAGATCGAGCCATAGATGTAGTGTATATGGATTTTAGCAAGACATTTGATAAGGCAAGGCTTATTGAGAAAGTAAGGAGGCATGGGATCCAATGGGACATTACTTTGTGGATCCAGAACTGGCTTGCCCACAGAAGGCAAAGAGTAGTTGTAGTCGACTCATATTCTGCATGGAGGCCGGTGACCAGTGGTGTGCCTCAGGGATGTGTTCTGGGAACCCTGCTCTTCTTGATTTTTACAAATGACCTTGGATGAAGAAGTGGAGGGATGGGTTAGTAAATTTACTGATGACACAAAGGTTGGGGGTGTTGTGGATAGTGTGGAGGGCTGTTAGAGGTTACAGCGGGACATTGATAGGATGCAAAACTGGGCTGAGAAGTGGCAGATGGAGTTCAACTCAGATGAGTGTGAGGTCGTTCATTTTACGAGGTCAAATCTGATGGCAGAATACAGCATTAATGGCAGGACTCTTGGCAGTGTGGAGGATCAGAGGGAGCTTGGGATCTGAGTCCCTAGAACATTCATAGCTGCTATGTGCAGGTTGACTCTGTGGTTAAGAAGCCATATGGTGTATTGGCCTTCATCAATTGTGGGATTGAATTTAAGAGCCAAGAGGTAATGTTGCGGCTATATAGGACCCTGGTCAGACCACACTTGGATTACTGTGCTCAATTCTGGTCGTCTCACTACAGGAAGGACATGGTAACCATAGAAAGTGTGCAGAGGAGATTTACAAGGATGTTGCCTGGGTTGGGGAGCATGCCTTATGAGAATAGGTTGAGTAAACTCGGCCTTTTCTCCTTGGTGCGATGAAGGATGAGAGGTGATCTGATAGAGGTGTACAAGATAATGAGAGGCATTGATCGTGTGGATAGTCAGAGGCTTTTTTCCCTGGGCTGAAATGGCTAGCATGACAGGACATAGTTTTAAAGTACAGAGGAGATGTCAGGGGTAAGTTCTTTTATGCAGAGAGTGGTGAGTGCATGGAATGGGCTGCCAGCGATGGTGGTGGAGATGGAAATGATAGGGTCTTTTCAGAGACTCCTGGATGGATACATGGAGCTCAGAAAAATACAGGGCTATGGGTAAGCCTAGGTAGTTCTAAGGTAAGGACATGTTTGGCACAGCTTTGTGGGCTGAAAGGCTTGTATTGTGCTGTAGGTTTTGTATGTTTCTATGTTTTATAGTCTTAAATATTTATTAAGATTATCTACAATCTTTCCTTTTCCCAGTGTAAATATTCCCAGGTACACTATCTCTTCAATTAATGCAGTAGCTAATCCTATGCATAATTTAATTACCCTTCACTGCACAATCTCAGAAGCACCCTACATACAACCCGTGGCCAGTATTGTCCGAATTAATTCTATTTATTCTTTTCTAATGTGCAGCTTGTTTCAATGATTTAATTACCACTCTCTCCATTTCCCATTCCCATGTCATCTCAGTATTGAGCTTACTTAGTTGTTCATTATTATTTCCCAAACTATAATTTTGTAATTACAATTTATGAAGGCTGAATCATGCCAGATAACCTAACTGAACCTTTTAAAGCAGTGATTGCAATAATGGACAGGGGATGTTAATACATGTTATTTCAAGGAACTTTTGGAAAATATTTGATACAAATACTTGGACTGATAGCCAAACCTGATACTCGTCACATACAAAAACTCTCATGGTCCTAGAACATATCTGATACAATCAAGAAAACCCACTAATTCCTCTCCTTTCTGAGGAGGCTGAAGAGATCTGAACTTTGTACATCTATACTCAGGTCATTCTACAGATGTGTAGTGGAGAGCACCCTAATAAGCTGCATCACTGCATGGTACAGAAACTGCATGCGGCAGACAGGAAGACTTTACAATGGTTAGTCAACACTGCCCAATGCATCACTGGCACCAGCCTATCAATCATCTAGGACATATATACAGAAAGGTGTCAGAAAAAGACAAGTAACATCATGAAGAATCCCATAGACCCTGTTCCTGGACTATTTTACCCACTCCCATCAGGGAGGAAGCTATGCAGCATCTACGCCAGGACCAACAGACTTAAAAACAGTTACTTTCGCCAAGCAGCAAGGCTGATCAATACATCTACCCATTAACTCCACCACTTCTTTATTATTTGCTATCAGTCAGCTTATGGGTATGCAATCAATGTATGTATATGTATATAAGCTCTCTTATGTATTTACATTTATTGTGTGTGTTTTATTATTATTGTGCTCTTTATTTTTTTTGTGTGTTGCATTGGATCCAGAGAAAAGATGTTTAATTCTCCATATTTGTGCATTGGAAATGACATTAAACAACCTTGAATCCTTGAATTATCGATTTGATGGAATTGTTGATTTGAAAAGGAGATTGACTGAGCATGAGTCAGAGTTGGAAACACATCTTTCTAATTTCAGCCATCTATGGAGAAGATGTTTCCTGTGGGTGGAGAGGATGTTTACTATGGCGGGAGAGTCTAAGACCTGAGCACACAGCCTCAGAATAGAGAGGCATCCTTCAGAATGGAGGTGAAGGGGAATTTCTTTAGCCAGAGAGTGATGAATCTGTGGAATTCTTTGCCACAGGCAGCTGTGGAGGCCGTCTTTATGTATATTTAAGACAGAGGTTGATAGATTCTTGATTGGCCAGGGCATGAAGGGACACAGGGAGAAGTCGGAAGATTGGCCTGAGAGGAAAATTGGATCAGCCATGTTGAAGTGGTGGAGCAGATACAATGGGTCAAATGGCCCAATTCTGCTCCTATGTCTTATGGTCTTATTTATAATTGGATCCCACCACCAGACATATCATCCCCTCCTCTCCCCAAGTCCCTATGTGGTGTACTTGGATTTTCAGAAGGCCTTTGACAAGGTGCCGCACATGAGGCTGCTTAGCAAGCTAAGAGCCCATGGAATTACAGGGAAGATATTAGCATGGGTGGAGCATTGGCTGGTCGGCAGAAAACAGAGAGTGTGAATTCTGGCTGGCTGCCAGTTATCAGTGGTGCTCCACAGGGGTTGGTGTTGAGACTGCTGCTTATTATGATGTATATCAATGATTTGGACTATGGTATTAATGGATTTGTGGCTAAATTTGCCGATGATACAAAAATAGGTGGAGGAGTGGGTAGTGTTGAGGAAACAGAGAGCCTGCAGAGAGACTTAGATAGTTTAGGGGAATGAACAAAGAAGTGGCAAATGAAATACAATGTTGGAAATTGTACGGTCATGCACTTTGGTGGAAGAAATCAATGGGGAGACTATTATTTAGATGGGGAGAAAATTCAAAATGCAGAGATGCAAAGGGACTTGGGAGTCCTTGTGTAGGATACCCTAAAAGTTAACCTCCAGGTTGAGTCAGTTGTGAAGAAGGCAAATGCAATGTTGGCATTCATTTCTCGAGGTATAGAATACAAGAGCCAGGATGTGACATTGAGGCTCTATAAGGCACTCGTGAAACTACACTTGGAGTATTGTGTGCAATTTTGGGCTCCTTATTTTTGTAAAGGAAATACTGACATTGGAGAGGGTTCAGGGAAGATTCATAAGAATGATTCCAGGAATGAAAGGGTTACCGTATGAGGAACGCCTGGCAGCTTGGAGCTCAGGAGAATGAGGGGGAATCTCATAGAAACATTCCAAATGTTAAAAGCCTGAACAGATTAGATATGGCAAAGTTATTTTCCCTGGTAGGAGATTTTAGGACAAGAGGGCACAACTTCAGGATTGAAGGACATCCATTTAGAACTGAGATGTGGAGAAATTACTTAAGTCAGAGGGTGGTAAATCTGTGGAATTTGTTGCCACTAGCGGCTGTGGATGCCAAGTTATTGGGTGTATTTAAGGCAGAAACAGATAGATTCTTGATCAACCAGGGCATCAAAGGGTATGGGTTGAAGGCAGGGGAGTGGGGATGACTGAAGAATTGGATCAACCCATGATTGAATGGCAGAGCAGACTCAACAGGCTGAATGGCCTACTTCTACTATATCTTATGGTCCTATGGATTGCTCTCACTATGAACCCCTTCTCCACTCATCGCATCCCACCGATTCCCCTCCTTACCCAGGCACTCACCCCTGTAACTGTACTTTTCTATGCCTGCTCCTGCACCCCCTCCCTCTCCACCATCCGAAGCCCTTCCAGGTGAAGCAGTCATTCACAAGTGAATACCTCAGTGTCATGTTTCATAACCAGTGCAGCCTCCTCTACATCAGTGAGACTGCATACAGAATGGGGTCCATTTTGCCAAGCATGTTCATTCCATCCACCGTGCCAGCTAGGATCTCCAAGTGGCCAGCTATTTTAATTCCACTTTTCATTTCCCACTGACATATCTGCCCCAGGATTGCTCTGCTGCCAGGCCAAATGGAAAGTGAAGGAACAGCACCTCATGTTCAACTTAGCAGTTTCCAATCTGATGGAATGAAGTCATCATGTTATAGTCAGATAATGTAGATAACCAGATAATGTATATAGAAATGAGACAACATTTCTCCAAACCAGAGTATAAAACACAGTAGTATACATAACACATATAATACATGATAACTTATGAAGGTAGGATAAAAACTACAGATGAACTTCCTGAATCTGCTGCCCTTCTGTCCCCTTTCTCTTTTTCTATATTCTCCTAATTCCATATCTTCACCATCACCATCCGTCCATCATCTACACACTACCCTGTGGATGGAGCTAAAGCTGGTCCTCGAGGTATGTCTGGAAATGGGGGAAGGCTAATCTCAAAAATATAAGAGAGGACCTGGAGAAAGTAGACTGAGTGGAAATTGTGGGTAAAATGTTTGCTCAGAAGTAGAATAAACTAGTGTTCAGGGCCAACATGTTCCCATCATGGTAAAAAGCAAAGATGACAAGTTTCTTCAAGAGACCTAAAACATTCTCTTTCTTGACATCAATATACCCTAGAATATCAGCCTACCCCACACTGACCTCATACTCTTCCATGTCCTTCTCCTTGGTGATTACCAATGCAAAGTACTTTGCCCACATCCTTTGGCTCCAAGTATAAATTCCCTCTTTTGTCCTTGAATGGTCCTACCTCTCCCTAGTTTCTCTTTGATTTTAACGTACTTATATGTAAAATGTCTTGGAGTTTTCCCTAATCCTACTCACCATGGATACTTCATGGCTCCTTTTGGTCCTTCAGATTTTGTCTAAATCTGTCTAGTTTAAAATAATATTTTATTTGCTTTCAATGATTTAAGTATATTCTTGTTCTTTGCAAATTGATAGTCTGTGTCTGACATACATTACTGATTGGAAAATCAGAGTTATCCCCAAATGGCTTGTAGAAAAAAAGAACAGTGTGAAGGTTTAGGTCTGTTGTGTCTTGTCCTTACTGATAAGAAATGTTGAATTAGCCAAAATCTGGAATTTGATGCATGGTTGTGCTTTTTTCATCTATTAGTTGAAAGCAGTCAGTTAGAAGTCATATCATACAGTATACTTAATTCCCTTTGAAACAGGGCTGGATGATTTTAATTTTTTGTAACAGACATTTATCTGCTCTGCAGTTGAAAACACTAACCTTTTGCAGTCTCTTGAGCTGATAAGTTGCTCGTTAGAACATTACTCACCTGTAGACAGCAGCAATGAAAGGTATATTTTCTGACCACAAGCTCCCATTATAAAGCTTGATCCATCAGGAATGCACTTCATATTTTACTCTTTGACTGTCAGAGTCAAATAGTATGGATAGACCCTTCAGCCCACTGGCTCTGCATCGACCATCAGGCCCTAATTTATGGTAATCCTGTATGAATCCTACTTCAATCTCCCTGCATTCCCAATAGTTCTTCACAGATTCCACCATTCACTTTCACTTTGGGCAATCGACAACAGCCAGTTAACCTACTGACCAGCACATCACTGAGTTGTGTGAGGAAATTGGAACACCAATAGGGTATGGTCACAGGGAGGGAGAACACTCAAACTTTACTTCCAATAACTTATTTGTACATTATTTAACATTCTCATAAGAGTCAGTTGCTGCTACTGCTGCAGCTTTACAGTTCCAGTGATCCCGGTTCAATGCTAACCTCAGGTGCTATCCGTGCAGAGTTTGCACATTCTCCCTGAATGATCTGATTTCCCCCCACATCAAAGACCAGTTGGCAAGTTACTCTATAGGCTAATGGCAAAGGAAATCAGAATGGTTGACAAGCAGTTGTAAGGGGAATGAAATATTGGGATGAGACAAAGATGAAAAGGACTAAGCCTCTCCCAGGAATCAGCATGCACCTGTTAGGAGGCATCACTTTCTCTGCGTCATTACTGTGCATCTGATGAAATGCTCCTCTCCAGTGGCTAACTCTCACTAACCTGGTGACACTGGCAGTAATTGAAGAAATGGAACCAGCTTACAACCACAGGTTGAGATTCAGGGCAGGCTTCTCAGCGTGCTATTCACAGGGGCAGCTTTGTTGAGCTACTTGAGAGTTTTGGAGCACTTTCCACTGCAATCCATATGTGTACTGTACAAGCCAGAAAGGCTGAAGGTGAATAGTTCATCACAGGAAAACATCTCTTGTTCATGCTAATAGAACCATGACTGACATATAAAAATAGATGGTATAAGCTTATAGAAGTAATTCAAAAAGCAGCAGTTCTGGAGACTACACATGGCTTTCTCATGGGCAGAAAGCTCAGTAGTTTTAAGGGGAAAGCAGGATAGGAAAACACATTAAAATATTCTATGTCTCCTCATAAATGGCACAAATATTGCAAACCAAAGGACTGGTAAGATCTGAGTGCAGTACTCCAGATGTTGCTAAAGCTAAAGTAGTATACAGCTGCAACAGAACTTATTGACTCTTAAGTGCAGTGCCAGAACTGATAAAGGCAAAAAGCTATAAGCACGGGAAGCTAAAGGACATTCACATTAGTTAAAGAAATAAAAAGAGCATAAAAAGCCAACGAGTTTGAAAACCCTGGGGTTTAATAACAGTAGCTGAAACAATCTGCAGGAGTCAGAAAGGAACAAAAATATCCCTACATTGCATTTAAAGGCAGTGAAAAAATGGTGAACCACCTTGCAAAGGGACTGTGAAAATGGTGAACTCTTTCAAAAACAGTGGGAAAAGGGAGAACTAACAAAAGGAATGAGTAAATGGTGAACTGTCAAATGAAGTGAGAAAATGGGGAACTATATAATATTAATTATACTATAGATTAAATATACTATAAATTAATTGAATAACTTATACTATAACTTATAATAATATAATAACAACCTATAAATTAATTATAATATAGAATATAGTATTAATGGTAAGACTCCTGGGAGTGTGGTGGATCAATGAGATCTTGGGGTCCATGCCCATAGGACACTCAAAGCTGCTGCGCACATTGATAGTGTTGTGTGGTGTTTGCCATTCATCAGCCATGGGATTGAGTTCAAGAGCTGTGAGGTAATGTTATAGCTATATAAGACCTTAGTTACACCCCACTTGGAGTACTGGGTTCAGTTCTGGTCACCTCACTACTGGAAGGATGTGGATATTATAGAGAGATTGCAGAGGAGATCTGCAAGGATGTTGCCTGGATTGGAGAGTGTGCCTTATGAGAATAGGTTGAGTGAACTTGGCCTTTTCTCCTTGGAGCAAAGGAAGATGAGAGGTGACCTTATTAAGATGTATAAGATGATGAGAGGTATTGATTGTGTGGATAGCAGAGGCTTTTTCCCCAGGTCTGAAATGGCTAACATGACAGGGCACAGTTTTAAGGTACCTGGAAGTAAGTACAAGGCGGATATCAGACGTACGTTTTTCACACAGAGAGTGGTGGATGCGTGAAATGCACTGCCGACGATAGTGGTAGAGGCAAAGTCTTTTAAGAGACTCTTAGATAGGTACCTGGATCTTAGAAAAACAGAGGGCTATGCAGTAGAGAAATTCTAGGCAGTTTCTAGAATAGGTTACATGGTTGGAACAACATTGAGGGTTGAAGGGCCTGTAATATGCTATAGATTTCTATATTTTATATTCTATCAAACGGAGTGAGAAAATGGTGAACAATCCAAGGGTTGAGGAAATTGTGAAGTATCTACCAATGGAGGAAGAAAATGGTAAACTATCAAAGAGTGACAAAAAGATGAACTATCAAAAAGAGCCAGAAAACTATGAACATGCAAAGGGAGTGAGAATATGGTGAACTATCGAAGGAAGTGAAAAAATAATGAACTGAATATCAAAGTGAGTGAGAAAATGGTGAACAGTCAAAAGGAGTGAGAATATTGTGAATTATCAAAGGGAGTGAGAAGCAGGTGAATTATCTATCAAAGGGAATGAGAAAACTATGAACTATCAAAGAGAGTAAGAAAATTGTGAATTGTCTGTCAAAGAGAATAGGAAAATGGTGAACTGTCAAAGGGGGCGGGAAGATGGTGAACTATGAAAGAGTGTGGAAAAATGGAATATCTATCTGTCAAAGTAGGTAAGAAAATAGTGAACTATCCAAGGGAGTGAGAAAATTGTGAACTGTCAAAGGGAGTTAGAATATTGTAAACTACAAAAGTAGTGAGCATATCAAAGTGAGTGAGAAAACGGTGAATTGTCAAAAAGAGCGAAAACTATGAAAGTGTGAGAAAACGGTGAATTGTCAAAAAGAGCGAAAACTATGAAAGTGTGAGAAAATGGTGAACTATCAAAAGGAGCAAAAAAGTGGAGAACTATATATCAAGCACTGGTCCAACACTAAATGCTAAAAATTATTAAGAACTTGATCACAGTGCACAAATGATCGGGCAAATTCAACATGATTTTATTACAGGGATACTGTATATGACAAATCTGTTCAATGCTTTTTTGATTGTAACTAGCAGAGGATCACAGTGGGAATATTAAATACTTTATTTTCAAATAGAATTTGATATAATGCTAAAAAGTAATTATTACAAGAACAAAGGACAGCAGCAGGAATAGGGTGACTCATCCCCTCAAACCTGCCCCACAATTCAATGTGATAATAGTTAATCCACCCTAATCCTCAACATTTCTATGCTAGTTCCATGGTTTCCCAATCTTCCAAATATTGATTCATCTCCCCATTCAATGTTCCTATTAACCAGGACTCTTTAGTCCACTGGGGTGGAGAATTTAGAGGCTGATATATCTGCATAGAGTGGGTCACAGGGTATTTATAAGGTATATGGATGAACACCTAGATAGAAGACAGTAATTTCAAGCAAATGGGTCATTCTTTGGACCCCCAAGCAAGTGTGACTCTACGAACATCAGGTCATGGGCCTCAGCTGTTTCCAATCAACATCAGGAACTAAAGCGAAAGGGCAAGTGTAAATATCCAGATTTGTCACCAATACAATACAATTAGTCAAGGATTCAAAAAAGCTTTAAAAGGGAGTGACAAGAAATGGCAATGACCTTTCAAAAGGGAAGGTCACTGAGGTTGGAGAAGCAAATGTTACTTGCCACTGAAAAGGTAAAGACCAGACCTCAATGTTGTTAACATCTTGCTGCATGTAGGCATAAATTGCTTCAGTTGTTTAGAAAGTGTAAATAAAACAGAGCATGGTGGTATTACCAGCAAGCATGCATAATCCTGATCTTATCAGAGAAAGAGAATCATCCATGGAACAGCTGAAGATAAGTGTACATTGTGGATTCCTTCAGAGATGTCCTAGGACATCCTAGGATTGACCTCTGTAACCAAATTGTTTTACTTGGTGTGAAGTATGGTTTCAACTGTTTTCCCCTTGATGCCCACTGACTTCAGTTTTCCCACGGCACCTTGGTGCCTCACACTTGGTCAAATGTTGCCTTGAAGTCTCACTGTGGAATTCATTTATTCCATACAAATTTAGAAACATAGAAACCCTACAACACAATACAGGCCTTTTGCTCAACAAAGCTGTGCCAAACATCCTTACCTTAGAACTACGTCAGCTTATCCATAGCCCTCTATTTTTCTAAGCTCCATGTATCCATCCAGGAGTCTCTGAAAAGACCCTATCATTTCCACCTCCACCACAGCCGCCGGCAGCCCATTCATGCACTCACCTCTCTCTGAGTAAAAGGCTTAGCCCTGACATCTCCTCTGTATCTACTCCCCAGCACCTTAAACCTGTGCCCTCTTCCGGCAACCATTTCAGCCCTAGGAAAAAGCCTCTGACTATCCACACAATCAAAGCCTCTCATTATCTCGTACACCTCTATCAGGTCACCTCTCATCCTCTATCATTCCAAGAAGAAGAGGTCAAGTCCACTCAACCTATTGTCATAAGGCATGCTCCCCAATCCAGGCAACATACTTGTAAGTCTCCTATGCACCCTTTCTATGGCTTCCACACCCTTCTTGTAGTGAGGCAACCAAACTGAGTGCAGTACTCCAAGTGGGGTCTGACCAGGATCCTATATAGCTGTAACATTACCTTTCGGCTCCTGAACTCAATCCCATGATTGATGAAGGCCAATATACCATATGCTTTCTCAATCACAGAGTCAACCTGTGCAGCAGCTTTGAGTGTCCTATGGACTCAGACCCCAAGATTCCTCTGATCCTCCACACTGCCAAGAATCTTACCATTAATACGAAATTCTGTCATCATATTTGACCTACCAAAATGAATCACTTCACACTTATCTGGGTTGAACTCCATCTGCCACTTCTCAGCCCAGTTTTGTATCCTATCAATGTCCTACTCTAACCTCTGACAGACCTCCACACTATCCACAACACCTCCAACCTTTGTGTCATCAGCAAACTTACTAACCCATCCCTCCACTTTCTTATCCAAATTCATTTATAAAAATCTTGAAGAGCAGGGTTCCCAGATGAGATCCCTAAGGTGACCAACCTCCATGCGGTATATGAGCCATCTACAACCATTCTTTGCCTTCTGTGAGTAAGCCACTTTTGGATTCACAAAGCAAAGTTCCCTTGGATCCCACGCTCCTTACTTTCTCAAGAAGCCTTGCATGGGGTACCTTATCAAATGCCTTGCTGAAATCCATATACACTACATCTACTGCTCTACCTTCATCAATGTCTTCAGTACCATCCTCAAAAAATTCAATTAGGCTCGTAAGGCATGACCTGCCTTTCACAAAGCCACATTGACTATTCCTAATCATATTATGCCTCTCCAAATGTTCATAAATCCTGCCTCTCAGGATCTTCTCCATCAACATACCAACCACTGAAATCAGACTCACTGGTCTATAATTTCCTGAGCTATCTCTATTCCCTTTCTTGAATAATTGAACAACATCTGCAACCCTCTGGTCCTCTGGAACCTCTCCCATCCCCATTGATGATGCAAAGATCATTGCCAGAGACTCAGCAATCTCCTCCCTTGCCTCCTACAGTAGCCTGAGGTACATATCATCTTGTCCCGGTGACTTATCCAACTTGATGTTTTCCAAAAGCTCCAGCACATCCACTTCCTTAATATCTACATGTTCAAGCTTTTCAGTCCACTGCAAGTCATTCCTGTAAGCACCAATATCCTTTTCTGTAGTGAATATTGAAGCAAAGTATTCATTAAGTACCTCTGCTATCTCCTCTGGTTCTATACACACTTTTCCACTGTCACACTTGATTGGTCCTATTCTCTCATGTTTTATCCCTTTGCTCTTCACATACTTGGAGAATGTCTTGGGGTTTTCCTTAATCCTGTCTGCCAAGGCCTTCTCATGGCCCCTTCTAGCTCTCCTAATTTCAAGCTGAAGCTCCTTCTTGCTAGCCTTATAATCTTCTAGGTCTCTACCATTGCTTAGTTTTTGAACCTTTTGTAGGTTCTTCTTTTCTTCTTGACTAGATTTACAACAACCTTTGTACACCATGGTTCCTGTACCCTACCATCCTTTCCCTGTCACATTGGAAAGCATCTACACAGAACCTCACACAAATATCCCCTGAACACTTGCCATATTTCTTTCCTACGTTTCCCTGAGAACAAGTTGTGATTTGGAAAAAGTTGTGATGGAGTCCGCAGTTTAGACCCTAGAGTGTAGAAAAATGAGAGGAGATTTACGAAATTATAAAGGGTATAGATAGGGTAAATGCAAGCAAGATTTTCCACTGAGGTTGGGTGAAATTACAACTAGAAGTCATGGGTTAAGTGTGAAAGGTGAAATGTTTAAGGGGGACATGAGGAGGAAAATATTCATTAAGAGGGTGATAAGAGTGTGGAATGAGCTGGCTGACCAAGTGTGGATGTGGATTTGATTGCAACATTTAAGAGATGTTTGAATCAGTGCATGGATGGGACTGGTATGGAGGGCTATGTTCTGGGTGCAGGCCGATGTGACTAGGCAGATTATAGTCCGTCATGAACTAGATGGGCCAAAAGGCCTGTTTCTGTGCTGTAGTATTCTATGACTCTATTACCCCTTCAATAACTGACAAAATCCAACCAGAACAGCAGGGAAGTATGTACTGAGGAGTAAATGCTGTTTGATAGCAGTTTACAGTTATGTGTAATGGTACGGTGTTTCCAAAGCAGAAACAAATAAGTATAGATAAGGTGATCAGCAAAGAAAAGCAATGCTTCTCTAATCACTTGAATATTGAATATTGATTGATAGGCGTTGGAAAAATATCCTATTGTTTCAAAAGACTTTGAATACAAGAGTACCCTGGAGACAGAGTAGAGAGTATAAGGGGTTGCCACCACTCTGCTATTCTCTGATCATCTGATTATCACCAACTAAACATATGATTTCACACACTCAGTTCTTCAGGCAATTAATTACATTTCAGGCAAACTTTCTAATTCTGTCAGTATCTTCGAAACTTAGTATGTAGAATATCATCAAATGTTTAATAATTGTTTTCAGTAAAATATGTCAATTTTTCACTATTGTAAATAAATCTGAATCATTTATATTTAAGTAATATAAACCTTTATGAAATCTACAGAGTATGCATTAACCATAAATATTAATGGCCGGAGCCATGGGTGATCCTAGTTGCAAAATCTCAGATGTTATCTATAAATTTTCATGCAAATCTTTCCAAAATGGTTCACTTAAAATATCACATATCTGAACAATTATAATGCTAACTGATGCACAGTCTCTGACAGATTCATTCAGATTGGGAATTTACTAAAAGCTTTCATTAGAGCTTAGTGCATGCTGTCAGTTTCAGAATAAATAATAGATGAAAATTTAACACCGGAAGAAGCATTGTTGCAACCTACTACAGCTCCCAATACAGTGAAACTGACAAGATAATTTCAACCTTTAAAGAACACTCAAAATTAGGGAAGTCCTGACAACTAAAGCATTAATAATTTGCCTGCTCCTCAGCATCTAAATTCATTTGCAAGGTAAAAATTTGTATTGATCAAATAAACATTATATCAATAAACTGTTATTTTAATAAGTTAAGGAACTACACCAGATCAAAAAATCTCTGATTTTTAAATACAATATTTGAGATCAATTTATGTAAAAATTGTGGACATAAACCTAAATTTTATAATAAAAACAAGAAGAGTGCTTGCTGGAAATACTCAGCAGGTCAAGCAGCGTCTGTGGAGAGAGGGTGACAGATTAACACTTCAGGTCAATGATTTTCCATCAGAATTGCACAAAAGAATTAGAGCTCAACGATGTTTGAAGTTGTAGAGAAGGGGAAGTGATAGGCAACGTGTAGTGGTAGTGCTGCTTGAAGAAGGTTATAGAAATTTGCTCATACCAGATTACCTGAATGGAGGAGGTACCAAAGCAGAGAGAACTGTAAAATATAAACTAGAGAAGCAAAGAGTGACAAATGTTGTAAATTTAAAATGAAATGGAAACTGCTGGAAACATTCAGCAGGTCAGGCAGCATTTCTTCAAACAGTGAAATGGAATGAATGTTGTTGATTGATGATCATTTATCAGAGTTGGAAAGGCTGTTTATCGGAAACTACTGAATGCAGTATGATGTAGCAAGGGCTGGTTACATACCAGGACAGATAGTATTCCATGAGTTCACACAGACTCCCGAGCTCATTCCCACCTCTCTGACTTTGGCCTTTGACTCAGTTCCACCAGAGTCTAAGATAAGCTCAAGGAACTAGATCTCATCTTCTGACTAGGATGTAGGATGACTTGGCCCTTCACTTCAGGTAAGGACCAACTCCACTCTGATCAGAACTGGCCAGTTCAGATGAAAGCTCATTAACTGCCTTTCTCCCTCCACAGATGCTGACTGATCTCCAGACTTCCAGAACTTGCAGCATTTTCCAACACTTTTTTCCTGTTTTCCCCATTTTCATTCATCTCCTTTTCTGTCTGCTTTTCCAACCTAACAACTACTGTCAGACCTTTCTCTCCCCATAGATGATCATAAAACAATAAGATATAGAAGCAGAATTAGGCCATTTGTCCCATCAATTCTGGTCCAACATTTCAACATGGCTGATCCAATTTTCCTCTCAGCCCCAATCTCCTGCCTTCTCCTTGTGTCCCTTCATGTCCTGAACAAACAAGAATCTATCAACCTCTGCCTTAAGTATGGATAAAGACTTGGCCTCCACAGCTGCCTGTGGCAAAGAATTCCACAGGCTCACCGCTCTATGGTTACAGAATTTCTCCCTCATCTCCGTTCTAAAGGGATGTTTCTCTATTCTGAGGCTCCGTCCTCTGGTCGAAGACTCTCCCATCCTCTCCACACCCTCTCTATAAAGACCTTTCACAATTTGATAAAGCTCAACAACGTTCTTCTGAATTCCAGTGAATAGAGACCCAGAGCCTTCAAATGCTCTTCATATGACAAGCCTTGAATTATTTTTGTGAACTTCCTTTGAACTCTCTCTAGTTTCAGTGCATTCTTTCTAAGATAAGAAGCCAAAAAGTGTTCACAATACTTCATGTGAGGCCTCAGCAGTGCTTTATAAAGTCTCAACATTACATCCTTGCTTTTATATTCTAGTCCTCTTGAAATTAATGTGAACATTGCTTTGCCTTCCTCAGCATGGACTGAACCTGCAAATTAACCTTCAGAAAACCCTGCATAAGGACTCCCAGATCCTTAAGCGCTTCAGTTTTTTCTTGTATTTTCTCTCCATTTAGAAAATAGTAAACTCTTTCATTTCTACCAAAGTGTTTTACCATATATTTCCCAATGAGGATGTCTCCGAGTTCAAGGAAGGGGCCAAGAGCTTCATTCAGAAGGACGTTGTCCCCCAAAAATCAGGGTCTATCCAAACCAGAAACCCTGGATCAATAGTTTCATGCACACTGCACTCACCGTGTAAGACAGAGTGAGCACCAGGAACTCAAGAAATGCAGTTACAATCTACACAAAGTCATCAAGGCAATGAAATGACAATACAGGGGCAAGATCCAGACTCAACTCTCCACCAACAACATACACAGCTTCTGGCAAGGTCTGCAAACCATTGCAGACTTCAGAGATAAATGCAGTGGTGCTGCCAACACCACTGCCTCTCTCCCAGATGAGCTAAACTATTTTGTGAGCAAACACAAGGAAATCTGCAGATGCTGGAAATTCATACAGCACACACAAAATGCTGGTGGAACACAGCATTCTGTGTGTGTTAAACTTTTTTGTGCTCGGTTCGATGTTGCCAACACTGAATCCCCTGAGGAGAGCTTCCGAAGCGACCTGCACCTTGGTCTTCTCCGAGGCTGAAGCACGCAGGTGTTTCCAATGGGTGGACAATTGCAAGGCTGCAGGACCGGATGGCATCCCAGGGCGAGTATTCAGGATGTGCACGGCACAACGGTCAGGTGTGTTTGCAGATATTTTTAGTCTCTCCCTCTCCCAGTGTAGAGTGCCCTCCTGCTTCAAAACATCCGCCATTGTCTCTGTACCCAAAGAGACCAAGATTACATGTCTGAACAACTGGTATCCTGTCGCACTCACCTCAATAATAAGTAAATGCTTTGAGAAGCTTGTCAAGGACTATATCTGCAGCACTCTACCATCCATACTGGCCCTCCTACAAATCGCCTACTGACACAACTGTTCGGCAGATAACATAATAGCCACTGTTCTACACACCATCCTGACACATCTGGAGAAGGTTGCTTATGTGAGAATGCTGTTCTTGGACTACAGTTCAGCATTCAACACCATCATTCCCTCCAGGCTCGACAAGAAGCTCAGAGACCTCGGCCTTCATCCTGCCTTATGCAGCTGGATCTTAGACTTTGTCAGATCACCAGCAGGTGGAAAGAGTGGGTTCCCTCACCTCTGCCCCTCAACACAGAAGCCCTCCAGGGGCCTAGCTTCCTCCTTTACTCTCTGTACCTGTGACTGTGTCGCCACCCACAGTTCCAATCTGTTAATTAAATTTGCAGATGATACTACATTGATTGGGCTTATCTCACATAATAATGAGATAGCCTACCAAGAAGAAGTCAACACCCTGACATACTGGTGTCATGAAGACAACCTAAATGTCACAAAACCAAAGGAGCTGGTTGTAGGCTACAGGAGAAACAGTGATAGTGGATCTGGGGTTGAGAGGGTGAACAGCTTCAAGTTTCACAGTGCACACATCACCAAGGATCTCACTTGGTCTATACATACTGGCTGTGTGGTGAAAAAAGCACAACAGTGCTTCTTTCACCTCAGATGGTTGAAGAAGTTCGTCATGAGTCCCCAAATCCTAAGGACTCTCTACGGGGACACAATTGAGAGCATCCTGACTGGCTGTTTCACTGCCTGAAATGGGAACTGTACTTCCCTCAATCGCAGGGCTCTGCAGAGAGTGGAGTGACAGCACATCACATCTGTGAATATGAACTTCCCACTATTCCGAACATTTACAGTGACAGGTGCATAAAAAAGGCCAAAGGGTCATTGGGGACCTATGTCACCCCAACCACAAACTGTTCCAGCTGCCACCATCCGAGAACTGGTACCGTAGCATTAAAGCCAGGATCAACAGGCTCTGGGATAGCTTCTTCGACCAGG
Source organism: Hypanus sabinus (assembly GCF_030144855.1). Taxonomy (NCBI): domain Eukaryota; kingdom Metazoa; phylum Chordata; class Chondrichthyes; order Myliobatiformes; family Dasyatidae; genus Hypanus; species Hypanus sabinus. The sequence continues at coordinate 189,777,690 of NC_082709.1, forward strand.
CCATCGGACCAATTAATTTATGCTGAGACAACTTTACTTCTAAGCTATATTGACTGTACTGTTGTATATTTTACTGTACATACTATTGATTACAAATTACTATAATTTGCACATTTCACATTCAGACTGAGACATAATGTAAAAATTTTTAGACTTCATGTATGTGAAGTATGTAAGAAATAAAGTCAATTCAATTCATTTTCCATCTGCCATTTCTTTGCCCATTATGCTAATCTGTGTAAGTCCTTCTGTAGCTTCTCTACTTCCTGAAAGCTATCTGCTCCTCCACCTGTCTTAGACAATGGACAATAGACAGTAGGTGCAGGAGTAGACCATTCGGCCCTTCTAGCCAGCACCGCCATTTACTGTGATCATGGCTGATCATACACAATCAGTACCCCGTTCCTGCCCTCTCCCCATTTCCCTTGACCCCGCTATCTATAAGAGCTCTATCCAACTCTCTCTTGAATGCACCCAGAGACTTGGCCTCCTCTGCCTTCTGGGGCAGAGCATTCCACATATCCACCACTCTCTGGGTGAAAAAGTTTTTCTGCATCTCTGTTCTAAATGGCCTACCCCTTATTCTTAAACTGTGGCCTCTAGTTCTGGACTCACCCATCAGCAGGAACATGCTTCCTGCCTCCAGTGTGTCCAATCCCTTAATAATCTTATATGTTTCAATCAGATCCCCTCTCATCCTTCTAAGTTCCAGTGTATACAAGCCCAGTCGCTCCAATCTTTCAACATATGACAGTCCTGCCATTCTGGTAATTAAACTTGTGAACCTACACTGCACTCCCTCAATAGCAAGTATGCCCTTCCTCAAATTTGGATACCAAAACTGCACACAATACTCCAGGTGGGGTCTCACCAGGGCCCTGTACAGCTGCAGAAGGACCACTTTACTCCTATACTCAATTCCTCTTGTTATAAAGGCCAGCATGCCATTAGTTTTCTTCACTGCCTGCTGTACCTGCACGCTTGCTTTCATTGACTGATGTACAAGAACACTTAGATCTCGTTGTACTTCCCCTTTTCCTAACTTGACTCCATTTAGATAGTAATCTGCCTTCCTGTTCTTGCCACCAAAGTGGATAACCTCACAGTTATCCACATTAAACTGCATCTGCCATACATTTGCCCACTCACCCAACCTGTCCAAGTCACCCTGCAATCTCATAACATCCTCCTGACATTACACACTGCCACCCAGTTTTGTGTCATCGGCAAATTTGCTAATGTTACTTTTAATCCCTTCATCTAAATCATTAATGTATATTGTAAACAGCTGCGGACCCAGCACCAAACCTTGCAGTACCCCACTGGTCACAGCCTGCCATTCCGAAAGGGACCCATTAATCGCTACTCTTTGTTTCCTGTCAACCAGCCAATTTTCAATCCATGTCAGTACTCTGCCCCCAATACCATGTGCCCTAATTTTGCCCACTAATCTCCTATGTGGGACTTTATCAAAAGCTTTCTGGAAGTCCAGATTCACTACATCCACTGGCTCTCCCTTGTCCTTTTTCATAGTTACATCCTCAAAAAACTCCAGAAGATTAGTCAAGCATGATTTTCCCTTCATAAATCCATGCTGACTCGGACTGATCCTTCTACTGCTATCCAAATGTGTCGTAATTTCCTCTTTTATAATTGACCCCAGCATCTTTCCCACCACTGACGTCAGGCTAACCAGTCTATAATTCCCCGTTTTCTCTCTCCCTCCTTTCTTGAAAAGTGGGACAACATTAGCCACCCTCCAATCAGCAGGAACTGTTCCTGAATCTACAGAACATTAGAAAATGATTACCAATGCGTCCACGATTTCTAGATCCACCTCTTTAAGTACCCTGGGATGCAGACCATTGGGTCCCGGGGACTTATCAGCCTTCAGACTCAACAGTCTATCCAACACCATTTCTTGTCTAATATGAATTTCTTTCAGTTCATCTATTACCCTTGTTCCTTTGGCCACTATTACATCTGGGAGATTGTTTGTGTCTTCCCTAGTGAAGACAGATCCAAAGTACCTGTTCAACTCATCTGCCATTTTTTTCGTTCCCCATAATAAATTCACCTATTTCATTGACCCAATTTTGGTCTTAACTATTTTTTTTCTGTTCACATACCTAAAGAAGCTTTTACTATCCTCCTTTATATTCCTGGCTAGTTTATCTTCATACCTAATTTTTTCTTGGCATATTGCCTTTTTTGTTATCTTCTGTTGCTCTTTAAAAGCTTCCCAGTCCTTCGGTTTCCCGCTCATCTTTGCTATGTTATACTTCTTCTCTTTTATTTTTATACTGCCCTTTACTTCCCTCGTCAGCCACGGCCACCCCTTACTCCCCTTAGGATCTTTCTTCCTCTTTGGAATGAACCCATTCTGCACCTTCTGCATTATTCCCAGAAATAACTGCCATTGTTGTTCCACTGTCTTCCCTGCTAGGATATTGTTCCATTGAACTTTGGCCAGCTCCTCCCTCTTAGCTCCATAGTTCCCTTTGTTCAACTGTAATACTGACACATCCGATTTTCCCTTCTCCTTCTCAAATTGTAGGTTAAAACATATCATATTATGGTCACTACCTCCTAATGGTTCCTTTACCTTGAGGTCCTTGATCAAATGCGGTTCATTGCACAACACTAAATCTAGAATTGCCTTCTCCCTGGTAGGCTCCAGTACAAGCTGTTCTAAGAATCCATCTCGGAGGCACTCCACAAACTCCCTTTCTTGGGGTCCAGTACCATTCTGATTCTCCCAGTCTACCCGCATGTTGAAATCCCCCATAACAACTGTATCATTACCTTTGCGACATTTCATTCAACTCTTCATTCAACTTACACCCTACATCCAAACTGCTGTTTGGGGGCCTGTAGATAACTCCCATTAGGGTCTTTCTACCCTTAGAATTTCTCAGTTCTATCCATACTGACTCTACATCCCCAGATTCTGTGTCCCCCCCCTCGCAAGGGATTGAATATCATTCCTCACCAACAGAGCCACCCCACCCACTCTGCCAATCAGTCTGTCCTTTCGATAAGACGTATATCCTTGAATATTCATTTCCCAGGCCCTGTCCGCTTGAAGCCATGTCTCAGTTATTCCCACAACATCATACTTGCCAATTTCCAACTGAGCCTCAAGCTCATCTACTTTATTCCTTATACTTTGTGCATTCATATACAATACTTTTAATTTGTTACTCCCCTCTCCTTTCATATCAATTCCTATTTCACTTGGCCACACTGTATGATCTCTTGTTGAGCTTTCTGCTCCATTGATTCTGTTGTCCATTTTAACTTTTCTTATTTTCACTTTCCCTTTAACTCCATCCTTATATTTCCAGTTCATCCCCTTCCCCCCCACTACTTAGTTTAAACACATCCATGTTGCAGTGGCAAACCTGTTTGCCAGAATGCTTGTCTCCGCCTATTGAGGTGCAACCTGTCCCTTTTGTACAATTCATCCCTATCCCAAAACAGATCCCAGTGGTCCAAGAATGTAAATCCTTGCTTCCTCAGCCACCAGTTCCTCAGCCACACATTCAGATCCATTATCTCCCTGTTCCTGCTCTCTCCAGGACGAGGAACTGGAAGCAAACCAGAGATAACCACCCTGGAAGTCCTGCTTTTCAGCCTTCTTCTGAGTTCTCTGAAGTCCCGCTGCAGAATGTCCTTCCTCTTCTTCCCGATGTCATTTGTGCTGACATGCACTACCACTTCCGGCTGTTCACCTTCACCCTTGAGGATTCCCTGCAATCCGTCCATGATGTCCTGGATCCTAGCACCAGGGAGGCAACACACCATCCTTAAATCTCACCTGTTGCCGCAGAAACCCCTTTTCGTACCTCTTACTATGGAGTCCCCTACTACCATGGCTCTTCCTGATGTCTGACTTCTCGGCTCTGCTTCTGCACCAATTTACAGCTCGCAGACCTGTCTACCTCTCAGACTGGCAGTATCTTCTGTCCTGACAACTTCCAAGAGGGTGAACCTGTTTACGAGAGGTAAATCCCCTAGGGTCTCCTGTACTTCAAGCATCTTTTCCTTCCTTATCGTCGCCCCCTTTCTCTCTTCCAGTATCCTCAGTGTAATGACCTCACTGTAGGTCCCGTCAAGAAAATTCTCGTTTTTGCGGATAAACCTGAGGTCATCCAGTTCTTTCTTCAGTGTTGCAACATGCTCCTTCAGAAGCTGTATCTGGACACACTTTCCACAGCTGTAGCAGCCGGGGGCCAAAGACTGTCAACCTAAAGACTAGCACTTTTCTCACCAAGCACTTCCCTCGACCAGGTCTTCATATCATCTGCAAACTTTATATCAAAGCCATCAATTCCATCATCCAAATCATTGACATATAATGTAAAAAGAATCAGTCCCAACACACACCCCTGTGGAATATCACTAGTCACTGGCAGCCAACCAGAAAAGGCTTCCTTTATTCCTTCTCCTTGCTTCCTGCTAATCAGCTACTGCTTTATCCAAGCTATATTCTTTCCTGTAACACCATGGGCACATAACTGGTTGAGCAGCCTCATGTGTGGCACTTTGTCAAAGGCCTTCTGAAAATCCAAATTCACAACATCAACCAGACAGACAGACACACTTTATTGATCCTGAGGGAAATTGGGTTTTGTTACAGCCGCACCAACCAAGAATAGTGTAGAAATATAGCAATATAAAACCATAAATAATTAAATAATAATAAGTTAATCATGCCAAGTGGAAATAAGTCCAGGACCAGCCTACTGGCTCAGGGTGTCTGACACTCCAAGGGAGGAGTTGTAAAGTTTGTTGGCCACCAACTCTCCTTTGTCCATTCTGTTTGTTATTTCTTCAAAAAATTACAACAAATTTGTCAGGCAAGATTTTCTCTTGAGGAAACCATGCTGACTACAGCCTATTTTATCAGTGCCTCCAAGTACCCTGAGACCTCATCTTTAATAATCAACTCCAATATTTTCCCCAACTACTAAGGTCAGACTAACTGGCCTATAAGTTTCTTTTCTTCTGCCTCTTTCCCTTTTTGAAGAGTGGAGTATCATTACAATTTTCCAGCCTTCCGGAACCATTCTAGAATCTAGTGATTCTTGAAAGTAATTTACTAAAGCTGTTTGATTTGCAGAGCACTTCCTACATTCTTTGTTTTAGTTTGGGGTTCTCTTGGAGCATTTTTGTTTTTTTCTATTACCTATTATGATGCTAGTATATCATACTTTTGTTCTTCTTACATTAAAAATTATGGAATTCTCAAGTTCCCTGTATTTGTTTCATCATTCTGTAATTATAAATGAACTTATGGTGCTGCAGCACCATGTTCAGCCTGTTTATTATCTGTTGCTGCTATTTTTGTAGACTTTGCCCTCCCCGGTAGCATACAGTTCTTTGATTCAAGATTGCTTAATATCAGTTCATGTACACAAGTGTAAAGGAGAATGAAATAATTGTTACCCCAGATCCGAAGCACTACAAAAAAAACACAATAAGATAAATGAACATAATAATAATAAAAGTGCAATAAATATAAATACATAAGATAGCTGATATAAATAGACTGTTTTTATGTCCTGTATAAATTCATAGCAATGCCATTGGCACGAGATTCTCGCTCACAGTGCTGAATTCTATAGGAACATCTCAAATCAAATCAAGTTTAATTATCATTCAACCATACATGACCACAACCAAATGAACAACATTCTCTGGGGGCAAGGTGAAAAACATTAACAGCACATTCAAAATAGTGAGCAAAAATAAATAATGTCACCCAAAAAGCACATATATAGTCCAAGACCCTCAGTGACATGACCAACAAAGTTATGGTCATGGTTATGGTAATGCACAGACGCACACAATTCAGCCTGTCATCCCACTAATTGAACACTGGAGGGCAGCACCAATGGGAGAGGCTGATCCTCAGCCAAGCACGCATGCAATGTTGCATTGGCTCCAATTTCTCCTCATCAGGACTGCAGCAGCAGGCAAGTCCACACTTTGAGGTCTAGTTCTCACTACAATTGAGGCTACGCAGCTCCCATGCAGCCTGCCTCAATACCAAACAAGGAAAACAGGCCAGCAGAATCTTACGTTATCAATAAAATCTTACATGTCCAACAGGATCTTGCAATCGCAAGAGAAATATCCAAGACAATCACTGATGGTTACAATAATCCCCGCCTTGGCTCATGCATCTATTATGCATCTAGTACTGGGTTACAGTCAGGAAGGGGAATGGGGTTAAGGAGCCCGTGCGGAGAAACTCTCTGGCCAGACCCTTTAACAACAGGTATATCATTTTAGATACTGTTGGAGGGATAACAGATGACCTAATAGAGAAAAGTCACAGTAGTCAGATCTCTGACTCAGAAGGCAAGGGCGAAGAAGAAGCATGGTGATGATAGGAGATTCATTATTTTGGGCAAGAGGCAGGAGGTTCTGTGGGCAAGAACTATATTGCCAGATGATATGTTGCCTCTGGGGTGCCAGGGTCTGGGATATCTCAGATTGAGTCCTCAGCATTCATAAGTTGGAAAGTGAACAGCCAGAAGTCATGGTCCATATTGGTACCAATGACATGGGTAAGATGAGTGACAAGGTTCTGCATAGGGAGTTCAGTGAGTTAGGCTTTACGTTAAAGGGTAGGACCTCTAGGGCTATGACCTAAGGACTGCTACCCATGTCTTATGCTAATGAGGCCAGAACTAGGAAGATTTAATACAAGGCTAAGGAGTTCATGTAGGCGATGGCATAAGAATTTTGGATTACTGAGCTCTTTCCAGGGAAGGATAGTTTGCACTTGAAATAGAGGGGGACTAATATACTAAAGGGAAAGATTTTTAATGCTGCACGGGGAGGGGAGGTGGGTAGTGTGGGTTGCAGGAGGATGGGATCTAGACAGCCAGACAGTTAGTGGAGAGCTTGTGGTGCCAGATGTTGGTAAGATCTCAGACAAAGTTAGGAATCTAAAGGTTGAGCATGGTGAGACTATTTGTCCTGAGCTACATATATTTCAGTACAAGAAGTATTGTAGGAAAGGTGGATGATATTGCGGAAGATGAGGTAGCTGGTTTACAAACAGAGTAATGTGTAGTGAGGAGAGGCTGTTGACAGGTAAAAATTGCAGTCAACAGGATGAGTTGCAATGTAAAAGGTAGAGATATTTGGAATAAGGGAGATGAATTTGTAGCACCGTTGCAGATTGGCATGTATGATGTTGTAGGCATCACTGAATCATGGCCGAAAGAAAATTATGACTGGGAGCTTAATGTCCAAGGATACACATTTTACCGAAAAGACAGGAAAGCAGAAGGGGCAATATTGCACCGATGGTAAAAAAAAAGAAATCAAATCATTAGTAAGAAGTGACATAGGATTGGAAGATGTTGTATCATTGTGGATAGAGCAAGGGTAAAAAGATCCTAATGGGAGTTGTATACAGACCCCCAAACTGTAGTAAGGATGTGGCTACAAATTACAATGGTAGATAGTATATGCATGCCAAAAGGACAACATTACAATATGCAGGTAGACTGGGAAAATTAGCATGGTACTTAATTCCAGGAGAGAAGATTTCTAGAGTGCCAATGAGGTGGCTTTTTAGAGCAGCTCAGGTTTGGGTCCACTTGGGGATTAACTATTCTGGTTTTGGTATTGTGTAATGAATCAGAATTGATTAGAGAACTTAAGGTAAAAGGACCCTTAAAGACAAGTGATCATAATATGATTGAAGTTACCCTGAAACTTGAGAAGCAGAAGCTTAAGTCAGATCTATCAGTATACAGTGGAGTAAAGGGAATTACAGAGGCATGAGAGAGGAATTGGTCAGAATTGACTGAAAAAGAATACTGGCAGAGATGACAGCAAAGCAGCAATAGCTAGAATTTTGGGAAGCAATGCACTAGGCACAGGATATATACATCCCAAAGAAGAAAAAATATACTAAAGGAAAGATGACACAACTGTGGCAAACAAGAGAAATCAAAGCCAACTTAAAAGCCAAACAGAGGGCATATAATAGGGCAAAAATTAGTGGGAAGTTAGAGGATTGGAAAGTTTTTAAAAATCAATGGAAGGCAACTAAAAAAGTCATTAAGGTAAAGATAGAATATGAAAGTCAGCTAGCCAATAGTATTGAAGAAAATATCTGAAGTTTCTTCAGACATGTTAAGTTAAAAGAGGTGAAAGTGGATATCAGTCTGCTAGAAAACAATGTTGAAGAGGTAATAATGGGGGACAAGCAAATGGAGGATGAACTAAATAACACATGCAAAATACTGGCGGAATTCATCAGACCAGGCAGCATCTATGGAAAAGAGTACAGTTGGCGTTTTGGGTCGAGACCCATCAACAGGACTCGGGGTCTGGGCCCAAAATGTCGACTGTACTCTTTTCCTAGACGCTGCCTGGCTGCTGAGTTCCTCCAGCATTCTGCAGGCATTGCTTAGATTTCCAGCTTCTGCAGATTTTTCTTGTTTGTGATTGGATGAACTGATTAAGTATTTTGCATCAGTCTTCACTATGAAAAATACTAGCAATATTGTGGAAATTCCAGGTGTCAGGGATCTTTAAGTTTGTGAAGTTACCATAACTAGAGAGAAGGTTCTTGGGAAACTTGAAGGTCTGAAGGTTGATAGGTCACCTGAACCAGATGGTGTGCACCCTTGGTGTCTAAAAGAGGTGACTGAAGAGATCGTAGAGGCATTATTAATCATCTTTCAAGAATCACTAAATGCTGAAATGGTTCCGGAAGACTGAAAAATTGCAAATATCACTGCACTCTTCACGAAGGGCAAGAGGCAGAAGGTAGGAAATGATAGGTCACTTAGTCTGACCTCAGTGGTTGAAAGATATTAAGAAGCAATGATTAAGGATGAAGTCTCAGGGTATTTGGAGGAGCATGTTAAAATAGTTTGTAGTCAGCAAGGATTCCTCAAATGGAAATCTTGCCTTAAAAATCTGTAGGAATTCTTTGAAGAAATAACGAGCAGAATAGACAAAGGAGAATTGGTTGATGTAGTGAACTTGGATATTTAGAAGGTCTTTAACAAGGTGTCTCAAATGAACCTGCTTTAACAAACTGCGAGCAAATGTAATTACAGGCATGATTCTAGCATGGATAAAACAGAGGCTGATTAGCAAGAGGCAAAGAATGGGAAAAAAGAGGACCTTTTTAAGAAAAACTTAGATAGGTACATGGATGAGAGGGTATGGTCCAATCACCTAGGACCAGAAAGCCTATTCTGTGCTGTATCTCAATAAAAAAAAAGACTCAGTAACATGCTGGTTAGTAAATGAATTAGCTCCTGTAAATTGTTGTGGTATAGCTGACTGGTAGGAGATTAATGAAGAGTTGATGGATATATGAGAGAATAGATTACAGAGTGAGGGAATGGGATAGCTTTGAGAACCAATATGGACTTCATCAGCTGACTGGCTTCCAATGTCATAATGAAATAGAAAATGTGCCTTTGAGTATTTCTTTAAACTAGTTCCATCTCTCTGGCCATAATTGAGACTGGTAGACTATAAGACCATAAGGCATAGGAGGAGAATTAGGCCATCTGGCCTTTCGCGTCTGCTCCGCCATTCAACTATGGCTGATCCTTTTTTCTATCTCCTCCTCAATGCCAGTTCCCAGCCTTCTTTCCGTTACCTTTGATGCCATGTCCAATCAAGAACCTATCAATCTCTGCCTTAAATACACCCAACAACCTAGCCTCCAAAGCAGCATGTGGCAACAAATTCCCCAAATTCATCACACTTTGGCTAAAGAAATTTCTCAGCATCCCTGTTTTAAAAGGGCGCCCCTCTATCCTGAGGCTGTGCCCTCTTGTCCTGGACTCTCCTACCATGGGAGACATCCTTTCCACATTTACTCTGTCAAGGCCTTTCAACATTCGTAAGGTTTCAGTGAGATCACCCCGGAACCATCTGAATTCCAGCGAGTACAGACCCAGAGCCAACAAAAGTTCTTCATATGATAACCCTTTCATTCCTGAAATCATCCTTGTGCACCTCCTCTGGACCATCTTCAATGCCAGCACATCTTTTCTAAGGTGAGGGGCCCAAAACTGTTCACAATGCTCAAGGTGAGGCCTCACCAGTGGCTTATAAAGCCTCAGCATCATATCCTTGCTCTTGTATTCTAGACCTCTTGAAATGATATGAAATGGTATTTGCCTTCTTCACCACCCACTCAAACTGCAAGTTAACCTTTAGGGTGTTCTGCACAAGGACTCCCAAGTCCCTCTGCATCTCAGCTTCCTGGATTTTCTTCCCATTTAGAAAATAGTCTGCACATTTATTTCTACTACCAAATGTATGACCATGCATTTTCCAACATTGTACTTCATTTGCTACTTTCTTGCCCATTCTTCAAATCTATCCAAGTCCTTCTGCATCTTACCTGCTTCCTCAACACTATTTGTCCCTCCACCAATTCTTGTATCATCTGCAAACTTGACAACAAAGCCATCTCTGCCATCATCTAAATCATTAAGTAAAGCATAAAAAGAAATGGTCCCAACACCGACCCTGCGGAACACCACTAGTCACTGGCAGCCAACCGGAAAAGGATCCATTTATCCCCATTTGCTGCCCCCTACCAATCAGCCAATGCTCTAACCATGTTAGTAACTTTCCGGTAATACCATAGACTCTTAACTTGGCAAGCAGCCTCATGTGCAGCACCGTGTCAAAGGCCTTCTGAAAGTCCAAATATACAACATCCACTGTATCCCCTTTATCTACCCTACTTGTAATCTCTTCAAAGAATTCCAACAGGTTTGTTTGTCAGGCAGGATTTTCCATGAAGGAAACCATACTGACTTTATACTGTTTTGTCCTGAGTCACTATGTACTCCATCATCACACCCTTAACAACTGACTCTAAAACATCTTCCCAACCACTGAGGTCAGACTAACTGGTCTATAATTTCCTTTTTGCTGCCTTCCTCCTTTCTTAAAGAGTGGAGTAACATTTGCAGTTTTCCAGTCCTTTGGCACCTTGCCAGAGCCCAATGATTTTTGAAAGATCATTTCTAATGCCACCACAATCTCTAATGCTACCTCTTTCTGAATCCTAGGGTGCAGTTCATCTGGTCCAGGTGACTTATGTACCTTTAGGTCTTTCAGCTTTTTGAACACCTTCTCTCTTGTAACAGTAACTGCACTCACTTCTCTTCCTTCACACACTACAAAATCAGGCATTCTGCTTGTGTCTTCCACAGTGAAGACTAAGGCAAAATACTCATTTAGTTCATCAGCCATCTCCTTGTCCCCATTATTATTACTCCTGCCTGATTTTCTAGTGGTCCAGATCCATTCTCATTTCTCTTTTATTTAGTTGAAAAAACTTTTACTATCCACTTTGATATTAATTGCTAGCTTGCTTTCATATTTCATCCTTTCCTTTCTAATGATTTTTTAGTTGTTCTGTAGGTTTTAAAAAACTTCCTAATCCTCTATCTTCCCACTAATTTTTGCTTTATTGTAAGCCCTTTCTTTTGCTTTTACAATAGCTTTGACTTCCCTTGTCAGACATGGTTGTACTATTTTACCATTTGAGTACTTCTTCATTGTTGGAATACACATGTCCTGTACCTTTCTCATTTTTCCAAGAAACACACACCATTGCTGTTCTACTGACATTCCTGCCTGCATCTCCTTCCAGTTTACTTTGGCCAACTCCTCTCTCATACCACTATAATGTCCCTTACTCCACTGAAATACTGCTACATCAGACTTTACTTTCTCCCTATCAAATTTCAAGTTGAACACAAACAAACTTTCTGGAGTTGGATGGCGGGTGGCGACTCCAGTGGAGTCGATGCCTCAGCATTGGTCACAGTTGATTTGCTAAGGTCATATATTTTACACATAAATACTTGCTCTGAAAGTGGAACTTTTTCCAAATGTAGCAATGGTAGTTTTTCTCCAGAGAGCTCAGGCCTCTTGATGAACACATCAGAAGGATGAACAGAAGTGGAAACTGAGCTGCGTCCTGGATTGTGATTTTATTTTATGCATTGTGGTCAGTGAAACTAGTGCACTTTCAGAAAGGTGGCTCTGAGACACAATCCTGTGCCCAGTCTCACCATGGATGTTTATTGTAGTTAGAGATGGCCCCCAAGCTACATAGAACATAGAATAGTACAGCACAGTACAGGCTCTTCAGCCCACAATGTTGTGCCAACCCTTAAACCCTGCATCCCATATAACCACCCACTTTAAATTCCTCCATATTCCTCCAAGATGATGGGAATGCTCAACTGTTTCCAGGATCTCAACCTTGTGCCCAGTTGTGGAAGTCATTTACTTTCTAATTATGGCATAGAAGACCAGTCAGCCATCAGGTCTGTTACCCTTTGCTGAACTCTCAAATCCTTCTTCAGATAACGAGACCAAATCTGCACATGGTATACAACTCAATCTTACCAAGGCCCTGAACAACTGCAGCAAGACACCTCTGCTTCTCTACTCAAATTCCCTTGCTATGAAGGCCAGCATACTCTTTCTCTTAACCCCAGCTGCATCTACATGCTTACTCTCAATGACCAGTACACAAGGACATCCAGTTGCTTTGCTGTTCCCCCTTTTGCATTCACCTGTATGAATAACCTGACAGCCATCCACATTTCACTGTATCTGTCATATAATCCCTACTCTTTCAACCTGTCCAAGTCACAATGGAGATTCTCTTCCACCAGCTCAGAGCTCACATTCCCAACCAGCGAGGGAAATTCAAATGTGCAACTACATAAGAAGCTACGGGCCAATACATCACAGTTACATTCCTCTCACCATCAGTAGTATCTGCAGAAGGCACAGCATCAAGAAGGCAATGCCCATCATTAAAAACACAAAGATACCAGAAATCCTGAGAAATGCACACAGAATGCCAGAGGAACTCAGCAAGTCAGGCAGCATCTATGGTGGGTAATAAACAGTTAATGGCTCTTCATCAGGATTGGACAGGAAGGAGGCAGAAACCAGAATTAGAATGTGAGAGGAAGGGAAGGAGTACAAACTGCCAGGTGATAGGTAAAACCATGTGGGGGGAAGCTGGGTGGAGGGGGACCAGGATGAAGTATGTATGAAGTTGGGAGGGGATAGATGGAAGAGACCGAGGAAGAAGGAATCTATTAACAGAAGGTAGTGGACCATGGAACCAGAGGAGGAGTTAGGGGACCAGAAGGAGATGATAGGCAGGTGAGGTGAAGAGAGAGGGAGAGAAGGTAACCAGAATTGGGAGAAAGAGAGAAGATAATTTAGAGAAATTGATGATCATGCATCAGTTAAAGAAATCATCAAAGATCCTCAGCAGCTGGCTATGCCATCTTCTTGCAGCCACCATTATGCAGGGGGTACAGAAACCTGAAGTCTCACACACCAGGTTCAGAAATGGCTATCCCCTTCAACCAGTCAGTTGTTCAATCAACCAGAAAAACCCTAATCACAATAGTTTCTCAACAATATGACAGTTTTGGTCACTTTATACTAAATGAACTTTGGTATTTACATCATTAGATAAGCAGCATTCACAAGAAAATCATGAATTAAACATAATTTATAAAAAACATCACAAAATGCTGGAGGAACTCAACAGGTCAGGCAGCATCTATAGAAATGAATAAACAGTCGACATTTCAGGCAGAAACCCTTCTTCAGGACATTTTGATGATTTCCCTTCTTGTGTTTGTGATAGACATAAGCTGTATAATTTATGTTTATTTTTGTGAGTTGGTGCTTATACAATGCTCTGTGCCCGTGATACTGCTGCAAGTAGATTTTTCATCGCAACTGTGAATATGACAATAAACTCGACTTTGAGCTCCTGCCAACCTGATACTCTCTCTGAAAGCAAGCGTAGAAGAAACTGAGCCTGGGTAATTTTCCCCACACTGAAACATCTGCAGTGTCTGCCACTGTATCTGCGTGTTCAGATCTTGACAACATAGTTATCTCAGGATCCATTGTAAGATTAGAGTAAAGATCATCCCAAAACTGAGGTCACTTTATAAGTTTAATATCTGAAATCAGATACTTTTTTCAATGGAAAATTGACTACTAACATTTTCCAACTAGTCCATTTACACTGACAAATTTAGTAACATTAAATAATACATTTTAGAAATATAATGTGGTATTTGTGTTCTGCCAAGCCCAATCCTTGGAAAAAAACAGCATGTGCTTTGTTTTTCACTCTCGGTACATGTGAGAAAAATAAACTAACTACCGATTACCAATGACCAGTCCTTATCTCCATTACAGGTTCCCTGCATTACTAGCTCAGGGTTTTTCAGTGTACACGTACAAGATAACATTATAATTATGTCAAGTCCCTGTGATGCCAGGTAAGGCATTGAGTTAGGCACCAGTTTCCATTGCTGGAAATTAAATCCAGAGTAGATGACAGCCTTCTAGACATAGTGATCATAAGGGTCCAATATTCAATGGGTCTGAGAACACTTGCCACTGGGGACTATTGTAAAATACAAAAGTACTCTGTATGATAATTGGCAACTTCTCTGAAGTTAAGATTATATTGTATGGAATAAATGTCTCACTGGTATGCATTTTTGAGACTAGAGTGGAGACAGACACACTCTGCATATAGAACAGCCCTGGGGAAACACTTGATGCTGGTGCTGAGAAGTAAGCACAATTACCACATTCAAAAGGGCAAGTGAACGGGTTTACGACATTGTACAGTGGAGCCCTTGGTCTAGTACGAACCATTCTTATGCTAATGAAATCCTTGGTTATGTCAAGACTGTGAAAATCATGAAACATTGATCAACTGAGGAAATAAGTATAAAATAATGGAAAAACAAAGGGTCTTTGACCTGCATCATAAATTCTGTCTTTCTCCCCAAAGCTATGTCCCAATCTGCTGATTATTTCTAACATTCTGGAGCCAGCAAATATTTTGACATATACCAAGAACATAAAACATAGAACAGTACAGTTCCTTCAGCCCATGATATTGTCCTAACCTTATAACTTACTCCAAGATCAATCTAAACATTTGTCTATCTAAGAATCTCTTTATAAGTCCCAAATATATTTGCCTCTAACACCACACCTGGTAGTGCGTTTCATGCACCAACCACTCTCTTATCTTTAACATCCCTCCTCCTATTAAGCCCCTTCATAATAGCAATTTGCACTCTTGGGGGAAAGGCTCTGGCTGTCCACTCTACTTTTGCGACTTGTCATCCTGTAAACTTCTGTTAAGTGACGTCTCACCTCCTCCACTCCTGAGATAAACCTGAGCTTGCTCAACCTATTCTCATAAGACATGCTCTTTCATCCAGAGAGAATCTTGGTAAATCTCCTCTATACCTTCTCCAAACCTTCGAAATCCTTGAGGTGATCAGAGCTGGACACACTACTCCGAGGATGGAGATGTTGGAGTACAAGTAGAGACAGCTTGTAGGGAGTTTGTGAGGAAAGATAGGCAGATATTAAAGCAAAGATGCACTTATCCTGATGGTATGAGATGTGTCTATTTTAATGCAAGGAGTATCATAAACAAGGTGGATGAACTTAGAGCATGGATCAATATGTGCAACTATGACATTGTGGCCATTACAGAGACTTGGATGTCTCAGCAGGAATGGGTGCTGTGTGTGGCAGGCTTTAGATGTTTCAAAAAGAACAGAGAGGGAGGCAAAAGAGGTGTGGGCATGGCGTTGCTAACTAGGAGTTGTGTCACGGCTTCAGAAAAAGAGCAAGTCATGGAGGGTTGGTTTACTGAGTTAGTGTGGGTGGAAGTTAGAAACAGGAAAGGGGTAATAACTCTTCTGGGTGTTTTTTTTTTATATAGACCCCCCCTATAGTAACAGGGATTTCAAGGAGCAATAGGGAGGCAGATGCTGGAACGGTGCAATAATAATAGGGTTGTTGTGATGGGTAATTTAACTTTCTTAATATTGATTGGCATCTCCTGTACGCAAGGGGTTTAGATGGGGTGGAGTTTGTTAGGTGTCTTCAGGAAGGTTTCTTGACACAATATGTATATAAGCCAACTAGAAGAGAGACTGCACTTGATATTTTAATTTGGAGCAAGAAAGCTGCAGGTGAATGGCTGATTTTTCAGAGTAAAGGGAGTGTTTTTACTACTCGGGGTTAAAGAGAGGTGAAACTGCACAGGCACGTGACGTCAGCCAGTAGAATGCGAAAGGTTTAAAAAGAAGACTGCCATATCCAGCGGGCAGTGGAGTGAGGGGCAGTAGAGTTATATGGCTTTGGCTCAACGGGCTTAGGTGGTAATGGGATGAGGCAAGGTAGGTTTACCTGTGCTATTTGCAGAAAGGAGGTAGTATGTGTGTGAGGCCAGTTTCCTGTGCTTGGTGTCAGATGTAGAGGGTCCTGGACTCTCCCAGCCTCCTGGACGACCATATCTGCACCAGGTGTGTAGAGCTGCAGCTCCTGAGGGACTGAGTTAGTCAGGTCAAGTCAAGTCACTTTTTATTGTCGTTTCCACCATAACTGCTGGTACAGTACACAGTAAAAACGAGACAATGTTTTTCAGGACCATGGTGCTACATGAACAATACAAAAACTACACTGAACTACGTAAACCAACACAAAAACTATACTAGACTATAGACCTACCCAGGACTGCATAAACTAACACAGAACAAAACAACAAATAATAAACAAGACAATAGGCGCAGCAGAGGTCAGTAGGTTGGTAGTCTGATGGCTTGGAGGAGAATCTGTTACATAAATAATCAACGGAATAGCGGTGTCCAGGATTCTGTCTCTTTCTGTACTCCTGCCGAGTATTTCGTTGCCACAGATGTAGCCCAATTTAATGTCCATTGGAGAGCAGAATGGACGGGAGAGCCAGCTGGCTAGGGCTTGCTTTTTTCCTGGCACGGACTCCTGCCCGCTTGCTTCACTTCCACTTCCTCACACACCACTTATGACGTCACCAACTCTGGCCACCGGTATCAGGCAACTCGGAGGACTGCAGGCCCGATTCCCTCAGCAAACTGCAGTCGCGCAATCTAACCAGCAGATTTTCATGAAGGTTTGTTTTTGGGCGATCTCTGTATTGTAGCAGTATCTGGCGATGGTAGATAGACGCTCTGTTATTCATTGCCCTAAACCCTAATTGTGCCTTAAAATTAAATTAAAAAACTGAACTAAAGTAGCACCAGATCCGAAAGGCCACTGCTGCTGTGTGCCGCGCCGCCTAGCTAGGGAACTGGAGATGCAGCTTGATGACCTTTGCCTGGTCAGGGAGAGCAAGGAGATGATAGAAAGGAGTTATAGGCAGGTGGTCATGCCAGGGCCACGGGAGACAGACAAGTGGGTCACAGTCAGGAGGACGAAGGGGAAGAGTCAGGTACAAGAGAGTACCCCTGTGGCTATGCCCCTTGACACTAAGTACTCCTATTTGAGTACTGTTGTGAGGGGGACAGCCTATCCGGGGGAAGCAGCAGTGCCCGTACCTCTAGCACAGAGTCTGGCCCAGTGGCTCAGAAGGGTAGGGAAGGGAAGGGAAGAGGAAGGCAGCAGTGATAGGGGACTCTATGGTTAGGGGGTCAGACAGATGATTCTGTGGACACAAGAAAGAAACTCGGATGGTAGTTTGCCTCCCAGGTGCCAGGGCGCGGGATGTTTCAGATCACGTCCACGATATCCTGCAGTGGGAAGGTGAACAGCCAGAGGTCATGGTACATATTGGTACCAACAACATAGGTAGGAAAAGGGAAGAGGTCCTGAAAAACAGCTACAGGGAGTTAGGAAGGAAGTGGAGAAGCAGGACCACCAAGGTAGCAATCTCAAGATTACTGCCTGTGCCAAGCAACAGTGAGAAGAGGAATAGAATGAGGTGGAGAATAAATGTGCGGTTGAGGAATGGAGCTAGGGGCAGGGATTCAGATTTCTGGATCATCGGCACCTCCTTTGGGGCAGGTGTGACCTGTATGAAAAGGACGGGTTGCACTTGAATCCTAGTGGGACCAATATCCTGGTGGGGAGGTTTGCTAAGGTAACTTCAGAGAGTTTAAGCTAGAATTGTTGGGGGGTGAAAACAGAACAGAAGAGACTAGAGAAGAGGAGGTTGGTTCACAAATAGAGAAAGCTTGTAGACAGTGCGAGAGGGAGGATAGGCAGGTGATAGAGAAGGGATGTGCTCAGACTGAAGGTTTGAAATGTGTCTATTTTAATGCAAGTAGTGTTGTGAACAAAGCAAATGAGCTTAGAGTGTGGATCAGTACTTGGAGATATGATGTGGTGGCCATTACAGAGACTTGGATGGCTCAGGAACAGGAATGGTTACTTCAAGTGCTGAGTTTTAAATGTTTCAGAAAGGACAGGGAGGGAGGCAAAAGAGGTAGGGGCGTGACACTGTTGATTAGCGATACTGTAACAGCTGCAGATAAGATGGACGCCATGGAGGGATTGTCTACAGAGTCTCTGTGGGAGGAGGTTAGGAACAGGAAGGGGTCAATAACTTTACTGTGTGTTTTTTATAGGCCGCCCAATATTAACAGGGATATCAAGGCGAAGATATGGAAACAGATCCTGGAAAGGTGTAATAATAAGAGTTGTCATAATGGGAGATTTTAATTTCCCAAATATTGATTGGCATCTCCCTAGAGCAAGGGGTTTAGATGGGGTGGAGTTTGTTAGGTGTATTCAGGGATAATTCCTGACACAATATGTAGATAAGCTTACAAGAGGAGAGGCTGTACTTGATTTGGTATTGGAAATGAATCTGGTCAGGTGTCGAATATCTCAGTGGGAGAGCATTTTTAAGATAGCGATTATAATTTTATCTCCTTTACAATAGCATTGGAGAGAGATAGGAACAGACAAGTCAGAAAAGTGTTTAATTGGAGTAAGGGGAATTATGAGGCTACCAAGCAGGAAATTGGAGGCTTAATTTGGAAACACATGTTTTCAGGGAAAAGTACGGAAGAAATGTAGCAAATACTCAGGGGATATTTGAGTAGAGTTCTGTATAGGTATGTTCCAATGAGACAAGGAAGTTATGGTAGGGTACAGGAACAGTGGTGCACAAAGGCTGTAATAAATCCAGTCAAGAAGAAAAGAAAAGCTTACAAAACTTTCAGCGAGCTAGGTAATGTTAGAGATCTAGATTATAAGGCTACTAGGAAAGAGCTAAAGAAGAAAATTAGGAGAGGTAGAAGGGGTCATAAGAAGGTCTTGGCAGGCAGAATTAAGGAAAACCCCAAGGCAATGTGAAGAGCAAGAGGACAAGAAGTGAAAGAATAGGACCTATCAAGTGTGACAGTGCGAAAGTGTGTATGAAACCGAAGGAAACAGCAGAGGTACTTAATGAATACTTTACTTCAGTATTCACTTTGGAAAAGGATCTTACTAATTTATAATGATGACTTGCAGCAGACTGAGCATGTAGATATTAAGAAAGAGGATGTGCTGGAGCTTTGGGATAGCATCAAGTGGGATAAGTAGCTGGGACCAGACAAGATTTGCCCCAGGCTACTGTGGCAGGCAAGGGAGAAGATTGATGAGCCTCTGGCGATAATCTTTTCATCATCAATGGGGATAGGAGAGGTTCCGAAGGATTGGAGGGTTGCGGATGTTGTTCCTTTATTCAAGAAAGGGAGTAGAGATAGCACAGGAAATTATAGACTAGTGAGTCTTACCTCAGTGGTTGGTAAGTTGATGGAGAAGATCTGGAGAGGCAGGAATTATGAACATTTCGAGAGGTATAATATGATTAGGAATAGTCAGCATGGCTTTGTCAAGGGCAGGTCATGCCTTAAAAGCCTCATTGAATTTTTTGAGGATGTGACTAAACACATTGATGAAGGAAGAGCAGTAGATGTAGTGTGTATGGATTTCTGCAAGGCATTTGATAAAGTACCCCATGCCAGGCTTATTGAAAAAGTAAGGAGGCATGGGATCCAAGGGGACTTTACTTTGTGGATCCAGAACTGGCTTGCCCACAGAAGGCAAAGAGTGGTTGTAGATGGGTCATATTCTGCATGGAGATCGGTCACCAGTGGAGTGCCTCAGGGATCTGTTCTGGGACCCTTTCTCTTTGTGATTTTTATAAATGACCGGATGAGGAAGTGGAGGTATGGGTTAGTAAGTTTGCTGATGACTCTAAGATTGGAGGTGTTGTGGAGAATGTAGAGAGCTGTCAGAGTTTACAGCGGGACATTGATAGGATGCAAAACTGAGCTGAGAAGTGGCAGATGGAGTTCAACCCAGATAAGTGTGAAGTGGTTCATTTTGGAAGGCCAAATATGATGACAGAATATAGTATTAATGGTAAGACTCTTGGCAGTGTGAAGGATCAGAGGGATCTTGGGGTCCGAGTCCATAGGACGCTCAAAGCAGTTGCATAGGTTGGCTCTGTGGTTAAGAAGGTATATGGTGTATTGGCCTTCATCAATCGTGGAATTGAGTTTAGGAGCTGAGAGGTAATGTTACTGCTGTATAGGACCCTGGTCAGAACCCACTTACAGTACTGTGCTCAGTTCTGGTCACTTCACTACAGGAAAGATGTGGAAACTATAGAAAGGGTGCAGAGGAGGTTTACAAGGCTGTTGCCTGGATTAGGGAGCATGTCTTATGAAAACAGGTTGAGTGAACTCGGCCTTTTCTCCTTGGAGTGACGGAGGATGAGAGGTGACCTGATAGAGGCATAAAAGATGATGAGAGGAATTGATCGTGTGGCTAGTCAGAGGCTTTATCCAGGGATGAAATGGTTGCCACAAGAGGACACAGGTTTAAGGTGCTGTGGAGTAGGTACAGAGGAGATGTTAGGGGTAAGTTTTTTACTAGAGAGTGGTGAGTATGTGGAATGAGCTTCTGGCAACAGTGGTGGATGTAGATCCGATATGGTCTCTTAAGAGACATTTAGTCTCTTAAAAGAGACTTCCGGCAGACCACAGTATGTGCACTTGCAACACTGTGTGTCAGACAGAATGGTCAGCAGCACTGGGGCTCCACAGGGGACTGTCCTGTCTCCCTTTCTCTTCACCATCTACACCTCAGACTTCAACTACAACACAGAGTCTTGCCACCTTCATAAGTTTTCTGATGACTCTGCCATAGTTGGATGCATCAGCAAGGGAGATGAGGCGGAGTGCAGGGCTACAGTGGGAAACTTTGTCACATGGTGCGAGCAGAATCATCTGCAGCTTAATGTGAAAAAGACTAAGGAGCTGGTGGTGGACCTGAGGAGGGCTAAGGCACCGGTGACCCCTGTTTCCATCCAAGGGGTCAGTGTGGACATAGTGGAGGATTACAAATACCTGGGGATACAAATGGACAATAAACTGGATCGGTCAAAGAACACTGAGGCTGTCTACAAGAAGGGTCAGTGCCATCTTTATTTCCTGAGGAGACTGAGGTCCTTTAACATCTGCCGGATGATGCTGAGGATGTTCTACAAGGCTGTGGCGGCCAGTGCTATCATGTTGGGAATTGAACCTGGTCAGGTGTCAGATCTCTTGGTGGGAGAGCATTTTGGAGGTGGTGACTCCAACTCTATCTCCTTCACCATAGTGCTGGAGAGGGATAGGAACAGACGATTCGGGAAAACATTTAATTAGGGTGAGGGGAGATATGTTGCTGTCAGGCAGGAACTTGGGAGCATAAATTGGGAGCAGATGTTCTCAGGGAAATGCACAGCAGAAATATGGCAAATTGTATAGGGAACATTTGCATGGAGTTTTGTACCGGTATGTTCCATTGAGGCAGGGAAAGGATTGTAGGGTTAAAGAACCATGGTGTACAAAGGGTGTAGAAAATCTAGTTAAGAAGAAAAGAAAAGATTACAAAATGTTCAAGAAACTTTGTACTGCTGGAGATCTAGAAAATTACAAGGTTGCTCGGAAGGAGCTTAAGAATGGAATGAGGAGAGCAAGAAGGGGCCATGACAAGGCCTTGATGAGCAGGATTAAGGAAACCCCCAAGGCATTCTACAACTATGTGAAGAGCAAGAGAATAAGCCATGTGAGCACAGGACCAATCAGGTGCAAAAGTGGAAATGTGTGCATTGAGTCAGAGGTGGTACCGGAGGTACTTAATGAATACTTTGCTTCTGTATTCACCAGAGAATAAGACCTTGGCAATTGTGGGAATTGCTTACAGTGGACTGAAACATTTGAGCATATAGACATTAAGAAAGAAGATGTGTTGGACCTTTTAAAAAGCCTTCTTTCTTCAGTGGTTGGTAAGTTGATGGAAAAGACGGGTCCTATTTTGCATGGAGGTCGGTGTCCAGTGGAGTGCCTCAGGGATTTGTTCTGGGACCACTTCTCTTTGAGAGTTTTATAAATGACCTGGATTAGGAAGTGGAGGGATGGGTTAGTAAATTTGCTGATGACACAAAGGTTAGGGGTGTTGTGGATAGTGTGGGGGCTGTCAGAGGTTACAATGGGATATCAATAGGATTCAAAACTGGGCTGAGAACTGACAGATGGAGTTCAACCCAGATAAGTGTGAGGTGGTTCATTTTGGTAGGTAGGTCAAATATGATGGCAGAATATATTATTAGTGGTAAGGCTCTTGGCAGTGCAGAGGATCAAAGGGATCCTGGGGTCCAGGTCCATAGGACACTCAAAGCTGCTGTGTAGGTTGACTCCGTGGTTAGGAAGGCATATGGTGCATTGGCCTTCATCAACCATGGGATTGAGTTTAAGAGTCGAGAGGTAATGGTATAGCTATACAGGACCCTGGTCAGACCATATTTGGAGTACTGCGCTCAGTTCTAGTCACCTCACTACCCCAGGAAGGATGTGGAAATTATAGAAAGGGTGCAGAGGAGATTTACAAGGATATTGCCTGATTTGGGGAGCATGCCTTATGAGAATAGGTTGAGTGAACTCGGCCTTTTCTCCATGGAGTGTGGAGGATGAGAGGTGATCTGATAGAGGTGTATAAGATGATGAGAGGCATTGATTGTGTGGATAGTCAGAAGCTTTTTCTCAGGGCTGAAGTGGCTTACAGGAGAGACCTCAGTTTTAAGGCGCTTGGAAGTAGGTACAGAGAAGATGTCAGGGGTAAGTTTGTTATGCAGAGAGTGGTGAGTGCGTGGAATGCATTGCCGGCAATGGTGGTGGAAGCGGATACAATAGGGTCTTCTAAGAACCTCTTAGATAGGTACATGGAGCTTAGAAAAGTAGAGGGCTATGCGCTAAGGAACCTCTAGGCAGTTTCTCCAGTACAGTACGTTACATGGTTGGCACAACATTGCGAGCCAAAGGGCCTGTAATGTGCTGTAGATTTCCATATTCTATGTTCTATGTTCCAAGTGTGGTTTAACCAGATTTTTATAGAACTGTAACATTACCTTGCAGAGCTTGAACTCAATCACTCGACTGGTGAAAGCCTCAACACACCATATGCCTTCTTAACCATCCTATCAACTTGCGGCAGCAAGTTTGAGGTATCTATGGACATGGATCTCAAGATCTGTTGCTCTTAAACTGCCAAGAATCTTGATTTTAATTAACTCTGTATTCTGCCTTCAACTTCCACCTTCCAAAACGAATCCCTTCACACTTTTCTGGGCTGAACTCCATCTGCCACTTGTCAGCCAGGCTACGTATCCTGTCAATGTCGCATTGTAACCAATGACAGCCTTCTACACTACCTACAACATCACCAATCAAGAAGATAAAAACCTCTGAACTATCACAATGACTGGTCTTTATTGCATTAAGGCCTGGAGTATCTACAACAGGCATCACAAAACTCTGGTTTTATATTTTTAAAATATACAAAGCCACTAATACTATCTTTGTGAAATCCTCAAATTTCACTGAAAGGTTAGACAAACCAATATCAGTGTCTTTCCCCGGGTTAACATCCCAACAATGGAGCTTTAGTTCCCCGAGTTAGCTGCATCTCTTTGGCCACATCAGCTGCAAGCCCAATAGAGGACCCATGTATCAGACCATTTGTTCCAAACTCTGTCACAGGAGGAATGAAAAATATCAAAATAATGCTTAAACCTTCCTTGAAGACATGCAAATCTGTACTGCTTCTTGCTAACCTATGACTGCTCAAAATAGATGATAGTTTTAAGAACTTCAAGGTACTGCATGGGGATAACACAGAAGGCCTGTGTAAGTAATAGAAGGCATGTCACAAACTAACCACCTCCCTCATCCCATGACCAATCAGTGAAAGCATCTCCAATTCACATATTGGCCTCATCATCTCATAATCCAAAAACTCAGAATGGAATGAAGTCACCCTTAATCCTGAGGGACTGTCTTAAGAAAAAGATCAGAAATCAAATATGTAAAGGAGCATGTAACACACACAAAATGCTAGAGAAACTTAGCAGGCCAAGCAGCACTTATGGAAAAGAGTATAGATGATGTTTTGGGCCAAGACCCTTCAGAAGTTCTGCTGAAGTGCCAGCCCGAAACATTGACTGTACTTTTTTCCATTGGCGCTGCCTGGCCTGCTGAGTTCCTCCAGCATTTTGAGTGTGCTACTTGGATTTCCAGCATCAGCAGATGTTCTCCTGATTGTGTAAAGGAGCAATCAATACCTTGTCCACACTCCATGTTTGTATCTAAAGTTCAGAAATAAATGGAGAAAGGCAAGTTTGATTGCATCTTAACTCTCTCATGTTTGGGGCAAAGAGATGGCATTGCAGCAACGTATGCAAAACATCAACAATTTATAAGAATAGAATGAAGCAGTAATAATCCAGTAGCAATGCCATAAAACAGACTTTTGATGTGTTCATACACTGACTGAATAGCAGAGTGCTAATTGAGATCATTGCAAGCCATATTACAATAGTGTGGTGAAAATTTATTGTTATATAAAACTTAATTTTTTCATGTAAAATAGAAATGAGTTGAGATTATGTCAGAAACATGTCAACAATGAGATTCTGATTCATTATCTGATCCTATTACCAGCTTTCAACCAATGAAGTATCTGTATGTAAAAGTGATGTAACTGACAAAAGGCTCTCATTACATTAATTACAAGTCCATGATTAAAACTATGGTGTGTGTTCAATGCTCTATAATCGCATGAATGATCTTTCTGGCTCAGAAGGCATTTGAAGCAGACTCTACTCTGTCCCTGCAAAGTCCCCTCAATGTCAGAAAAAATTATTTCATGCAATATTAATTTGATGAAAACTGCAATGACCTTGATGACAATCATGGGGTCTGCAAAGGAAGAACATAAGATCTTCAGTCCAGTTGTTTGTACTCTGATTCTGATTGTGTTATTTAACTCTTCTGCTGTGGGCCCAGCACAGCTAGGTACCTGAGAGGTTGGAGGCAGATATCATGCAGATGGAAGTAAGGGCTTGCACTTACACAAATAACAACTTTGCTGATGTCAGTGTCTGTGGTAATTAGGCCATATTGGGATCATACAGCCTTGTGTTCAGGTGCTGGTGTCCACTGAACTAGTCAAACTCACCTGAGATTAGTGGCTGGTCCTTCAGTTGCCTTGGCAGCAAAATTCAAAAATTCACTTCCTAATAACTCCTGTCTCCCTTCATTCCTGAAAATCCATCACTTTGTCCAGACTTCTGATCACTTATCCTGCAGCTTCATGGAAAACTTCATCTGATAAAATGTCCATGAAGTACCTTGGTGTCACAGGAAGTAGTTGCCAGGCCAAGTTGAACTGGAGTACACCACATATATACACATACATGCATACACACATATACAAAATGCACATTCACCTCATACATAAACAAACACATATACACATAACACATACACACAGTAGGCTCAAGACTGAGCAAAGACAAACAAAACAGAGGGAACTTAACTTGAGGAACAAAACAAGGCACAAGTCCACTGAAAACTCAAATGAGACACAGGTGGAAATAATCATCTAATCATCTGGGGAGAAAATGTCGAAGCATGGAGGACATTGGTGGCCACCAGTCATCAGTGTGAAGCACGACACTGGGAACATTTTGTTTCATTATGGTACCTGACAAGTTGCTGCCACTGATTATTCTCCAAAACACACTGGAATTCAGGCTAAGCTGTGATTTTAGTCCTGCTTGAATCACATACACTATTAGGCTCACATTCTAAAGGATCACAGATGGGTAACGTGGATAATGCATCACCTTCACAGTTTACTGGAGAGAAAAGACCAGGACCACTAAGGCAATTTGTTCCATTGGAATTAATTCCATTTGAGAATATTTATGTTATCCTGCAGTTTTATTCTTGGTTTTCATTTCCCTTATACATGACATGGGCTAGTGAAATATTGTTTTTCACAGTAAATCGGCAGCAATCCATAGTAATATTTTTATTATATTGATCAACATAACTAAAAACGAATACAATCCAGAAATATCTGAAATAAAAGTAAACATTGCTGAAACAAAGCATTTAGACAGAAACTGGCATGGTTTCGAAGGGCTGATAATTTCAAGTACTATTCCACTCTTCAAGAGAGGAGGAAGAAGTCAGGCCAGATAGTCTGTATTCAGTGGTTGGGAAAATGTTGGAGTTGATTGTTAAGGATGTGGTTTCGGGGAACTTGGTGGCCATCATAAAATAGGGCAAAGTCAGCATGGTTATCTTAAGGGAAAATCTTTCTGACAAACCTGTTGGAATTCTTTGAAGAAATAACAAGTAGAATAGACAAAGGAAAATTATTGAATATTGTTGACAGATTTTTAGAAGGCCTTTGATAAGGTGCCACACATAAAGAGAGGAAATTTCAAGAGTGCCTACAACATTGCTTTTTAGAGCAGCTCATGGTTGAACCCACTAGGGGATCAGCTATTCTGGCTTGGGTGTTGTGTAATGAAACAGAATTGGTTACTGTAGATGGTAGAAGTACTGTAGAAGTTAAAAGAACCATCAGGGTAAAAGATCATAATATGATCAAATTCATCCTGAATTTGGAGAAGGAGAGGTAAAAGTCATATGTATCAGTATTACAGTAGAGTAAAGGGAATTGCAGAGGCATGAGCGAGGAATTGGCCAGAATTGATTGGAAAAGAACACTGGCAGGGATGATAGCAGAGCAGAAATAACTGGAATTTTGGGAAGCAACTTGGAAGGCACAGGATAGATACATCCCAAAGAGAAAGAAGCATTCTAAAAGATAGATGACACTACTGTAACTAACAAGAGAAGTCAAAGCCAACATAAAAGCCAAAGAAAGGGTATATATTTGAGTAAACTTGGTGGGAAGTCAGAGGATTGGGAAGTTTTAAGAAAAACAAACAGAAGGCAACTAAAAAAGTCATTAAGAAGGTAAATAAGAAATACAAAGGTGAGTTAGCCAGTAATATTAAAGAGGATACTAAGAGTTTCTTCAGATACATAAAGTATAGAAAAGAGATGAGACTGGATATCAGACCATTGAAAAACGATGCTTGAGAGGTAGCAATGGGGGAAAAGGAAATGGTGGAAGAACTGAATAGATATTTTGCATCAGTCTTTACTGTGGAAGACACTAGCAGTCTGGTGGAAGTTCCAAGTGTCAGAAATCATGAAATATAGGAGCTTACCATTACTAGAGAGAAGGTTCTTGGGAAACTGGAAGGTCTGAAGGTAGATAAGTCACCTAAACCACAAGATGTATACCCTAGGGTTCTGAAAATAGTGACTGAAGAGATTGTGGAGAAATTAGTAATGATCTTTCAAAAATCACTATGGATTCAGAACACTGGAAAATTACAAATGTATTTGTAATTCTACAAGAAGGGAGAGAGGCAGAATAAAGGAAATTATAGGCCAGTTAGTCAGTTGGGAAGATGGTGGAGCCAATTATTAAGGATGAGCTCTCAAGGTACTTGGAGACACATGATAAAATAGGCTGTCGTCACTATAGTTTCCTCAAGGGAAAACCTTGCCTAACAAATTTGTTGGAATTCTTCAAAGAAAAAACAACAAAGGAGAATCAGTTGATTTTGTGCACTTAGATTTTCAGAAGGCCTTTGACAAAATGCCACACATAAGGCTGCTTAACAAGACACAAGTCCATTGTATTGCAGGAAAGATTCTAGCTTGGATAAAGCAATGGTTAATTGGCAAGAGGCAAAGAATGGGATAAAGGGAGCATTTCTGATTGGCTGCCATGACTAGTGGTGTTCCACAAGGACCTGTGTTGGGACCAATTCTTTTAAAGTTATATGTTAATGATTTGGTTGATGGAATTGATAGCTTTGTTGCAAAGTTTGCAAACAAAATGAAGATAGGTGGAGGGGCTGATAGTTTTGGGGAAGTAGAAAGGCTTCAGAAGAATTAAATTAGAAGAATGGGTAAAGAAATGGCAGATGGAATAACAGGGTCAAGAAGTGTTTGGTCATGCACTTACATAGAAGAAATGAGAGGGTTTACTATTTTCTAAACAGTGAGAAAATACAACAAAAAACTGAGGCTCAAAAAAACTTGGGAGTCTTTGTGCAGGATTCACTAAAGGTTAATTTGCAGGTTGAGTCTGTAATGAGGAATGCAAATGTGATATTAGCAGTCATTTCAAGAGGACTAGAATATATTATGTAATGTGAGTTTATAAAGCACTGCTGAGGCCTCACTTGGAGTATTGTGAGCAGTTTTATCTTAGAAAGGATGTGCTAAAATTGGAAAGGGTTCAAAGAATATTCATGAAAATAATTCCAGGTTGGAATAGCTTGTGATATGAAGAGTGTTTGATGGCTCTGGGTCTGTATTCACTGGAAATCAGAAGAATGAGGGCTGGGTGACCTCTGCAATGTATGGATCTATTTCTTTTCAAATAATGACTCCCCTTAGAACTTCGTATGGAGTATTATTTACACATACGTCTCTCTCTCTCTCTCTCTCTCTCCCCCCACCCATTCTGAATACACCAGTTAAAGGACCAAATTTCTTGCTGTTCACCTGACGGAGAATGCCACCTGGTCCCTCAACACCAGCTCCAGAGCAAAGAAAGCCCAGCAGCGTCTCTACTTTCTGTGAAGGCTGAGGAAAGTCCATCACCCACCCTTCATCCTCATCACATTCTACAGGAGTTGTATTGAGAACATCCTGAGCAGCTGCATCACTGCCTGGTTCAGAAATTGGATCACAAGACCCTGCAGCGGATAGTGAGGTCAGCTGAGAAGATCATCAGAGTCTCTTTTCCCGCCATCACAGACGTTTACACTACACGCTGCATCTGCAAAGGAAACAGCATTATGAAGGACCCCATGCACCCCTCATACAATCTCTTCTCCCTCCTGCCGTCTGGGAAAAGGCTCCGAAGCATTTGGGCTCTCACGACCAGACTATGTAACAGTTTCTTCCCCCAAGCTATCAGACTCCTCAATACTCAGAGCTTGGACTGATATCTTGCCCTATTGTCCTGTTTATTATTTATTGTAATGCCTGCACTGTTTTTGGGCACTTTATGCAGTCTTGTGTAGGTCTGTAGTCTAGTGTAGCTTTCTTTGTGTTGTTTTTTTTTTTAAACGTAGTCCAGTCTAGTTTTTGTACTATGTCATGTAACACCATGGTCCTGAAAAACGTTGTCTCATTTTTACTATGTACTGTACCAGCAGTTATGGTCAAAATGACAATAAAAGTGGCCTGCTCCTGCGTGTGTTTTTTTACTTTAATTGATATTTGGTTGCAAAGACACAGCAAATTGGCAATGAGTACAGACCTGATGCAAGAGAATATCACCCACTGCACTTACAGCTCTGGGACAATTACAGAATGAGATAGTGACAGGAAAGAGTTAAACAGTATGGAGTAAACTGTCACGGATGCTAATAAAGGTAGCATAAGTAACTGCATAGTACACAGTGAAATATGCACAACTAGCAAAGTTAAAGTGAAAATTATGTATCAATGGTTTTAGTTGGGTAAATTGACAAATTTGATAGTACTAATGAAGGCTGGGAGTCATATGTCAAGAGGGTTGAACTGTATTGTAAGGTGAATGATGTGGGTGAACAAAAGAAAGCTTCTTAACTTAATGGGTGCTAGAATGTACAGTATCTTCTGCAACTTTGTAACCCCTGAAAAGCCAACGAGCAAGATCTTAGACAGAATTGATACAATTTTTACACAATTACTTGAGCCCTAAACTGCTGGTAATAGCTGAGAATTTAGATTTTTCTAAAGGAACCAGTTAAAGGATGAAGGCATTTCTGAATCCATCACAGAACAGTGCAAACTTTTCCAGTACTGTGACTTTAGAGATGGACTTTCAGATGCATCAAGGGATAGATTTGTATGTGGCATGTATAGTCAAAGTACTCAAAAGAGGCTGCTATCAAAATGAAACCTAACCTCAGAATGGGCATGGACCATTGCAATATTGTTAGAGACCACAGGAAAGGGTGCAGCAGAACTACAGAAAAGAGGTTAGAATGTGAAATGCACAATATGTCCCTGAATGGTGCAGCAATCCAAAAAGGTTATTGATGTGGCAAATCCTCCCATGATGCAAATGACTGTTGGTTCAAAGAAAAAGTGTGAATAAAGTGTGACAGATAAGGTCACAGAGTGTGCAAGTTTCAGACACAAAACTAAGCAAACACATAATGTGACTGGATATGAAACAGGATCAGACTACACAGCATCTGACAAAGATGAGCTGTCATGTCTAGAACTACATAGTGTTACTGAAGCAGAACACAAAATCATATGGATCACAATAGAAGTGTCTTTTGTAAAACTGAAAATGGAGCTAGATAAACAGTCAGCTTTGTCTATAATTTCTTAGGCTGACTACAACACACTGTTTTCTAAGCTACCATTAGGGAAGACCTCAGCAAAACAGTTGAAAAAGTGTCTCCTAAAGGTAAAATGAAAGTGAATGTGACCTATGAAGGCCAAACACAGCATTTGGAGTTTTATGCGCTGAAGAGAGGAGGACTGGCACTTTTGGATGTGAATAGTTGAGAAAAATCAAACTAGACTGGCACACAATCAAAGCTTTCAATGAGTCATCAACAGGCAACTGCAGTCCAAATGGTAACTCTAACCAGGGACCATCACAGCTGCTTAATGCTAATGAGAAGGTGTTTGAGAGAGGTATTGGTAAACTCAAAAGCACGAAAGCCAGAATTGAACTGGATGAAGCAGCAACTCCAAGTTTCTTTAATGCAGATTCAGTGCCGAATGCACAATGTCCTAAAGTTGACACTGAACTTCAGAGCTTGCAGGAGTTTGGAATTCTCTCCAAGGTTGAGTGAAGCAATTGGGCCATGCCCGTTGTCCCAGTGATCACGAAAGGGAAGGCTGAAGCCTTTTGTACATGTAGGGATTTCAAAGTGAGCATCAACCTGGTGCTGCATACTGTGCAGAATCCCCTGCCATGAATACAAGACATTTTTGCATCTTTGGCAAGTGAGGTTTTCCAAACACTGACTTCAGATAGTGGTTTTCAATTACTGACTTGTCACATGCCTATCTGCAAATGGAGATGGAGGAGACAAGAAAGAACACTCCCAAGGAAATGGTACAGTATAATCATCTTGTCTTTGGTGTCACATCAGCCCATCAATTTGACAAAGAGCAATGGACCAGGTGCTCTAAAGTATCCCAGGAACACAATGTTATCTTGATGACATCATTGTGACTGGCAAGAATGATGAAGAGCACTTCCAAATCTTGGTAAAGTGCTTACCAGGCTGAGTGAGTATGGTCTGTGCACAAAGAGAGAGAAATGTGAGTTTTTCCAAGAATGAAATCACATATTTACTTTATTTTATTGTCACCAAACAATTGATACTAGAGTGTATAATCATCACAGTGATATTTGATTCTGCGCTTCGCGCTCCCTGAAGTACAAATCAAATACAATAAAAACTTAAATTATAAATCATAATTAGAAAATAGAAAAGGGAAAGTAAGGTAGAGCAAGTCAGGTCCAGATATTTGGAAGGTACGGCCCAGATCCTGGTCAGGATCCATTCAGCAGTCTTATCATAGTTGGAAAGAAGCTGTTCCCAAATCTGGCCTTATGAATCTTCAAGCTCCTGAACCTTCTCCCGGAGAGAAGAGGGACAAAAAGTGTGTTGGCTGGGTAGGTCGTGTCCTTGATTATCCTGGCAGCACTGCTCTGACAGCATGTGGTAAAGTGAGTCCAAGGATGGAAGATTGGTTTGTGTGATGTGCTATGTTCACGATCTTCTACAGCTTCTTCTGGTCTTGGACAGGACAACTTCTATACGGGGGGGTGGAGTTTCAAGATGGCGACGTAAACATCTGCCTTTTAGGCGCTCTTCACTTTTTTAACTATAATCACCCTTTAATCAAATCTTTTCGAATTTAATCAAATGAGTTGATATTTTCGATTGACTTTTTTTTCCCTAAAACTATATTTGATCTAACTCTGTCAAACTTAAAATGGCTACAAGTAAGAAATCGTCTAAGGAGCCTTTATCTATCGATGCAATTTCTAATCTTCTGGACACTAAACTTGCAAGTTTGGAAAGCAAAATGGCAAGTTTGGAAAGTAAAATGGCAAGTTTGGAAAACAAGCTTACCACGAAAATGTCTGAACTTGAAGGAGTTGTTAGATCGCTTGATACTAAGCTTCAGTCGCAGGCATCGTATATTCAGCGGCATGAAGATAAGTTGGCGACTCTTGAAAAATTAATTGTTGAAAAAGTACGTACAATTGAAGTGTTGGATAAGAAGGTACAATCGACTCTTAAAACTGTAGATCAGTATAAGTTTAAAATTACTGATCTCGAAAATCGATCTCGCAGACAGAATTTGCGAATTATCGGGTTTCCCGAAAGAGTTGAGTCCGGTGATTTAACTGAATTTTTCTCTAAATTACTGTGGGAAATTTTCGGTGATGAAGGTTTGCAAACTAAACCTGTTATTGACCGTGCTCACAGAGTTGCGAGGTTTTCGTCTACGACTGATAAACCATGAGCGGTGATTGTTCGCCTTCATTATCCTCGTGAGAAAGAGCTTTTAATTCAATTAGCTCGTAAAAAAGGTATGATTTCTTACAATACCTACAAATTTCGAATTGTTGAGGATTATTCCTACGAGGTGATGAGAGCCAGAATCGCTTTTAAACCAGTGATGGCAGAGATTTACTCGATTGGACTTAAACAAGCTTTAATGTATCCAGCGAAGCTTAGAATTACGCTGAACGACAACAGTCAGCAAATTTTTAACACTCCGGAAGAAGCGAAGAAATTTGCTGAAGAATTTCGATCTTCTAGTGCAACTTGAACTATGTGTTATGTGGAAGATTTTTCGGAGAGAGGATATCTTTTTACTTTAAGTTTTAACCTATGAAGCTGGGTTATAACTTCTTATTTTGATCTACGGGTCTGTTTTTTTTACTATCATCATTGTTTATAGATGTTCCTTTTAATTTTTATAATATCTTCTTTTTTTTTCTTTCTGTTTTGGTTATATACATTTATATTTTGCAATAATGATTTACTTTTTTTTTAAGATGTTGTTTCTTTTTCCCGTAAGATTCTGTTTTTTGTAAGCATTTATTTGTTTGCCTGTACTTAGAAATGGGACGAATGTTTTGGATTTTTGGTCTTTTTTTTTATATATATTGCACTGTTTATTACATCCTTTTTTTAATCCTATTTTGTCTTTTAACAGATTGCTGAACTCACATTTGTATTTATTAATATGGCTTTTTCAAAATGGCGTTTCTTCTTCCCATAAGTCTTTGCTTTTGAAACGTCATCTTGTATTTGAACACGGGATTTTTTTTAAAGGTATATTACACTTTCAAATTTTGATGTTTATACTTTTTTTATTAATGATTGTTTGTTTTATTATATTAGTTTTTTTATTCTGATTGATATATATTTTCTTTTTGCAACTCTATATCTTAATCTGGGTGTTATATAGTTTTCTTTTAATCTTTTTATAGAGCTGCCATCTTGAAATGGGGGTAATGTTAGTATTAGATTATGCGCCTGCCGCTTGGCTTTTTTTCGAAGGGTGGGGGGAGGGGGTAGGGATCTTTTTTCACGCTTTTGCTCTTTATTTTTTTGCTTTTAGTTTATGGGCCGACTTTAAATTATTAATATTGTTGAGGTGTCATGTTCTCCGGTTGCTCCTGAATCAATTTTCCTCCTTCCTGAATTGTGGGTTATGTGTCTTTTTAACCTTTTATGATACACACAACTAATATTAGCATGATGGATAAACCTGTTAACTTTATCTCCTGGAATACTAATGGTTTAAATCATCCGATCAAATGTAAAAAAATATTTAAAGTATTCCATAGACTGAACGCTAATATTATCTTTGCACAGGAGACCCATATCAGGAGGGAGGATAATCAACGTTTTTTTAGGTTCTGGAAGGTCAACAATTTCACACGAATTGTACTGCTAAAATTAGGGGTGTGTCTATTTTTATAGACCCCTCAATATCGTTTACACATCATGAAATTATTTCTGACCCACAGGGTAGATTTTTGTTGATAACTGGCTCACTTTTTAATCGGAAAGTTGTTCTAGTTAATATTTATGCTCCAAACTTTGACTGCCCTGAATTTTTTAAACGTTTATTTACTTCCCTTCCTAATCTAAATGAATATATGTTGATAATGGGTGGAGATTTTAATTGTTGTTTGAATCCTTCGATGGATAGATCTAAACCTATCCGTACTCTTCCAAATAGATCAGCCCTACTTATTAATTCTTTTATGGTTGATTCGGGAATTACAAAAATATGGCGGTTTTTGAACCCTAAAGATAAAGAATTTTCATTTTTTTCACATGTATATCATAGCTATTCTAGAATTGACTATTTTCTTATTGATCATCGGTTATTAGCGGATGTTATTGATTGTAAATAATATTCTATTACTATTTCGGATCATGCACCTTTGAAGTTATCTATTAAGATTTCGGACTATTCCAATAATATCAGATCTTGGAGGCTTAACGCTACTTTGCTTCAAGACCCAGAATTTATCACCTACATAAAACAGCAAATTGACTTGTTTTTCTCAACAAACTATACTGAAGAAATTGACAGAGGAATACTTTGGGACTCTTTTAAGGCTTTTATCCGTGGACAAATTATCTCATATTCTGTTGGTAAAAGAAAACAAAGATATTTAGATATTGCTTTATTAGTGGATAAAATCAAGGAAATAGATAAGATTTATTCCGTGACTCCTACCAAAGAACTTTATAAGAAGAGAGTTGAGCTTCAAATGGAACATAGTTTACTATTATCTTCTTCAATTGAAAATCAATTAATTAGGACCAGGGCTCAATTCTATATTCACAGTGATCGAACTGGCAAACTGTTAGCTAATCAATTAAAAGCTATTTCGACTAAGCGACAAATTATTAAAATTCGCAAACAAGACGGTAATTTAACTACTGATCATAAAGAAATTAATAATACTTTTCAAGATTTTTATAAATCTTTATATCAGAATTTGATGGTGACCAGTCCATGATAGATAATTTTTTTAACAATTTGAATATTCCTAAACTGATTGATGAAGACCATAGCCTGATAGATGCTCCTATCTCTATGGTGGAAATAGGAGAGGCTATCTCATCAATGAATTCAGGGAAAGCTCCTGGTCCTGATGGTTATATAGTAGAATTTTTAAAAACTTTTTCTTCTTTGCTCTCTCCTTGGTTATGTGAAATTTTTAATGATGCATTTGCTAAGAAGAGATTACCTCAATCTTTTATGAAGCTAATATCTCTCTAATTCTTAAAAAAGATAAAGATCCTACTTTATGTACATCTTATCGCCCTATATCACTATTAAATGTAGATTCTAAGATTCTTACAAAAATTTTAGCCATTAGATTAGAAAAAGTACTATCACAGATTATTTCAAAAGATCAAACTGGTTTTATGAGGAATCGGTATTCCTTTTTTAATGTTAGAAAATTGATTAATATAATTCATACTTCACCACCCACAATCCCAGAATGTGTTATCTCATTAGATGCTGAAAAAGCTTTTGATAGAGTTGAATGGATATATTTATTTAATACATTGAGAAATTTTAATTTTAGTCCTAACTTTATATCATGGATTAAATTAATATATTATAAACCTGTTGCTTCTGTTCTTACAAATAACTATAGATCCTCTTTTTTTCAATTATCTCGTGGTACGAGACAAGGCTGTCCCTTAAGTCCTTTATTATTTAATATTGCATTAGAACCTTTAGCTATTGCTATTCGTGAATCTCCTAATATTTTTGGTATTACCCGTAATGAGAAGTTATACAAATTATCACTTTATGCTGATGACTTGCTGTTATATATTTCTGACCCTGATAGGTCTATTCCCGCTATTTTATCCTTGTTGGTTCAATTTGGTATTTTTTCTGGTTATAAACTAAACTTAGATAAGAGTGAATTATTTCCTTTAAATGCACAAACTTTATTGAGTGATAGGATACCATTTAAAGTTGTTACTGATAACTTTACCTATTTAGGTATAAAAATTACCAAGAAATATAAAGATTTATTTAGACTGAATTTTTTACCTATGCTTCATCAAATTCATCAACTTACTACAAGATGGTCTCCTTTATTTTTATCATTAATTGGTCGGATTAATGCTATTAAAATGATGATTTTACCGAAATTTTTATACTTATTTCAAGCCTTACCAATTTTTATTTCTAAATCTTTTTTTGATAACTTTGATTCAAAAATTTCCCCATTTGTGTGGCAAAATAAAAACCCTAGGTTAAGTAAAAGGCAATTACAAAAATCTAAAAAAGATGGTGGTTTAGCTTTACCTAACTTTAGATTTTATTATTGGGCAAATAATATTCGTAATTTAATGTATTGGAAACTAGAATTGGATTCACCATTGTGCCCACAGTGGGTAAATTTGGAATGTAATGAGGTAAAAGAATATTCTCTATTCTCTGTTCTTGGTTCTTGTCTTCCTGCTGATTTAGTTAAATTTAATAAACAAATATCTAATCCTGTTATTAAACATACATTACGAATTTGGTTTCAATTTCGTAAGTTTTTTACTTTGAAAAACTTTGTTCTTGATAGCCCTATCTTACTTAATTTCTTTTTCAAACCCTCTTGGACAGATCAAGCTTTTAACATATGGAAAAGGAAAGGTATAAAATGTTTTCGTGATCTTTTCTTTGAAGATACTTTGATGTCATTTGACCAACTTTCCAACAAATTTGAATTACCTAAATCTAATTTTTTCAGATATTTACAAATTAGAAATTTCTTACATAAGGTTTTACCATCTTTTCCTAATTCAACTTTAGTGGATTTTACAGATTTGATTTTTACCTTAAACCCTTGTCAGAAGGGATTAGTAGCTTTTATTTATAATATGATTATGAAGATACAACCAGAAATATCAGTTAGAATTAAACAAGAATGGGAAAAAGAACTTCGATATAATATATCAACAGATAAATGGGAAAAAATTTTGCAAATGGTTAATTCCTCTTCTATATGTGCTAAACATGCTTTAATACAATTTAAAATTGTACATAGAGCTCATATGTCTAAAGATAAACTTGCTCGATTCTATTCTCATATTAACCCTCAATGTGACAGATGTCATTCAGAAGTGGCCTCATTGACCCATATGTTCTGGTCATGTCCCACTTTACATAACTATTGGAAGGACATATTTGCTACCATTTCCTCAATTTGGAATATAGATTTTCAACCTCATTTTATTACTGCAATTTTTGGCATACCAAATGAAGATGGTAATCAGTTTTCCCCTTCAATCAGACGAATGATTGCTTTTGTAACATTAATGGCCAGAAGGTCTATATTACAAAACTGGAAAGAAGTAAATCCTCCTACCACGTTTCAGTGGTTTTCTCAAACTATTTCTTATCTGAGCCTGGAAAAAATTAGAAGCACTATTTTTGACTCATCAATTAAATTTGAAGAAACTTGGAGACCGTTTATTCGACATTTTCATATGAATTAATTTGGCCTTTTCCAGACCTTCTTTCTGCTTATTCATGTTCAGGTATGGAGTTCTGGAGTTTTTTGACACTATCATATACTTGTAAGCTATTATTATTGCCCATGTTAGTTTAGTTTAGTGTTTTATTTTTCTTAATATATACTTTTTTCACATATTTTCAAATTTTTTCTTCTTTTAATGGTTATTTTTGTTTTTTTCATATATAATCATATGGACTTGATTGATTAAGGTATTTTTTTCTGTTGATGTTTAATAGGATATTGTTATCTTATTATCAACGTGACTTCAAGTCTATTGTATTCATAATTTACTCATTATTATGTTATTTTTTTATATGTATATATGAAAATCAATAAAAAAATTGAAAAAGAAAGAACTTCTGTACCAGGTTGTGATGCACCCTAGAAGAATGCTTTCTACGGTGCACCTATAAAAATTAGTGAGGGTTTTAGGGAACAGGCCAAATTTCTTCAGCTTTCTCGGGAAGTAAAGGTGCTGGTGGGCCTTCTTGGCAGTGAATATGTCCGCAGTATGTTGGATGGCACAGTCGGGGGTGGCAAGAGAGAGCCAGGTCTCCGTGAAACAGAATACACAGCAGTTCTGCATCTCCCTGCAGTAGGTGAGTCTCCCTTTAAGATCATCCACCTTGTTCTCTATGGCTTGCACATTAGCTAGTAGGATGGTGGGCAGAGGGACCCAAAAGCCCCTCCGCTTCAATCTGACCAGCGGCCCAGCTCTTTTCCCATGTTTCCTCAGCAAATAGTGCATCTTTCCAGGTTTTCATTGATGCAGTGTGTTGTTGGCAGCTCTCAGAAGTTGGTGGACACATCCTGCAGGGATCGATTGGCGGGTCACGTCATCGGGTGTTCCAGGTTGGGCCCAGTGACCTCTTGCAACTGCCAGGGGCCCGGGCTGTCAATTGGGTTGGGCCCCGAAGCCGACACTTAATCCCGGAGGGCTGGGCTGCCAGCTGAAACAAATCTGTGAACTGAGTTAGTTGCGGAGGACTCTGCTCCAGCCGAGCACCGGGCTCGATTTCCAAGGTCTGCAGCAGAGGCCTCACTTCCGGCAACTGTGGATGGCCACCAACTGGGCTCTACGGTGGTTGCTCCAGGGAATTATTGTGGACATGTCTTTGACAAGCATGGCTCAGCTAAGTCACAAGAGAAGACTGAAGTAGTGCTACAGGAACACAAACTGGAAAACGTATCACAACTCAGGTCATACATGGGCCTTGTAAACTACCAGCACCAGTTTTTCCCAAACATTACTACAGTGCTGTATTCATTGAATGCATGCTGCAGAAAAGAGCAAAGCAAAAATGGTCAGAAAGATGTGACAGAGCATTCAAGGAAACAAAGAGGCTAATATCATCTGATGAACTGCTCACCCATTACAACCCATCACTGCCCATCAAACCAGTGTGCAATATGCCCACTTCTGGTATTGGAGCCATTGTCACATACAATGAATGATGAATCTGAGCGTCCGATTGCATTTGCTTTAAGGTCACTGACAAGCACAGAATGCAACTCCACACAGGTCAATTGAAAGGCCTTACTCTAATGAGGGAATAAATAAGTTCCACCGCTGCCTCGACGGACAAAAGTTTACACTGATGTCAGATTACCAACCCTATGTGATCCTTTTGGCCCTGCCAAATGTGTGAGATTGAGTCACGAACCCACCTCAAAACTCCTGTTTGTGTGGATGCTGCATAATTCGTTATCCAGTTACAATTAAGTGCCACAAAATAAAAGACAGTACACCACATACAATTAAGAGATTTAGCTTTATAACTCTTAATTTGGCTAATGGGTTAGTAAAGAAAGAACAAAAAAAAGCCCATTTTAATGAAGCAGTCTAATGTGCACAAGTTGGAGCTCCCAGTTTCCCTGTTGCCAGTTCTCCATCGATCCCACCCTGGGCTTCATCGAATCACAGCCCCTCTCCAGGTCAGATTCGATGACCTCTTCTCTCCAGCATCATTGCTCATCATCTCTCTCTAACAAAAGCTCCAAGCTCAAC
The DNA here is from genome assembly GCF_030144855.1 of Hypanus sabinus. NCBI lineage: Eukaryota > Metazoa > Chordata > Chondrichthyes > Myliobatiformes > Dasyatidae > Hypanus > Hypanus sabinus. Next base: position 189,817,588 of record NC_082709.1, read on the forward strand.
CTTAGTGTCCCCCACCAGATAAACCTCCACAAATTCTGACCATCCTAATTAGATGGCACACATTTTCCTATCTCTTACCTTCAACAGTAACCCGAACCTAAGCTGAAAAGCAAGCAGCTCGCACAGAACAGCACAACAGTAAAAAATATGAACCAGGGCATTAAACTCACCTCCCACCAAAATAGTCATGTCCTCATAACGTTGAAATAATTTGTCATCCTATCATTAATACTGTTTTCAAAGGAATTTTGTGATATCAGAACCTCTAATCCATTTGTAAAGGGTAGTGACATACAGAATGTGCATGAAGAGTATTGCAAGGACTCTGTAAGTGTAATTAATGCAGTCTTACACTCATCACCTTCCCTAATACAGACCAAATTGTGAGCAGTTCTTTCAGAAAATTTTCTTGGTCTTCCAGACCTCAACTTGACCTCCAGCACTCCTGTTAGCCACCATTTCTTAAATACATTACGAACTGAGGAAACAGCTACCTGAAAACACTTTGCTATCTTCTTATAGCCTTCTCCTGCTTTGTGGACATCATTTGTGTTAATTTTCAGAGTGCTAGGCAGCTGCTTAAAGGAGCCCATGGCTGCTGATTGTTGGGACAAGGATTGAGGAGACAGGGTATTTATAAAGCTTTGAAATTTGCATCACCTGGCCTTTCCTAATGATGACTGTGAACAAGCCATAGCACTAACGAGCTAATTAAGGACTAAGACCTTGGTAAAAGTTATCTGAGAGCTTAAATCTGTTGGGGTGCCCAAACTTCCGCATGCTGCTCCTTTCCTTTTTTTTCCACTCTAAAATTGTACAAAACAAAAATAATACACTAATCTTGCTTAAAATGTTGAAAAGAATGTTGCATCTTTAACTTTATGACTTTTGGAGATCAGTTCATCTTCTACTCACTTAACTATTCACAGCAACAGAAATTTTGACCAGAGATGACCAAACTTTTGCATGCCACTGTATGTGTATGAAGAGTATTGCAATTACTCTGTCAGTGTAATGAATGCAGTCTTCCACTCATCGCCTTCCCCAATACGGACCAAATAGTATGTATTCCGTAGGACTGGCTTTGTGAATACCTGCACTCCTTTCAGCATCTTGAAAGCTGTATTCATGAGTTGAATGGAGTTAGTGATTCTCGGCCATTATGTGGTTTTATTATGAGTTTGTTGAATGCCTATGAGATGGCTCTCTAGAGCAGTTTGTCATTGAGCCTACCAGGAGATCAGCTATACAGGATTGGATGTTCTATAATGAACTGGAGATGATTAGGGAGCTTAAGGTAAAAGAACCTTAAGATCTGATTAGGAGTAGCCAGCATGGATTTGTGCATGGAAGGTCATGGGGGGGATTTGATCAAGGTATTTAAAATTTTGAGTGGGATAGATAGAGTTGACGTGAATAGGCTGTTACCATTTAGAGTAGGAGAGATTCAAACGAAAGGACATGATTTGAGAGTTAGGGGGCAAAAGTTTAAGGGAAACATGAGGGGGTATTTCTTTACTCAGAGAGTGATAGTTGTGTGGAATGAGCTTCCTGTAGAAATAGTAGAGGCCAGTTCAGTTGTGTCATTTAAGGTAAAATTAGATAGGTATATGGACAGGAAAGGAGTGGAGGGTTATGGGCTGAGTGCGGGTAGGTGGGACTAGGTGAGATTAAGAGTTCGGCACAGACCAGGAGGGCCGAGATGGCCTGTTTCCGTGCTGTGATTGTTATATGGTTATATGTTATGTTATGTGGTTATAACCCTTAGGCGGCAGTAATCACAGTATTATTGAGTTCAGGTTGAAATTTCATAGGGAGAAAGTAAAGTCTGACGTATCAGTGGAGTAAAGCAAATTACAGTGGTATGAGCAAGGAGTTGGTCAAAGTAAATTGGAAAGAGCTGTTGGCAGGGAGGACAGCAGAACAGCATGATGTCAGAACAAAGAAATACGCAAATGGCAAGATCGTAGAACTGTAGCTCAATTGTACTGTGATGAGAATCCTTGATGAGGATGAATTGGATCCAAATGCTGGGGTATCTGAACCAAGGTCTGAGACAGAGTATGACACTAGATCTGAGCTCAAAACTATCACTAGATGATATCACGACTAAACGCCACAGTTCAGGTGTTCCTTAAGTACACAATTCTTGGCACTTGAAACATGATTACCATTTAGTGGGACCATCCTGAACCCTTAAAGGGGTCACCTCAGCTGGATGTACTCTAGGGAGTTTGAGTGTCTAAATCTTGGAATCTGGCACAGTTGGGGCCATCTCTTAACACTCATGGTCCCAGAGTATATCCTACACAATCAGGAAAGCTCATCAACGCCTCTACTTTCTGAGGAGTTTCAAGAGAGCTGGACTATGCTCATCATGTCATTATATAGATGTGCAGCAGAGAGCATCCTAACAAGCTGCATCATAGTATGGAACTACACTGCGGTGGACAGGAAGGCTCTACATCACAAAGCATCCACCCACCCTGCTATGTGTCAGGACAACCAGACTCAAAAACGGTTTACTTTCCTCAAGCAGTAAGGCTGATCAACATCTCTACCATGAACTCATCCCACCACACCCAACTCCAAATCACCACTACTTTATCATTTCCTGTCAGCCACCTTATAAACAGACATTCCTATACCTAGCGTCACATACAATCCATCCATGTACATAAATTATTTTATGCATTTATATTTATTGAGGTTTTTCAATTATTATTGTGTTCTGTACCTTTTTGAATGTTTTTGTGCTGTGTTGGATCAGGAGTAACAACTATTTTGTGCTCCTTTACACTTGAGTATTGAAAATGACATTAAACAATCTTGAATCTTCAATCTTCTATTTTTACTTCAGACTGACTCTAATTTGGATACCTCGATAGTTGCAGCAAAGTAAAGGAGCCCAACAATCTGAACAATCAACACAGATTTCCTTTGGTGTCACCTTTAATATCAAAGGCAAAGGTAATGATGTTTGAAATAAGCCATGTGCAAGCACAACTAGCAGCAGGAAAGGAGTTTAAGTGACACAATAGTCAAGGAACTTGATAGTCAAGGAATATCTGTGGCCATGAGGTGATCTTTCCCTGGGCAGGATGGTTGGAGCAGGTGCAGAACTTTTTGACATGGGACATTTGGTCTATGTTGGCACTTACAACATAGGCAAGAAGGGACATGAGGCCCTGAAAAGGGAATCTAGAGATTTGGGTACAAAATTTGAAAACAGGACCTCCGGGGTTATAATCTCAGGATTACTCCCTGTGTCACATGCCAGAGAACATAGGAAAAGGAAGGTAGGACAAAAGGAGCTGGTACAGGGATTAGTCTACAGATTTTTGAATTATTGGGATTTCTTCTGGGATGAAATGACATGTCCAAGATGAAAAATGTGTAGTTAATAACTTTGCAGATGACACTAAAATAGGTAGTCATTGACAATGAAGATAGTTATCAGGATTTACATGAGAATCTTCATTAGCTGGGGAAGTGGACTGAGGAATGGCGGAATTTAATTTGAATAAATATGAGGTGTTGTATTTTGGGATGACAAACAAGGATGGGATTTTCATAATGAATGGCATGACCCTGGAGATGGTGTTGTAGAACAGAAGGTCCTAGAAGTACATGGTTCCTTGAAAGTGGTGCCACAGATACACAGGGAGGTGAAAAAGAGTTTTGCCATGCTGGCCTTCTTCAGTCTAGTGCACTGAGTACAGGAATTGGAAGGTTTCATTGCAGTTATACAAGATATTGGTGAGGCTGCATTTGGAATATTGTGTCCAGTTTTTGTTGCCCTGCTCTAGGAAAAGATGCCATTAAGCTGGAAAGGATGCAGTTGAGATTTATGAGGATGTTACCAAAATTCTAGGTACTGAATAATGTGGAGAAGGAGTGAAGGTTGGGACTTTGTTCATTGGAATGTAGAAGAATGAGGGATGACCTTATAGAGGTGTATAAAATTACGGGGGCATAGGCAGGGCCAATGCGCAGTCTTTTTCCAGGGATAGGGTAATCAAGAACTAGAGGGCACAGATTTGTGAGGTGGGAGGGTCGTTTTCTCCCAGACTTTGGTTAGTATATGGAATGAGCTGCCAAAGGAAGTGTTTGAGCCATGTACAATAACAATAAAACTTTTTGGCTGCAATGAGCAAAGGTATGTTTGGAGAAAAAAGGGTGCAGAATTTCATGAAAAGAACACCTCTCCAGCTGTTAAGCATGGGGGTCGTTTGAGCATGCTTTGGGCTTGTGTTGCAGCCAGTGGCATGGGGAACATTTCACTGGTAGAGGGAAGAATGAATTCAACTAAATACCAGTGAATTCTGGAAGCAAACATCACACCTTCTGTAAAAAAGCTGAATATGCAAAGAGGATGCCTTCGACAACAGGATAATGATCCTAAACACACTTCAAAATCCACAATGGACTACCTCAAGAGGTGCAGGCTGAAGGTTTTGCCATGGCCCTCACAGTCCCCCGACCTAAACATTATCAGAAATCTGCGGATAGACCTCAAAAGAGCACTGCATGCAAGACAACCCATAGAACTCTGCCGGCAAAAGTGGTGGAGGCGGATACGATAGGGTCTTTTAAGAGACTTTTGGATAGGTACATGGAGCTTAGAAAAACCGAGGGCTATGGGTAAGCCTAAGGTAGGGAAATGTTCGGCATAACTTTGTGGGCCAAAGGGCTTGTATTGTGCTGTAGGTTTTCTATGTTTCCATGTTTTTTTTAACGAGTAGCCTTCTGCAAGGAAGAATGGGCGAAAATCCCCTAAAGAATTGAAAGACTCTTAACTGGCTACAGAAAGTATTTACAAGCTGTGAGTGATACTTGCCAAAGCGGGTGTTACTAAGTACTGACCATGCAGGGTGCCCAAACTTTTGCTTCAGCCCCTTTTCCTTTTTTGTTATTTTGAAACTGTAAAATATGGAAATAAAAAGTAATCTTGCTTAAAATATTAAAGAAATGTGTCATCTTTAACTTGATGCCTTTTGGAAATCAGGCCATCTTTTAGTCACTCAGCTATTCACAGTAACTGAAATATTGACCAGGGGTGCCCAAACCTTTGCATGCCACTGTATCTCACTAGGGGGTAGCACTCAGTTGCTCTGGTGCTCCGCTTCATCCCCTTCACAATCCTGCTGAAACTCTGCCTGTCCTCAGATAGTCCTCCTGATTCACCTGTGTGAGAAGTGTTGGGATCTCCTCCTCAGTCAGTGGGGAGTTAGCAAAAAGCAGCGTATACGACACTCTCATTTCCTCATCTTCTGAGTCCATATCCCATTTAGGGGTGGGGGCTGGTCTAATCTTTCCTTTTGTTAGTCTTTCGGTCTCTCTACATTGCAGCAGAGTCCTCTTACTAGGTGTAGGGTTCAGGTTAGGCTCTGGGTCAACCTGCACCTCTTGTTCCAGAGGTAGAAGATGGTTCCGACTGAGAACCTTGACAGGCCCATTCTCATCTTCTGGTTGCATCTGGAAAACTAGCATGTTTGGCACCTGACATACATCGGGCATAGCCACCCAGCAGTCAGCCAGCTTGTGCTTCCCAGGTAGCCCCAAATGCCTTATGTGGACTCAAACTCCCAGCATGAGATGGGAGAATCTAACCTTTTGATCATACCTCCTTTTATTTCCTTGATTCTGCTTGGTAGTCACAATCTCAGCTAATTCATAAACCTTTTTCAGCTCCCTTCTCATATCAGACACATACTTCAGATAATTCTTTGATGGTAGATCTTCCTCACCAGTCCCAAAACAAAGGTCGCTGGGGAACCTTGACTCATGTACAAACATCAAATAATATTGGCAAATACCTAGTAGCTTCATTTTGTGTACAGTTGTAGCAGTGGACCAGATGTTCAATATGTCGACTCCACTTGATCTTTTTGCTGATTTCCAAGGTTCCGAGCATGTTTAGAAAGGTCCAATTAAATCTCTCCAGTTGGGGATCACCCAGCAGGTAATAAGGCATAGTCCTCAACTTCTCCACTCCAAGCATGCTCAGTAACTCATATATAAGCCTAATCTCAAATTCCCATTCCTGATCACTATGTATCTGCCTGGGGAGGCCATAATAAATTAAATACTTCTCCCATAACACTTTGGTCACTGTGGACACCCTCTAATCCTTGGTAGGCATATCTGGTGTAATGATCCGTAATGACCAAGCCATTCACCATGCTGCTGGCATCTGGCTGTATTGACAGGAAATCCACACACACCAGGTCAAGGATGCCACACTCTGCAAGTGAGACAATGGAGCAACCCTCATAGGCAGTATCTTCCTCCATATACATCGAATGCACAACTTCGGTCCTCTTTGACCTCTAGCTTCATTCGGGACTGGTAGAACTGATCTCTGAGCAATCCATATGGCTTTTCAACCCCCAGATGGCCAGAATCATCATAAAGTGACTTCAACACAATCTTCCAATACAGAACCAGCTGAGAACGCAGAGGCTGGACCTGAACCTGGTATAGGATCTGGTTCCTCAACTCCAATCTGGATCATTCTTTCAGTAACGGAGACACCATAGTGTGTTTCACCCTCTCTGCATGGGCCATGTCTCCCTTTTTGACCACTGACCAAATGGTACCGATGCCCAGGTCATCTTGCTGAGCAGCTGCCACTTCTCCAGGACTCAATTCTGGCAACAGGTTTGTCTTCAGAGCAGTCAGGTAGCAGTAAGCTTGTGGAATAACACCATCAGAAGCTCTCAATTGATCTACCACTAGATCCTGCCCTTGCCTTTCCTCTGCTTTCACCATGATGGAAAACTGACATATGGCTTTTTCTCCAGGTATAGGAACGCTCTCTAATTCTTCATCCCTGTTCAGCCCTTCATGTGAACATCGGGACAGAGCATCAGCATCAATGTTCCTACTTCCCAGACGGTACTTCAGGCTGAAATTATAGGCAGACAACGATGTCAACCACCGATGGCCTGTGGCATTCAATTTTACCGAGGTTAGGATATAAGTTAGAGGATTGTTGTCCATCCTCACCTCAAATTTGGCATCATAGAGGTAGTCACTCAACTTATCCACCACAGCCGATTTCAATGCCAAGAACTCTAACATGCATGGGATAGTTTTTCTCAGAGGGTTACAGACTCTGGCTGACAAGTGCAACTCTGTGCCCTGATCCTGATTCAGGACACTCCCTAAGCCCTCTCTGCTGGTATCCATATCAGTACATAAGGCAATCGGTGGTCTGCAAAAGCTAGTACAGGTGCTTGTGTCAGCAGCTTCTTCAGCAAATGAAAGGCCTCTTCACATTTCGCATCCCATCTCGCTCCAAAAAGCTCCAAAGGGCGAAGATAATCTTTACTTTCCTCGCCTTTTGTCCTCGTCCCTTTCTTCCCCAAGGGAGGATAACTGCATAGAAGCTGATTTAAAGAGTGATTCACTTTTGTCCTTCATGAACCTCCGATAGTACCCACAGAACCCAAGGAATGAGCACAAAATGCTTACAGCCTGGGACCTCGGCCATGTGGTCACCGACTCCATCCTGTGAGACTGTGTGCTCAACATAGTTGACAGATGTCTTGCAGAACTGGCACTTGTCCAGGGAAAGTTTGAACACTTCAGCTTTCAGGCCACCCAACACCTTCAGTAGCCTCGCTTCATGTTCCTCCAAGGTGGACCCAAACACTTTGAGGTCATACATTTACACCAATATCTCAAGCAAGTTCATATCCCCCACTGTTTTCTCCATAACATGCTGGAAAGTCGCAGGAGCTCCCGATATTCCCTGGGGCATCCTGTCAAACTGGAAGAATCCCAGTGGGGATATAAATGCTATCTTCTCTTTGTCAGCCTCCCTCATGGGGATCTGGTAGTATCTATTCCTCAAGTCCAGCACACTGAGCTACTTCACACCACTCAGACAGGCCAGCACGTCTTTGATTCTCAGGGCCGTATACTGATCGAGGACGGTATGCCTGTCATAGCTTCCCATTCTTTTTCATGGCCACTATGACTGGGGACGCAGAGAGGCTTCTGGACTCAGTGATGATCCCAGCTTCCTTCAGCTTCCACAAATGCTGCCGAACATCTTCCACCTCTCCAGTGGCCAGTTACCATGACTTTTCTCTGAACAGGGTGTCCTTGATCACCCGGATTGCATGGCGAGTGCTCTTGGAACAACCCACATCAAACTTGTCAGTAGAAAAGACACTTTCCAGTTTCAACATCATCTCTATCAACCTCCTCTTCCAACCCACAGGTACTGGGGAGTCCCCAAAGTTGAATGAGTCAGCAGTCAACTTTCCCTTTTTCAAAGAGAGTTTCTCCCTGGCTTGTCTCACAGGGATACTAGATATTACCATCACTGGGAAGAGGTGTGCCAGAGGCATCCCCTGCTTGAAGGTGACCTCTCTCTTCATAGTGTTCCTGACAATTACTGCTTTCCTATTTGTGTGTACAATTGAGGGTTTCTGCAGTTTGGGCCTCACTAGTACCCCAGCAGGTAAGCCCAACTCCTCTTCGTCGTCTTCTGGATCATCAACCAAGAGGGCCTCGGCCTCAGGCATTCCAGGAAATTTTGGGTTTTCCATCACTCTCACTACTTCCCCGGGCTGTAAAACGATTGGTTTTGACTGGGTGAACCATGCAGTCCCTCATCTTAGCTCATTATCCAGCCCAGTGCAGCTATGCACTTACTCAAAAGCGGCTCGAAACAGGGTGAATGGACAACGTTCTGAGGAAGCTCTCTCCAGCTCTCTTGCTGCAGGCTCCCAGGAGTCTCTTCACAATAGGAGTGTTAGTCCCCACAAGAATTGAAACTTTACCCTTCTCAATGGGGTCTGTACAAACCAGCGCTAATGCATCAAGGTCCTCAGCCACTCGCACATCTTCCTTCAGCTTCATTGAAAATAACAATCATATATGGACTAAGGCCCCAGATCTCTAGTGCACCGAATGGCGTCAATGGTAAATGTGTCAAATACTGATTGTAAAACCAATGGTACAGCAAAGTGACCTGCAATCCTATGTCGAGTATGGCTCTAGCATAAATAATCTCTATCCGTAGTGATACACTGGAGCTTGGCCCCACTAAGCCTTCAAGAATAGGGTTTTTTTGCTTTAGGGTGTTCCTTGATATATTGCTTGAAACATGTTCTCCCGAGATGCCAGGCTGTTCCCTCATGAATCTCTTCTAAGTTTCCTGATGTCTCTCTCTGCATCGGTACATGGGAGCTCACTCTCCAAGGGGTTTCCTGTTGTTCACACTCCTGCCTAAAGTGTCCTTCTTCACCACAGTTATAACAGACAATACCAACCACTCCCCTTCACATGGGACCCTGGTCACTAGCAGCCCTCTGCGTAAACTGTCACCTTAGGAGGTCCACCTCCCTATCAACTCCATTGTACGGGATTAAGGGGCACACCCTCTGATAACAACCAGGACATCTCACCTTTTCTAGTGTTTGCAAGTAGGCTGCAGAAGTGGCAAGGGCATTCTGTGTCTTTACGGCTCTCACTACGTCAGCAGCCTGGCCTCTCAAACTCTCAACCAATCCCTCTCTTTTTAAGTCATCAGAGCACTGCCATTCATCTAACAATGGAGAGGTATGCACCACCTAACTTCTCTTCCCCCTTGGGGGTGGGCTTCACCCCAAAGAACATTCTCAGCTTTCGATAGCTATGACCCTCTGCCTGGGCCCTGCCATTTATTCGCCAGGGAGGTAAGGGCTGACACCAACTCAGAAGTCCCACTCTTCACTGGGGGGGGCTCATTAGACATTCCAAATCAGACCACTCCTTCCATTCTCACGGCAGAAACGAGAAGCAAACTGTCTTTGAAGTCTTCACCCCCAGCTACAGACTTGGCTTGCGAATAGGCTCACTCTCCAACACCCTCTTCCTCCCGGAAAGTATGGATAGCCCATGCCCCCTCACCCAGGGCCCCAATAGTACCAAGTAGTTCCACTGCCATTACATCAGCAATAGTCTAAACTAAAACAAAGTCTCTGCCCATCATTTTATCAAACCTCCTCTCCACAATCGTAACTGTTCCTAAGGCTTTAATAGTACTTAAAGTTCGAATTAACAATTCATCAGGGATACAATTGTCGACCCCACTCAACACACATGCATTCATTACCAGTAACCCTGTGGATTTGCTCCACTGCTCAACCCCTCCAGCATCCATAACCACATATTGTAATCACTTTACAGGACAATAGTTTAGCACACACGTAAACACACAACCAGTGATCAATGCTCAAGGCAATCACACAGCTTCCAACGAAATCGATCTTGGGTGATACCCCCAAACACTCTGATTTCCCTGGCTGCATCAAATGTCTTTCCCACCAAATGTGTGAGACTGAGTGAGCCCACCTCAAAACTCCTGTTTGTGTGGATGCTGCATAATTCATTATCCGGTTACAATTAAGTGCCACAAAATAAAAGACAGTACACCACATCCAATTAAAAGATTTAGCTTTATAATTCTTAAGTTAGCAAAGAAAGAACAAAAAAAAGCCCATTTTAATGAAGCAGTCTAATGTGCACAAGTTGGAGCTCCCAGTTTCCCTGTTGCCGGTTCTCCATCAATCCCACCCTGGACTTCATCGAATCACGGCCCCACTCTGGGTCAGATTCGATGACCTCTTCTCTCTGGCGTCATCTCTCTTCATCTCTCTCTAACAAAAGCTCCAAGCTCAACCTTAGTGTCCCTCACCAGATAAACTTCCCTGAATCCAACCATCCTAATTAGATGGCACACATTCTCCTGTCTCTTATCTTCAACAGTAACCCAAACCTAAGCTGAAAAATAAGCAGCTCACACAGAACAGCACAAAATGAAATACAGAACAGCATAACAGTAAAAATATGAACCAGGGTGTGGTAAACTTTGTGTATACCTGTCTGGACACCCCCATCTGCTGACTACTCTTGTGGCTCCTCCCACAGACCCCTGTATAAAGGCGATTGGAGGCACCGCTCCTCCCTCAGTCTCCAAGATGTCGTGGTCACGTTTGCAGCTAATAAAAGCCTGTCTTTTGCCTCCCGTCTCCGAGAGTTATTGATAGTGCATCACAGGGCATGACATAACGTACAGTTTAAGTGTACCAAGTAACACAGTAATAGAACATAGAACATAGAATAGTACAGCACATCACAGGCCCTTCGGCCCACAATGTTGTGCCAACCCTCAAACCCTGCCTCCCATATAACCCCCCACCTTAAATTCCTCCATATACCTGTCTAGTAGTCTCTTAAACTTCACTAGTGTTTCTGCCTCCACCACTGACTCAGGCAGTGCATTCCATGCACCAACCACTCTCTGAGTAAAAAACCTTCCTTTACTATCCCCCTTGAACTTTCCTCCTCTTAACTTAAAGCCATGTCCTCTTGTACTGAGCAGTGGTGCCCTGGGGAAGAGGTGCTGGCTGTCCACTCTGTCTATTCGTCTTAATATCTTGTACACCTCTACTTACTTTACTTTATTGTCACCAAACAATTGATACTAGAGCGTACAATCACCACACTGATAGATTGTCACTTCTTCCACAGTTGCTAACTGAAGAAGAAAAGTATTCATACTGAGACCCAGCGGAAGTGTTCCAGACACATCGGTGGACTAGTTGCTGGTACAAAATTCATTAATACAAAGAGAAACAAGGAATGACTGACATTGTCAAAAGTCTGTCATCTCCATGCAAGAATGGTCAGCTCATTGTAATGCTATGTTTCTAGAGTTCTCAGTGAGACAAGACCAAGTGTCAGTATGTGAAAGACATAGATCTGTGGATCTCGTGTGTGGTTCCCTCTAAACCGTGCACTAGTGTGTTAGAAAATCTGCATGAAGGACACCTGGGTACAGTCAAGATGAGGAGTCTCACCTGGAGCTCACTGTGGTACCCGGTAATAGATAAACAGATTGAAAACTTAGTTTGAGATGCCAACAAGTTAAAAATCACCGCCATAGGCATTGTTACACCCATGGGGGCTGTCATCACCATGGTAAAGAGTACATACTGCCTTTGCTGGGCCATTCACATAACACGGGTTTCAGATTGCTGTGGCCAGAAGTTAAACCAATGAAATAAACCACCTCAAAAAAAATGTTCCTGCACTGATGACTATCTTTGCCAGAAATGGCTTACATGAACAAATTGTGAGTGACAATGGATGACAATACCTGTCAGAGGAGTTCAGACTTAAAAAATGGCATCAGATATTTCAAGTCAGCTCCTCACCACTTAGCACCAAATGGGTTAGCTGAATGGTTTAACCAAGCCTTCATGAAGTCCATTAAAGCTATGTGCAAGTAGGACATTTCTCTACAGCACAAGGTGGACAACTTCCTTTTTGTGTATTGAAACTCTATTCATGCTGTGACAAATCAAACACCTGAAATGCTGTTCATGAGCAGGAACCTGAGATCTTGCATAGGCCTTCTGAAACCAGACCTACGGAGTGAAGTGCAGATTAAACAGTTCAATCAGTTGCCAAGTGAATCAGCATGGAGCTTCCAGATTGGACAGGAAGTCCTAGTGTGTGATTACCGAGAAGACAAGTGGACACCCAGTAGGAAAGCTACAAGAACTGGACCTCTGATGCACGCAGTGGATGTTGGAGATCAGACATGGGAATGTCATGTGGACTAGATACTGGTTGTGTAACTAAAGAACATACCTGAGTATGCAACAAGATGGACACAACATGACTCTAGCAACTGAGAACATTGTCTTCAACAAGACACCTACCAAACCTGATGCACTCCTCAGGTCCAGAGGTGCAATGACTTCTTTTCTTTGCGAGCAATGACTCCCCTTAGCACTATATATTGTACAAAAATGATATGAGCATTAAGTCTTTGGAATACTTTGAAAATCTTCTTTCGTTTGATTGGATGATTTAAACCATTAGTATTCCAAGACACAAAATTAATGGTCTGAGCCATAATTCTAAAATCAACCCTTTGGTATAGAAAGGGTTAACCAACTTGTAAACTCATGCACCCAGAAGAGGAACAAAAGTAAAGGGAAGACCCGGAAGTGATGACAACACAAACATATTTGAAGTTCAAAAACAGCCCAAATAAAAAAACTAACACAAACTGATGCAAAAAAAACTAGAATAAGGAAACAGATCATCCCCCCACCCCCCAAGAAAAAGAGAAAAAGCCAAAATATGACTTAAAAAAGGAAAGAATAAGACTAATTCTACCCCCATGTCAGCTGACGAACACTCCATATATAAAGGATATATGTAAAAGCATCACCCCAACTTTAAAAAATTAAAATCGCTATAATAAAAACCATATTTCTAAGTATAGTTAGTTGTAAAAAAATAAGAATATAGTCACTAAAAAAATTATAAATCGGGCTCTAGCCCAGACAAAACAAAAAATATTTAAGCAATGATAAGCAATGAAGAAGACGAAAGAAAGAAAAAAATAACGCCATCTTAAGCAAAACCAAAAATCTTTTTCAAAAAACCACCATCTTAATCAAAAAAAAAAATTCACCTTCAAAGAATTAAAAATATACCTTTGAAGGAACAAAGTTAATGGACAAGAATGTAGTATAATGGTTAAAGTGTATAAGGCAAAACAATTGATATAACAAAAACACACTTTAACTTAAGTATAAAGTATAGGATGAACCTACATCTGGTTTAAGAAATCGAGAACCAGCTTATACGATCAGAATCGTGTAAGACTTAATGCTCATTTCATTTTTGTACAAGAAACTCATGTGAGGAAGGAGGACAAATTTTGGTTTTTTAGATTTTGGCGGGGTCAACAGTATCATGCAAATTCGAACGCTAAAGTAAAAGGAGTTTCAATTTTTATTGACTCCTCTATTCCATTTGTTCAACATGATATTTTTTCGGATCTGAATGGTAGATTTTTGTTAATTATGGGTTTACTTTGTAATAAAAAGGTTGCTTTGGTTAATGTTTACGCTCCAAATGTGGATTGTCCTGACTTTTTTAAGTCCTTATTTACCTCTTTACCCAATCTAAATGAATATAAGTTAATAATGGGTGGTGACTTTAATTGTTGTTTAAATCCTTTGATGGATAAATTTTTAACTATTCAGACTTTACCTAATAAGTTGGCCACTTGTATTAACTCTTTTTTGACTGACAATGGAGTTTTTGATGTTTGGAGATTTCGGAATCCTAAAGACAAAGAGTTTTCTTTTTTCTCACATGTTTATCACTCTTATTCGAGAATTGATTATTTTTTTGTAGACTTTTGTTTTATTCCTTTGGTAATTGGTTGTAACTATGATATTATAGCTATCTCTGATCATGCTCCATTATTACTTTCTATGAAATTTACGGATACAGCTTCTAATGCCAGACAATGGCGATTTGACTCTACCTTATTGCAAGACTCAGACTTTATAAAATTTATGGAGGAGCAGATCGACTTCTTCTTTTCAACTAATTCTACAGATGATATCTCCTGCGGAACGCTTTGGGACACTTTTAAAGCGTATATACGTGGACAGATTATTTCTTATTCTGTTGGTTTGAGGAAATGTACTAAGACGGAAACTCTTTTATTGGTTGATAAAATTAAAGAGATTGATAAGAAATGTTCGATTGCTCCTAGTAAGGAGCTTTACAAACAAAGGGTTGAATTTCAAATGGAACATAGTTTATTACTTACATCCTTGATTGAAAATCAATTAATGAAAACTAGATCTGATTTTTATATACATAGTGATAAATCTGGTAAACTGTTAGCTAGTCAGTTGAAGAATGCTTTGGTTAAATGTCAAATCACTAAGATTTGTCAGCAGAATGGGAATTTGACAGTTAATCATGATGAGATAAATAAGGCATTTCAAGACTTCCATACCTCCCTGTATCAATCTGAATTTCCTCAAGATCATAATACCATGTGTGATTTTCTTGGGAAATTAAATTTTCCAAGATTATCATCTGAGGATCTTTCAATATTGGATACTCCTATTAAGGATGTAGAAATTAAAGGGGCTATTTCCTCAATGAATTCTGGGAAAGCACCGGGTCCAGATGGTTATACAGTTGAATTTTTAAAATTTTTTTCCACTACTTTTTCCCCTTGGTTATGTAAGGTTTTTGAGGAAGCTATTAGATTGGGGAATTTGCCACAATCTTTTTATAGAGCTTCCATTTCTCTAATATTGAAGAAAGATAAAGACCCTACTAACTGTGCTTCCTATAGACCGATATCTTTATTGAATGTAGACTCCAAGATTTTTTCCAAGTTACTGGCGTCTAGATTGGAGAAGGTATTACCCAAAATTATTTCAGAAGATCAAACCGGTTTTATTAAAAATCGCTATTCTTTTTTTAACATTAGGAGATTGTTGAATATTGTTTATACTCCCTCACATGACATTTTAGAATGCGTGATTTCATTAGATGCGGAGAAAGCATTTGATAGAGTTGAATGGCCTTACTTATTTAATGTGTTGGAGAAGTTTAATTTTAGTCCGATATTTATATCATGGATTAAATTGATTTATCATACTCCAGTAGCCTCAGTGTTTACCAATAATCAAAGATCTCCCTTTTTTCGCCTATTTCGGGTCACTAGACAAGGATGTCCTCTTAGTCCATTACTATTTAACATCGCCTTAGAACCTTTGGCAATTGCCATCAGACAATCACAGGATATTTTGGGTATTAATCGTGGGACAGACATTCATAAGTTATCTTTGTACGCTGATGATTTATTACTATTCATTTCTAACCCAGAGAAATCCATCCCAGCAGTTTTATCATTACTGGCTCAATTTAGTGAGTTTTTGGGGTATAAGTTAAATCTTAATAAAAGTGAATTGTTTCCTTTGAATAAACAGGTCCCAATTTATGGAAATTTACCTTTTAAATTAGTTAATGATTCTTTTATTTATTTAGGGATCAAAATCACAA
Source organism: Hypanus sabinus (assembly GCF_030144855.1). NCBI lineage: Eukaryota > Metazoa > Chordata > Chondrichthyes > Myliobatiformes > Dasyatidae > Hypanus > Hypanus sabinus. The sequence goes on from NC_082709.1 coordinate 189,833,488, forward strand.
AAAACCATAAAGATTTATTTAAATTTAATTTTTTACCCTTAATTGATCAGATTAAAGGTTTTTTTACTAAGTGGTCACCATTGTCTTTATCCCTAATAGGTAGGATTAATGCTATTAAGATGGTTATTTTACCTAAGTTTTTATATATTTTTCAAGCGATACCAATTTTTATTCCGAAATCTTTTTTTACTAATGTTGATTCAAAAATTTCTTCATATATATGGCAGAATAAAAATCCCAGGTTAGGTAAAATATATTTACAGAAGACAAAAAAGGAAGGTGGGTTAGCATTACCTAATTTCAGATTTTATTATTGGGCAGTTAATATTAGATACTTGTTATGCTGGTTGAAAGATGGGGGTGGATCTTTCGGCCCTCGTTGGGTGAGTTTAGAAATTAAATCTGTATCAGCTTATGCTTTGGGTTATATTTTAGGGACTTCTCTCCCTTTTGCTCTTTCTAAATTGCTGAAACGAATTGACAACTCGATAGTTAAACATACTTTACGTATATGGTTTCAATTTCGGAGATTTTTTGGGTTGACTCAATTCGTTTTAAATAGTCCTATTGTATCCAATTGTTTTTTCCACCCTTCCATTATAGATCAAGCTTATTCAGCTTGGAAAACTAAGGGATTACTAAGATTTTCTGATTTATTTTTGGACAATTGTTTTATGTCTTTTGAGCAACTATCCAACAAATATAACTTGCCTAGATTTCATTTTTTTTAGATATTTACAGATTAGACATTTTTTAAGTTCTGTACTCCCTACGTTTCCAAATTTTGTGCCTTCAGATATTTTGGAGAGTTTATTTGAATTAGACCCTTTTCAAAAACGGCTTATTTCAAAACTTTATAATATAATTATGAAGATACGTTCAGAGCCCCTTTATAAGACCAAAAAGGATTGGGAAAGAGAGCTTAACCTTATTATTTCTAGTGAGAATTCGGATAGAATTCTTCAATTAGTTAATACATCATCGATATGTGCCAAACATTCATTAATACAATTTAAGGTCGTACATAAGGCCCATATGTCTAAGGATAAATTAGCTCATTTTTACTCTCATATTAGTCCTATTTGTGATAGATGTCAATCTGAAATTGCGTCTTTAACTCATATGTTTTGGTCTTGTCCATTTTTGGAAAAAATATTGGAAAGATATTTTTGATATTATTTCTGCGATTTTGAATATTGATTTACAACCTCATCCTATTACCGCAATTTTTGGTTTACCAATGTTAGACTCACTGCATTTATCTTCTTCTGTCCGTCGAATGATTGCATTTTTAACTCTGATGGCTAGAAGATCTATTTTGCTGAATTGGAAGGAAATTAATCCTCCCACTGTATTTAATTGGTTCTCTCAAACTATGTTATGTTTAAATTTAGAAAAAATTATAAGTGGTGTTTTTGAGACTTCTATTAAATTTGAAAAGTTATGGAGACCATTTATTCAACATTTTTATATGATGTAATATGACCCTGTTCCAAGTTCATTTGATTTCCCAGCTTTTAGCTTATGTATGTTGAGAGGACCGGAGGTGACGGCATTGATTAATATTTATTCTTTTGAGATATTATAAACAGCCCCCTTTTTTTTCTCTCTCTTTTTTTTTGCTTTCTTTTTCTTCTCTATTAGTTATTAGTTGTTAGATTAGTAGATTAGCTAGTTTGCATTATATATTTTTTTTAAAAAAATTTCTTTCTTTTTTCTGTTTTTTTATATATCATATATTATGAAATATTTAGACTTACCATGTTCATACATATATTGTATGGCTTATGTCTTGGTAAACTCATTTATATTGTTTATGTTTATGTTATTGTTTATGTTTTTTTTCATATGTAATGGAATTTGTATGTTTGTAATTTCTTTATCAATATATCATTTGTATTCTGACCATATTACTACTAATAATAAAGATTTAGAAAGAAAAAGAAAAGAAAGCACTATATATTGATCTGTTGCCTACGCATGCACACTTCTCTCTCTCTCTCTCTCTCTCTCTCTCAATGTAGCTGTAAAGATACCTCATTAAAACCAATCTAGTGGTGAAAGGCCTTGATAGAGTGGACATGGAGAGAATGTTTCCCAGGATGAAAATGTTAAGACCAGAGGACAGAGCCTCAGAATAGAACAGAGATGAGGAGGAGTTTCTTTAGCCAGAGAGTGGTGAATCTGTGGAATTCTTTGCCACAAACAGCTGTGGAGGCCAAGTTTGTGTGTGTATTTAAGGCAGAGGTTGATAGATTCTTGATTGGTCAGGGCATGAAGGGATATGAGGAGAAGGCAGGAGATTGTGACTGAGAGGAAAATTGGATCAGCTGTGATAAAGTGGTGGAGCAGAATTCTGCTCCTATATCTTATGGTCTTAAGCCCTTAAATGTTTATGGAATAGGCAGCTAGTGCCAATTGCCTTTGTGGCCACTCCCCTCAGCACCAGGTATACCACTTTGGATACTGCTGGGGGTAATTACCTAGCAGAGGATAGCCACAGTGGTTAGCTATCTGGATCTGAGATGAGTTGTAGTGACAGGGAATTTGTTGGTTAGGGGAACACAAAGTAGGTTCTGTGGATGAGAAAAAGACTCCTGGATGATCTAATGTCTCCAGAGTGCCAGGGTCCAGGGTATCTCAGATCAAGTCCACAACATTCTTAAGTGGGAAGGTGAGCAGCCAGAGGTGATGGTCCACATCGGCACAACTGACATGAGTAGGATGGGCGATGAGGTTCTGCAAAGTGAATTCAGGGAGATAGGTGTTAGGTTAAAGGACAAGACTCCCCCCAGGGTTGTGATCTCAAGACTGTTACCGTGCCACGTGCTGGTGTTGCCAGAAACAGAAATATCATACAGTTTAGCACATGGCTAAGGAGTTGCTGCAGGAAGAAGGGCTTCAGATGTTTGGATCATTGGTATTGAGCTCTCTTTCAGGGCAGATGGGAACTGCACAGAGGGACAGCTTACACCCGAACTGGAGGGAGGTTAATATCCCTGTGGGAAAGCTACACATGGGGGAGGTTAAACTAGAGTTTCAGGGAGGTGGAGCACCAGAAAGGATAGTGGAGTAGTTGTGGAGAAAAATGTTAAGCCTACATACAAAGAGAACTGTAGGAAAGATGATGAGCTTAGGGTATGGATCAGCATGTGGAATTATAACAACGTGGCCATTAGTGAGATTTGGTTGTAGCAGAGGCAGGACTGACAGCTCAATGTTCCAAGTTTCTGTTGTTTTAGATGTGACAGAGTGAGAAGGATTATAGGGGAATAGCGGCATTACTAGTCAGGGGAAATCTCACAGCATTACTCAATCAGGACAGTGTGGAGAGCTCATCTGGAGGCTTTATGGGTAGAACTGAGGAATAAGAATGCCATCCCTTTAGAAAGGAAATGAGGAGGAGTTTCTTTAGCCAGGTGGTTGTGGAATTCTTTGCCACAGGCAGCTGTGGAGGGAAAGTCTTTATATATATTTAAGGCAGAAGTTGATAGATTCTTGATTGGTCAGGGCATGAAGGGATACAGGGAGAAGGCAGGAGATTGGGGCTGAGAGGAAAATTGGTTCAGCTATAATGAATTGGCAGAGCAGACTCGATGGGCCAAAAGGCCTAATTTTACTCTTAAATCTTATTGTCCTATGGTCTTAACAAGAGCCCAGGGTATTACAGGAAAAATATGGCCGTAGTTGCAATATGTACTGCCATAAAATAGACCGGTTACTCACCAAGGCTATCTTGTTGAAGCCTCCCCAGTCAATAACTGAACTAATCAAGAAAGGCACTAGCAGCAGGTGTAGGGGACTACTCGATGGTTCCTCTCCAAGTTGCACACTATCCTGACTTGAAACATATTGCAGGTCCTTTATTCTCTCAATGTTTAGGTGCTGGAACTCCAAATAATGAATCCAGTACAATAAAATATGACACTTGACCTCACAATCTACCTTGCTACAGTCTTGCATCTTATTGTCTGTCTGTGCTGCATTTTCTCTGTAACTGTCAAACTTTATTCTGTATTCACTTATTGTTTTACCTTGTAATACCTTAATTGCACTGTTGTAATGAAATGATCTTTATAGATGGTGTTCAAGATAAGTGACAACAATAAATCAAATTACTGTTTTACCCTTCTCAACAGCATTCAAATTCAAGTTTAAATTTATTGTCACCTGACGGTACACATATACAACCAAACAAAACAGCATTCCTCTGGACCACAGTGTATCCACAAGATATGTATCACACACAGCACATAAAATTAACTATTGCCATAATAACACAGGTAAACAATAAACAGTTACAGCATTGTGGGAGTACCTTCATCAGAAGTCAAGAAAGTACTTCACAACCGTCTTCTACATAAAGATTATCAATGGCAGTAAATGCTAGCCTTGTTAACATTACCTATATCTGATAAGAGTATAAACATTAAAAAAAATGTCAAGATGTATTTATTTTTATTGTGGGTTATCACCCCAGAGGAAGGAAGTTGGGAGGCAGAGGGAAGTCTCACGAGGTGGTTATTAAACAAATTTTTAAGGCATTACACGTTAATAAATGCAAAAGACAGGCAATCTCTCCTCATACCTTCAATCCTGGAGTCATTCAATGTGCTCAAAGTTTGTGCCCAATTTACCCTTACAAAGGTGTGATGTCCTTTTGTTAGATCACCACAAATAAGAACCAGTACTCCATCTACTTTTATAGTTTAGAATCATACAGAAAAGAAACAGGCCCTTCAGCCTATCTAATCAGTGCTGAACCATTTTGTCAACACATCCAGGTGAGCACACGGGGAGATAGCATACTCGACCACTGCTACTCTCCCTTCCACAATGCTTACAAAGCACTCCTCCGTTCTCTGCTTGGGAAGTCTAACCACTCCTCCATCCTGTTTCTGCCCAAGTACAGGCAGAAGCTGAAACAAGTTGACGGCCACTGTTGGTCCGATCATGAGCCTCCATGTTACAGGACTGCTTTGATTACGTCAACTGGAATGTCTTTCATGAAGAGGATATCTCCGAGTTCACTGAAGGGTTCACGAGCTTCATCCGCAAGTGCATTGAGGATGTTGTCTCCCCAAAAATTGGTCAGGTTCTATCCAAATCAGAAACCCTGGATCAACAGCTCCATGCATGCTGCACTTACCATGCAAGACAGAGCTTTCGCTGCCAATAACCACCAGGAACTCAAGAAATGCAGCTATGATCTATGCAAAGTTATCAAGGCAGCGAACTGACAATGGAGGGACAAGATGCAGACACAACTCTCCACCAACAAAACATGCAGCTTATGGCAAGGTCTGTACACCATCTCAGACTTCAAAGCTAAGCACAGTGGTGCTGCCAACACCACTGCCTCTCTTCCAGATAAGCTAAATCTTTTTTGTGCTCGGTTTGATGTTGCCAACACTGAATCCCCTGAGGGGAGCTACCGAAGTGACCTTCAACTTGGTCATCTCTGAGGCTGAAGCACGCAGGTGTTTCCAATGTGCGGACAGTCGCAAGGCTGCGGGACCGGACGGCATCCCAGGGTGAGTACTCAGGATGTGTACGGCACAACTGGCAGGTGTGTTTATAGACATTTTTAATCTCTCCCTCTCCCAGTGTAGAATGCCCTCCTGCTTCAAAACGACTGGTGTCCTGTCACACTCACCTCAATAATAAGCAAATGCTTTGAAAGGCTGGTCAACAACTACACCTGCAGCACTCTACCACCCACACTGGACCTCCTCCTCTAATCCTCATGCATTAGAGTATTTGCTATTGGAGAAGTTGGATAATTTTCTCTGGAGCATCGGAGGCTGATTGGAGATCTTAGAAGTTTATATTATTGCAAGAGGCATATGGGTCTTTGTCTTTTACCCAGTTCATCCTCTGAACCCCAGATCCACTTAATTGAATTGACTTTATTTCTTACATCCTTCACATACACGAGGAGTAAAAAATCTTTACATTACATCTCTGTCTAAATGTGCAATGTGCTACCTTAGTAATTTGTAATAAATAGAACAGTCAATGTAACATAGAAAACCACTCAAATCAGTTAATTCAGTTAATCATTCTGATGGCCTGGTGGAAGAAGACTGTTGGTCCTGGCTTTTAGGCTGCGGTAGCATTTCCTGGATGGTAGCAGCTGGAATAGATTGTGATTGGGGTGACTCTGGTCCCTGATGATCCTTCAGGCCCTTTTTTCATACCTGTCTTTGTAAACGTCCTGAATCATGGAAAGTTCACAACTACAGATGTGCTAGGCTGTCCACACCACTCTCTGCAAATCCTGTGGTTAAGGGAGGTATAGTTCCCATACCAGGTAGTGATGCAGCCAGTCAGGATGCTCTCAATTGTGTCCCTGTAGAAAGTTCTTAGGATTTGGGGGCCCATAACAAACTCATTGTAAAATTGCCACCACCTCCAAAGCATCCTTCATGTAATGTGCCAACCACATTTTTATATCAGTTGTAACATCACTTCCTAACTTTTATATTCAGTGCCCTAACCAATGAATGCAAGCATGGTGATGGCCTCCTTTACCATCCTATGTCCTTGTGTTGCCATGAGGGAGCTATGGACTTACACCCAAAGGTCCTTCTGTGAATCAATGCTTCAAAGGATCTTGCCATTCACTGTCTACTTCCCTCTCATGATTAATTTCCAAAGTGCAACATCCCTCACATAGAACCATAGAACATTACAGCACAGAAACAGGCCTTTTGGCCCTTCTTGGCTGTGCCAACCATTTTTCTGCCTAGTCCCACTGACCTGTACCCAGCCCATATCCCTCCAATTACCTCTCATCCATGTACCTGTCCAAGTTTTTTCTTAAATGTTAAAAGTGAGCCCGCATTTACCACTTCGTCTGGCAGCTCATTCCACACTTCCACCACTCTATGTACGAAGAAGCCCCCCTTAATGTTCCCTTTAAACTTTTCCCCCTTCACCCTTAACCCACGTCCTCTGATTTTTTTCTCCCCTAGCCTCAGTGGAAAAAGCCTGCTTGCATTCACTTTATCTATACCTATCATAATTTTATATACCTCTATCAAATCTCCTCTCATTCTTCTGCGCTCCAGGGAATAAAGTCCTAACTTATTCAACCTTTCTCTGTAACTCAGGTTCTCAAGTCCCGACAACATCCTTGTAAACCTTCTCTGTAATCTTTCAAATTTATTAATATCCTTCCTGTAATTTGGTGACCAAAACTGCACACAATACTCCAAATTTGGCCTCACCAATGCCTTATACAACCTCACCATAACTTTCCAACTCTTATACTCAATACTTTGATTTATAAAGGTCAAAGTACCAAAAGCTCTCTCTAAGACCCTATCTAACTGTGATGCCACTTTTAGGGAATTTTGTATCTGTATTCTCAGATCTCTCTGTTCTACTGCACTCCTCAGTGCCCTACCATTTACCTTGTATGTTCTACCTTGGTTTTTCCTTCCAAAGTGCAATACCTCACACTTGTCTGCATTAACCTCAATCTGCCATTTTTCAACCCATTTTTCCAGCTAGTCCAAATCCCTCTGCAAGCTTTGAAAACCTGAATTAAACTCCATCTATATTTCTCTGTCCAATCTCATTTTGATTATATCCATTGATGGTCTTCCTCATTATTCACAACTCCTTGTGTATGGTTTGCAAAATTACTAATCATCCAATTTACATTTTCATCCAAATCATTAATATATATCACAAATAACAGCAGTCTTAGCAATTGTCCCAGCAAAATACTACTGATCAAAGATCTTCAGTCAAAGAAACACCCCCATCACTGCCTTTCCAGTCTTCAATGACCAAGACAATTTTGAATCTAATCTACCAAGTCACTGTGATATTTTGGCGATTCATGTTTTTAATTAAATGTTAATTTTCAGGCAATGTCAAGTAAATGCTCCTCCAGAATACCCTCTGTAAATTTTGAAACAGCATTATCTAAGTTCAGACAATGTTTACATGCACAACAAAAAGCCAAAAAACAAGTTGAATAATTTTCAGTAATTCTTTGGATGTCTTCTCTGTGTCCATGTGAAAAGATAAGTCTTCTAAATGGATGTAACAAATCTGAATAATGCTCTGTATTATGATCAAAATGTACTTAATGACAAAACTTAGTGCATTTCAATCTAATTTCTGCACCAGCTCCATGAAATCATATGCTTAGTAACAACTTGCTCACAGAAGTTTTTGGGTTCTGTCAAAGTCACTCAGTTCCTGACTTTATCCAACATGGACAAAAAAAGCTGATTTCCCATTGTGAAGTGACAGTAACTGCCCTTGACATCAATTGATTGAGTATAGCATCAGAGAACTCTGCCTGAACTGAGTCAATGGGAATTAAGGGGAAAACCTTACATGGGCTGTAATCATTCCTGGCACAAAGGAGAAGGCTATGGTGATTGGAGGTCACCTCTTCACCTCAACAACATCAAGAGTTCCTCAGGTAGTGTCTTATACCAAACCACCCCTTAGCTGCTTGATTAGTGAGCTTCCCTCAATCAGAAGGTCAGAAGTAGGATACTTGCTGGCATTCAGCATATTCGTGATTCCTCAGATAATGAAGCAGTCTGCAAGTGAGACTACAAGTGAGGCCAATATCCAGGTCTGGGCTGATAGGTAACAAGTAAAATCCATACCACACAGGTACCAGGCAATGGTGATGTCCAAAAAGAGAGAATCAACTTTCACCCTCTGACCTTCAAATGCATCACTATCACTACATCCCCCTCTAGTGGGGGAGATGGGAGGGGGCATACCGTTTAGTAGAAACTGAACAGGTGTATCCATATTCACAGATTGGATACAAAAGCAGGTCAGAGGCTGGGAATCCTGTGGTGAAGAACTCAGCCCCTAACCCTGCAAAGCCTGTCCACCAGCTGCAAGGTTCAAATCAGGAGTGTGAAGGACTATTCCCCCTTTCCTGGATGAGTGCAGCTTCAAAAACACTCTAGAAGTTTGAAATGATACAGGATTCAGCAGCTGTTTGATAGGCATCCATCCACCAGGGAGATGAAGGTAAAGAACTCTTAGGAGGCAGTGACCATAATATGATAGAATTCATATCTGACGTGAGAGCGTCTTTCAGGAGGGTGAACACAAAGAGAGCATCTGGCTCAGACAATATACCTGGCCAAGCACTAAACACGTCTGCTGAGAGCTTTAATCTTTCAGTCGGCAGTCTGAGGTCCCACCTGCTTCAAGGAGACTTCAATTAATCCAGTGCCTAAGAAGAATGTATAACCTGTCTCAATGACTATCATCCAATCACACTTACATCCATTTGTAATGAAGTGCTTTAAGAGATTAGTGATCAACTCCTGCCTGATAAGCAGTTTGGATCCACTCAGATTTGCTTACTGTCACAACATGTAAAAGAAAATGCCATTTAATTGGCTCCTCACTCAATCCTGAAACAACTGGACAGAGAAGGTGCATACATTAAGATGTTCTTCATTGACTACAGCACAGTATTCAATACCATCATCCTCGCAAAACTAATCAATAAGATTCAAGTCTCAATTCCCTCTTTGCAACTGGATCCTCGATTCCCTCACTTGCAGATCCCAGTCAGTTTGGATTGATAATATCTCCTCCACAGTCTTCCTCAACACAGATGTGCTTACCCCTTGTGTGCTTACCTCCTGCTCTACTCACTTTATGCTGATAAGAATGTGGCTAAGCACAGTTCCAATGCCATATTTAAGTTTGCTGATGACTTCACTGTTGTTGGCTGGAGCTCACATCCCCACCTTTGATCTAGCCAATGAAAGAGAGTCTGCAAATGAAGGAAATCCAGTGAAACACACAGAAAATGCTGGAGGGACTCAGCAGGTCAGGCAGCATTTATGGAAATAAGTAAATAAACAGTAGACATCTCAGGCCAAGTCCTTCAATCAGGATTAAGAAAGGAAGGGAGAAGACAGCAGAACAAGAAAGTGGGAGGGAGGGAGGGAAGAAGGACAACCTACAAAATGATAGATGAAGCCTGGTGTGAGCGAGGGGACATTAACCAGGTATGTATCTGGGAGGTGACAGGTGAAGCCAGGTGGGTGGGGGAGGGGCATGAACTAAGAAGTTAGAAGGTGTTAGGTGGGAAACCTGTCTGGAGAAAAAGAAATCTGATAAGGTCCCATCAATGTAGAGGAGGCCACATTGGGATCATTGGATACAACTGACAACCCCAACAGAATAAAGAGCTGCAGAGAGGTAGTCACCCGTAAGTTGCAGAAGGCAGGTCCTTGGATGACTGTCTGGCGAAGAAAAGGGAATAGGCAGCCAGTGAAGAGTACTCCTGTGACTATTACCCTCAATAATTAGTATACCACTTTCCATATGTTTGGGGGGGGGGGAACATAGTAAGGGCAAGGGACAGTGTCCAGATCACTGGCTCTGAGTCTTGCTCTGTGGCTCAGAAGGGATTGGGAGAAGAGGAGTGCAGTAGTGATAGGGGATTCTATAATTAGAGGAGCAGAAAGAGGATTCTGTGGACATGAAAGAGACACACAGATGGTACATTGCCTCCCAGGAGCCAGGGTCAAGAATGTCTTGGTTCAAGTCCATGGCATTCTAAAGGGGACGGGTGAACAGTCGCAAGTCGCAGTACATCATTTTCACCAACAGCATAGGTAGGAAAAGGGGTCCTGGAGAGGGAATATAGGGAGTAAAGTTGAAAACTGAAAAGCAGGAACTCCAGGGCAGTAATCTCTAGATTGCTGTCTATGCTACATGCCATTGAGGGTAAGAATATGATGATTTAGCAGAGAAATGCATGGCTGAAGAAATGGGGCAGGGCAGGATTTCAGATTTCTTAATTATTGGGGTATCTTCTGGGGAATGTATGACCTGAATGAAAGAACAGGTTGCACCTGAACCTGAGGAGGACCAATATCCTTGTGGGCAGCTTTACCAGAGCTCTGGGGGAATGTTTAAACTAATTTGGCAGGGGGATGGGAACTGAACTGATAGGGCTAATGTTGGGGTAATTGGTATACAATTAGATGCAGTGTGTAATAAGGCTGTGATTAAGGACATGCAGATGACAAGGGAAAATTGCAGTCAGTGGAATGAGTTAAAGTGTAATGGGCTGCAATCAAAAATGGTGATGAATACAGGACTGAAGGTGTTACATTTGAATGCTGCAGTATACAGAATAACGTAGATGATTATATGTTGCAATTAGAGATTGGCAGGTATAATGTTGTGGGCATCTCTGAGTCACGGCTGAAAGAATATGAAAGTTGGGAGGTTACCATTCAAGGATACACATTGTATCAAAGGGCAAGCAGGTAAGCAGAAGGGGTGGCATGGCTCCATAGGCAGAAATGAAATCAAATCCTTAGAAAGAGGTGACATAGGATCAGAAGGTGTAGAATCATTGTTGGTTAAGAAACTGCAAAGGTTAAAATTATCTATTGTGAGTTACTGTATATACATGGCTCTGATGTCGCAGCTCAGGAGGGTTAATGGCGTCCAACGGTGACTCCTTTGCTTGCATCTTCAGAAACAGCTCTATTTCCATCTTTAGTATCTCTGTTTTTCCCTTTCAAGGTTCTTTTGAAAATCCTGACCTGGAGTTACACACTATGGTTCTTTGCGGGAATGGACCCACTCTTGAGGCTCCATAACTGGCCATTGTTCGGCATGCCTAAGAGTCCAGCTCAAATTCAGAAGCCTGTGACCTCGAGGCCCTCTGGAGAATGGTGTATCGAGGGTCAGTGACACAACAGGAGACCCATGTGTCATCGGGGGGGGGGGGGGGGTGGGGGATAGGGTATCTGCTGTGTGCCTGAAACCCAGGATCTTTGCAGTATTCAGGCACAGAGATCAAAAGAAACGACGTAATGGACTTTTAACATCGTAAACCAGCGAGTTGTTTGTTATGTCTCCCCGCTCGCTGGGAAAATGGAGACATGTCTTTTTCCTTTATTAGGGAGAGAGAGAACCTGCGGTATGTTGAATACCGGGTGAAACGCGAAGTCTTTGGGGTAACTGCAAGTCTGTGTCTTTGCTGTTGCTTTGCTCACACTTGAGTGCTCGGTGCTGGTGCCGATGCTTTTTTTTTGCTGGTGGGGGAGGGGGACTGCTGATTGCTGCCGCTTATGCATGTGAGGGGGGAGCTGGAGAGTGACTTAGGGGTTCTAACATTTATCTGTCGTTCATTCTTTGGGGTACTCCTCTGTTTTCATGGATGGTTGCAAAGAAAAAGCCTTTTAGTATGTATTTTGTATACATTTCTCTGACATTAAATTGTACCTTTGAACTGTAGCCAGAATGTAGGATACAATTTTCAACAGAAGATGGAAAAGGCATGTAACAAGTGAAAAGTGGCAATAATCATAGGGGATTTCAACATGCAGTTAAATTGGGTAAATTTGTTTTGTACCTGATTTCAGGAAAGGGAATTTGTAGAATGCTTATGAGATTGCTTTTTACAGCAGCTTGTTGTTGTGCCCACAAGGGGAAAGGCAATTCTGGATTGGGTGTTGTGTAATGAACTAGATTTGATTCAGGAGTGTAAGGTAAAGGAACCCTTAAGAGTCAAGGATTATAACATGATAAAATTCACCCTGCAATTTGCGAGGGAGAAACTGAAGTCAGCTGTATCAGTATTACAGTGGCATAAAGGGAATTACAGAGGCATGAGAGAGGAGCTGGCCAAAGTTGATTGGAAGGGGACAGTAGCAGGGATGATGGAGAACAACAATAGCTGGAGTTTCTGGAAGAAATTCAGAAGGTAGTAAGAAAGAACAAGTAATATTCCAAAGGCAGGATGAGTCAGCTGTGACAGATTGCAAATGTCACTCCACTCTTTAAGAAGGGTGGGGGGGGGAGCAGAAGAATTATAGGCCAGTTAGCCTGACTTCAGTGGTTCAAGAGATATTGGAGTCTGTTATTAAGGATGAGGATTAGAGGTAATTGGAGGCACATGATAAAATAGGGCAAAATTAGCAAGGTTTTCTCAAGGGAAAATCTTACCTGACAAATTCATTGGAAGTCTTTTAGGAAATAACAGTCAGGATAGACAAAGAGATTCAGTGGATATTGTTTATTTTAATTCTCAGAAGGCCTTTGACAAGGTGCCACAGGAGGCTGCTTAACCAGATAAAAGCCTTTAAGTATTAAAGGAAAGGTGCTAACATAGACAGAAGGCTGACTGGCAGATGGCAAAAAGTAGGAATAAAGGGGGCCTTTTCTGGTTGGCTGCTGATGACTAGTGGTGTACTACAAGGGTGCATGTTGAAACTACTTCTTTTCACATTGTATGTCATGATTTGGATTAAGTAATTGATGCCTTTGTGGCCAAGTTAGTGGATGATGCAAAAATAGATGGAGGAGCTGGTGGAGTTGAGGAAACAGGATGTCTCCAGAAGGACTTAGACAGATTAGGGAAATGGACAAAGAAGTGATAGAATAGAATGTAGGGAAGTGCATGGTTATGACCTTTGGTAGAAGGAATAAAAGTGCCTAGTATTTTCTAAATGGTGAGAAAGTTCAAAACTCTGAAGTGCAGACTTGGGAGACTTTGTGCAGGATTCCCTAAAGGTTAACTTGCAGGTTGAGTCAGCGGTCAGGAAGGCAAATAGAATGTTAGCAATCATTTTGAGAGGACTAGAAAACAAAAGCAAGGATATAATGCTGAGTTTTTATAAGGAACATAGAGTATTGTGAAGTTTTGGACTCCTGATCTGAGAAAGGATGTACTGGCATTGGAGAGGCTCCAGAGGAGGTTCACAAGAATGATTCTGGGAATGAAAGGTTAACATATGAGGAGCGTTTGATAGCTCTGGAGCTGTATTTGCTGGAGTTTAGAAGAATGTGAAAAGAATATGAAGGGATCTAACTGCAAACTATCAGATATTGAAAGGATTAGATAAAGCAGATGTAGAGAGGATGTTTCCTGTAGTAGGGGAGTATAGGACCGCATAGCACAACCTCAGAACTGAGGGAAATCCATTTAGAACAAAGATGAGAAAAAAATCTTTAGCCACAATCTGGTGAACCTGTGGAATTCATGGCCACAGATGGCTGTGCAGACCAAGTTATTGGGTATATTTAAGGTGGGGCTTGATAGGTTCTTGCTAATTAGGGCATCAAAGGTTATGGAGAGAAAGCCAGAAAAAGGGATTGAGACAGATAAAAAAGCACCAATGATGGGATGGTGTACCAGACTCGATGGGCTTAGTGGCCTAATTCAGTTCCTGTGGCTTATGGTGAATCTGGGAGCCAAGTCACCAGGTGCATTTAAGGCAGTGGTTGATAGGTTCTTGATAAGTCAGTGCATAAAAGGCTATGGGGAGAAGGCAGGAGAATGGAACTGAGAGGGAAATGGATCAGACTTGATAACATGGTGGAGCAGACTCAATGACCAAATGTTCTAATTCTGCTCCCATGTCTTATGGACATGAGGAACTCTATCCCTGTTAAAGCAGCAGGAAGATGGGGTGTGCACTGATGTCCGGGAAATAGAAGAGAAGAAAACAGCTTTGACTATGGAGAAAGGAAACCCTGTTCTTTAAAGAAGGAGGACATAAATGATGTCCTAGAAAGTAATGATTCATCCTGGGTGCAAATATACAGGAATGAAAAAAAAAATGACATTTTTACAGGAAGTAAGGTGGAAAGAGGGATATTGAAGATAGCCATGGGAACAATGGGTTTATAAAAGATATCAGTAGACAGAGAGATCAAGAAAGGGAAGAGGCATGTCAAAATGGATGAAGTTAATTTAAGGGCAAAGTTGGAGGCAAAGTGGATGAAATTGATAAGCTCAGCATGAAATGCATGATGCTGCACCAATGTAGGTGCCAAAGTAGCCAGAAAGAGTTTGGGAGAGTTACCAAGGAAGACCTGGAATATCGACTATTCCATGTGGCCAATGAAAAGTCAAGTATAACTGGGATACACGTGGGAGCCCATGGCTACACCTTGAATTTGGAGAATGCGAGCGGAGCTGAAAGAGAAATTGTTGAGGGTGATGACCAGTTCCACCAGACAGAGGGTGGTGGTGGAGGGTAATTGGTCAAGTCTGTGTCAAGAAAGAAGCAGAGAGCTTTAAGGCACTCATGATGAGGTTAAAAGTGTATAGGGACCAAGGTTTCTTCTGACTTTTTTTACTGTTGCACAGATCAACTATTTCTCTGAGTAGGAAATTTTTACATGTCCTGAGAACTACATAGCACTTTAATAAAATATTATATAAAAGTCCAGCTGCATGGCAATGAAGGTTATGTGCACAGAAGCATTTGAGTTACTATGCAGTCATGTACCCATGCAGCTTACAGGAACAGTGATAGGGACTCAATATCCATGGTGAAAATGAGGTGGTCAGAGCCAGGGAATTGAAAGTTGTTTCAGAGATCAAGAGCACTCCAAACTCATGAGTTCCACCAGCTGGAAAAACAAGGGCAGCAAAGCACCAACAGAGAACATCAACCCCTGAATATGGCATCCAAGCTACACAGCATCCTCATTATGAAATCCCTGTTTTTCACTGTCTTTGGATCAGAACCCTGGAACTCACTCATTAACAGTGCTGTGGGTAGACCCGCATCTCAAGGGCTGCTGCGATTTAAAAAAGCAGCTCACTACCACTACGGAGGGGTAATTAAATGCTGGTTCAGCTAGCGAAACCCGCATCCTTTCAATGACTAAAATACAACAGATTAACGTGAGTAATGTTGTTGTAATCAAAAATCAGTTGATGTTGTGTACTTGGATTTTCAGAAGGTTTTTGGAAAGGTGCCACACATAAAACTACTTAACAAGCTATGACCCCATGGTATTACAGGAAAGATTCTAGCATGGATAAAGCAGTGACTGACTGGAAGGAGGCAAACAGTGGGAATAAAGGGAGCCTTTTCTGGATGGCTACCAGTGACTGGTGGTGTTCACAGGGGTCTGTGTTAGGACAGATTATTTTTACATTTCTTGTCAATGCTTTGGATGATGAGATAGATGGCTTTGTTGAAAAGTTTGCAGATGATACGAAGATAGGTGGATGGGTGGGTAGTTTTGAGGAAGTAGAGAGGAAGTAGAAAGACTTGGACAATTTGGGAGTACAGGAAAGAAACGGCAAATGGAATACAGTGTCGGGAAGTGGATGGTCATGCACTTGGGTAGAAGAAATGAAAGGGTTGACTATTTTCTAAAAGGAGAGAAAATACAAAAAAAAACTGAGGTGCAAAGGAACTTGGGAGTCCTTGTGCAGGATTCCCTAAAGGTTAATTTGCAGGTTGAGCCCATAGTGAGAAAGGCAAATGCAGTGTTAACATTCATTTCAAGAGGACTAGAATATAAAAGCAAGGATGTAATGTTGAAACGTTATAAAACACTGGTGAGGACACACATCGAGTATCATGGGCAGGTTTGGCCCCCTTATCTTGGTAAGGATGTGCTGAAACTGGAGTGGGTTCAAAAAAGATTCATGAAAATGATTCCAGGATTGAATAGTTTGCATTATAAAGAGTGTTTTATGGCTCTGCACCTGTATTCAGTAGAATTTGGAAGAATGAGGGATGACCTCATTGAAACCTATTGAGTAATGAAAGGCCTTGATAGAGTAGATGTGGAGAGGATGCTTCCTGGGCTGGGAGAGTCTAAACCAGAAGATATGGCCTCAGAATAGAGGGGTGTCCTTTTAGAATGAAGATGAGGGTTAATTTCTTTAGCTAGAGAGTGGTGAATCTGTGAAATTCTTTGCCACAGGCAGCCTTGGAGGCCAAGTCTTTATGTATATTTAAGGCAGAACTTGATAGATTCTTGATTGGTCAGGGCATGAAGGCATGTGGGAGAAGGCAGGAGATTGGGGCTGAGAGAAAATGGTATCAGCCATGATGTAATGGCAGAGCACACTCGATGGGACAAATGACCAGATTCTGCTCTATATCTTGCGGTCTTATGGTCTTAAGATTGCATGAACTTAGAGTAATAGTGGGAATGCAAAGATTTTTAAACCCTGAAATTAGTCTCGAAGGTGAGGATGGAGCAGTTGTGTGTCATGATTTTTAATTAAATTTACCAACCAGAACCAGAACTACCTCTCCTGTATGCTGCCATTTAACATCTCCGAGAGATACTCAATAGATAAAACAACGTCTATGGAGAGAGAAAAACAGTTATCTTTTC
This sequence comes from Hypanus sabinus, assembly GCF_030144855.1. Classification (NCBI taxonomy): domain Eukaryota; kingdom Metazoa; phylum Chordata; class Chondrichthyes; order Myliobatiformes; family Dasyatidae; genus Hypanus; species Hypanus sabinus. Next base: position 189,850,615 of record NC_082709.1, read on the forward strand.
AGGTCAAGAACCTTTCATCACAACTGATGTTTCTCTTCCACAAAAATGTTCTGGCCTACATGCTATTTCTAGCATATTCTGTCCATGCTAGCACCTACTGGTTATTGGTTTTCCAGTTGTCTGCTTGTCCTCTCCTCTCCTATTGCTGGTTCTAAGCCTGCCAACTAGAGCCCCTTCTTTCATTAGAAGGCATAAGGTAAGCAGGGGTAAGATAAGACAGGCATATAGGGTGGTAGAGGACTTGAAGGGGGTCCTGCCTGAGCAGTACTGCCCTGACTACTTGTGACAAAGGAGGACACCGAGCTGGATAAAACATCCTTAGTAGACTATTTGATAATGATTCTTCACCAGTCACACTCTATCTAGATTCAGACCGATCTTATTCTAGAGAAGGGTAATACATGGTGAGCAATTTCCAACCGTCAAAATCTGACAGATTAATTTTGATTCAACTGCTTTCATCCATATAGAACATTTACCAACATACAAATCAATGTATGTACAGGGAGACCCTACACAATTTGGTGTTCTTTCACTGATTCTGTTATCATTAATATTCTATACATTTGTTGAGTATGGCCATAAGTAAATAAATCTCAGGTTTAAATTTGGTGACATATACGTACTTTGATGATAAGGTTTACTTTGAAATTGAATTGTATACCACTTTATTCTGCCAGCATTTATTACCCATCCTGAATTATTATCAAATGTTAATCTGCATTTATAAATCTCTGCAGGATTTCAAGTGAACGTACTCCGATAGAGCTGCTGGATCAGGAATTTCAGGATTTAGATCCAGTGGTGATGAGGGGATTTTTTTTTCCTTCCCCCTTCCTTCTTCTTCTATTGCCCACTCTAACCCAACTTCAAATCGAAGACCAAAACAATGTTCCATGTACGGTCTCACTTAAGTACAGGTCCACAATCCCTTATCCGAAATCCCTGAGGCCAGTTGCATTTCAGAATTCAGAATTTTTCAGATTTCAGAATCTCTCCTTATTGGTTCCGGGACCCACCGCAGATGCCAAAAAACACGTATGCTCAAGTCCCTTATTTAACCTGGCTCAGAGAGGGTGGACTTTAGCACCCAGCAGAGCTCCAGACCACACACATCCTCCCATATACTTTAAGTCATACTAGATTACTTATAATACCTAATACAATGTAAATGCTATGTAAATAGTTGTTATATTGTATTGTTTAGGGAATAATGACAAGAAAAATATTTTATTTCCAACAAAAATATTCAATAAAACATAAAAATATACAGTTTCAAACGAATCGAATCAAACACATGGTAAATGACTTATTGGAATAAATGTAGAATGTCACTGTCACTATGGTCTACATTTGTGTTTGCTAGTGCTTGATTTCAAACGGTTTATTAATGGAAAAGGTATGGCTCCCAAAACAATCTTAGCCGAAATAGCATCGTTTCTTTCTCGTTGCCTACTTTCTTGTAATCTACGTCTGTAAGTTAACACCAATCATAAAAAGAATGCTTGCTAGGCAATCTGCTTCATAAAAAAATGAAATTCGTAAAGAGAAACAATTTTAGATATAGCAGAGACTGAGACACATGAGAGCAGGTTAAAAAAATGAAGGCAACGAAAGCTGTGGGAGCACGCGTGCACAACTGATCCAGCCCACATGAAGTCGCATTTTTCTCAATCCGGCCCGTGACCTAAAATGAGTTTGACACCCCTGCTATAAAACTTCAGTAACTTGTCTTTCTGTTTCTTTAAATCATACACAGTGGTAGTTCCAACACCATATTCTTCAGTAAGCCGTCGCACAGACACACCATAATCAAGCTTCTCCAATAATTCCACTTTCTGCATTATTGGTAATGATAGATGCTTCCTTCTCTTTTTCTCATTGTTACCCATAGGGGTATCTGCAACTCTTTTTGACATTTTCAGTGTGAAATTAAACACAAAGTCAACAGTGAACACAAAATATCAGTGAACAGCAAATGCACGTGTAACCAGTACAAGCACTGAGCCACAATTGACGTCTGGCAGCCCGAGCTAATGCTGCTACGTCACACCTGAGTGACGTCTGCTGTTGGTGAAAAAACTTCAGTTTTTGGATCTTTTTGGATTTCAGAATTTCGGATAAGGGATTGTGGACTTGCACTATATAACTGTGATAAGATATCTCTACACTTGTACTCAAACCCTTGTGCAAGATAGGGCAGAAAACTGGTTCCTCTAACTAACAATACAAAACTGCAGATGTGGAGAGATGAAACAGAAACAGAAGATGCTGGAAGTACTGAGCAGGCAGCATCTGTGGAGAGAAAGGATTAATCCTTCAGCTTGAAGATTCTGGGAATAAGAGAAAAAAGATTTTAAATTGCAGAGATGGTTTGGACAATGGGAATATCTGTGATACATTGAGACCATAGTTGCTTAGAGGGTGACTTTTTAATGGGACATTAAGAGGTAAAGATCCACAAGGGTCCTGGGGGAACGTTGTTTTGTTTTTACTGTGTACTGTACCAGCAGTTTATGGTCAAAATGACAATAAATTTGACTTGACTTGACTAAGGATTGGTGAGGGGGAAGTTGGGAAAGGGGTAGCTACTTGTCTGTAATCTGTCAAATCATATGACCAACCACACCAAGGTGCCCACACATCCATTCCCAGGAACTAAGCAACCAACAATTATTATCAAGCATTGGATTATGATAAAAGCTCTCATCTCTGCTATTGAAATAGTGACAAGTTTGCACATCTGCTACTGAAGCAGATCATTTCTTTTTCACACAGCAAACAAAGAAAGGAAATTCATGACTGACTGGAAACTTGTGCATGATTTGTTGTTGGACAGTGTTACAATCTCAAATGTAGATTTTATATGCTTTGCACTATTTTCAAGTGTTATTGTGGAAACAAGTACAGTATGATTGATGATGTCATCACACACACAAATAACACTGAGGGATTGGCATCCATTCCAGGATGCATCCAGTGTGAAAATCCCTGCCTTATTTCTTGCACAAATCTTGTAAGCACTTGCAAGGATTTTTGTTGTTATTTCACAGAAATTGGTACCATTGAATCCGACCTTGCAGAATACATACCCGTCCTGTTTTAGTAAAAAAACATTTTTAAATACAAAATGAATAAATCCATTCAAATTATGCTTCAGACACCAGTATACTTTACTGAGATTCTACATTTGAAATGTAAATCAAACTTCCTGAGTCAGTGCTATATTCAGAATGAGTTTTGGACACAGTAGTGCAGGAGTCATACACTACATATGGCAAATGATAAGAGCAGGACTTGGTAATTGCATTTTCTTGGTGAAGAAAAAATTATCTCAGAATTTCAAATAGATCATTCAGTGTGTTTGTTGTTTAAGAACAATCTAAACATGAAAGGTATCATAGATGGTCTAATTCTGAAGCTAGTAGGAAATAACAAATGGTCCCTGGTGTATGCTTAGAATTTACCTACACAATCCTTCACTAATTAAATTTCTGCATTGAGAAAGCTGCACTCTACTGTTGCACATTTGAGATTAACATAATTATATCACATGAAATTATGATTGCATACCTGCCTGAGGTTTTCAAAATTTGACTTTCCTTGCATTGTGGATATAGTCCCCTCACGTTCCATGTTTCAAGTCAAGGCTAAAAATAGCATACTGCCTGCTACTATCATTTCAACATGTTCTAGTCAAGGTCATTGCAGTAATATTCTGCAAAAACACAAAGTATCAAAGATCACATTATACCTTGCTTCCATTTTCATTACTTCAATCAATGTTTAATTCAATGGCTTGGCAGCTCTCCCTGACCTGTGTCTTAGTCCCTAGTGTTACTTCAGACACTGCAATCATCACTTGCCTGTTATTAGGCCCCAAAAAAGATTTATCTTCTTTATCTCTGAAGTTTAATTCTTTATGGTCCAAAGAAAAATTAAATTACAGGCCACCTCAACTCAAGAGAGATTTTGTTCACAATTACTCTGGGAATTGTTCATTCCCCTGTGAGACAGAATCAAGTTTGCCTATCCTATAATGAAGAGACATCAACAGTGAAGGTATTGTAATTGCAAACAACAGCTGAACAGGTGAGGAAGCATTGCTGATCAGCAAGTTCAAGAAAAGGAAGTTCTGATTTGTGAAAAAATCCTCCAAAGCACAGGATCACAAGAGACTGCAGAGGGTTATAGGTTCAGCCAGTTCTATTATAGGCATAATCCTGCTCATCATCAATGGGCAGTATCTCGAGAAGGCAGAATCCATCACTAAGGACCCTTACCATTCAAGGCATGTCCTCTTCTTGTTATTACCATCAGGGAGGAAGCACAGAAGACTGAAGAATGCATTGAACATTTTAGGGATAACTTCTTCTTCTCTGCCAGCAGATTTCTGAACTGTTCATGAACACCACCTCATTATTCTTATTTTTGCATCACTTATTTATTTTGTAATTTATACTAATTTTTATGTCTTTGCATCATGCTGCTGCCACAAAACAACAAATTCAACATCACGTAAGTCAGAGAAAATAAACATGATTCTGATTTTAAACCTGCATTGCCATTGCTGTTAGCTTCTCTTTGCCAATTGGCATTTCACTTTGATCAAAGAAGTTGAGAGGAGAGCAGAATTGGGCTCTTTTGAATGGTCCTTTACGATGGAACCTCCCGTCTCTTGAACCTTCAGATGTCCTAATATCAAATTCAAACCTTCATTAATATAAATATAGAACGTGAATAAGATTTTTGGAATATCACTTTCATAAACACCACGAATCTGGAAAAATTGAATTGAATTAATTTTATTACTTATATCCTTCATATACACGAGGAGTAAAAATCTTTACGTTACGTCTCCATCTAAATGTGCAATGTGCAATTTATAGTAATTTATAATAAATAGTATGTACAACAGTTCAATATAACATAGAAATACAATTGTATCAGCATGAATTAATCAGTCTCTTGGCCTGGTGGAAGAAGCAGGCCCAGAGCCTGTTGGTCCTGGCTTTTATGCTGCAGTACTGTTTCCCGGATGGTGGCAGCTGGAACAGTTTTGATGCTGAGTGTCAGTTTTAGTAGGCAGACTTGTCTAAATATATATAGCTAGGGTGTCTAATACTTGCACAGTGGAGCATATTATGTCTTATCAGTTACTGAATAACACTTAATATTACTGAACTAACACAAAGCTAAGGACGCAGATTGGGGGACCGCTTCGTCGAGCACCTCTGTTCCATCCGCCACAATAGACAGAATCTTCCTGTTGCCATCCACTTCAACTCTGCTTCACATTCCCATTCGGATATGCCCATACATGGCCTCCTCTACTGTCATGATGAGGCCAAACTCAGGTTGGAGGAGCAACACCGCATCTACCGTCTGGGTAGTCTCCAGCCCCTTGGCATGGACATCAAATTCTTTAACTTCCAGTAATTCCCTCCCTCTCCCTTCCCCCATCCCACTTCACTCTGCCTCCTCCTCCAGCTGCCTATCACCTCTCTCATGATTCTGCCTTCTTCTACTACACATAGTGCTTTCCCTTTACATTCCTTCTTCACCTTTCCTGCCTATCCCCTCCCTGCTTCTCCCCCCCACCCCTTGATCTTTCCTCTGATTGGTTTTTCACCTGGCAGCTACCAACCTTTTCCTTCCCACCATCCCCCCACCTTCTTTATAGGGCTCCTGCCCCCTCCCTCTTCAGTCCTGATGAAGGGTCTCAGCCCGAAACATTGACTACTCATTTCCACAGATGCTGCCAGACCTGCTAAGTTCCTCCAGTGTGTTGTACGTGTTGCTTTGACCCCAGCATCTGCAATGTACTTTGTGTTTACTCTTATTTCTATTTCTCTACCACCTTCCTATTTTAACGAATATATAGTATAGTACAAAAATCTTAAGCACCATCTCTCTCTCTCTCTCTCTCTATATATATATATATAGATATGTGTGTGTGTGTGCGCCTAAGATTTCTGTGCAATACTGCAGGTTTTCTGCTATTTACACTTGTGGGTTAGGTATTCCCGGTTCGGTGCCTACCAAACAAGAGTCATACATTATAAATTCTGTACATATGAAAATAATTGGCAGCAATTTAACTCCTAAGCTGCAGAAGTATAAGATGAATTCTGTCTAGTTACAGAGATTTTTGAAGGATTTCCTTATGATCAGCTAGCAGGTCAAATGTTATCCTTGCTAACCATACCATCCTTCAAAGTAGGCTAACCCAGCACTAAAACCGAGCTTAAACCTTTCAGTCTAGAAGGAGACAATTTTGCTTTGAGCATTTGTATGAGCACTAGTAAAAGTACATTTGGTTATCCATGATGACGAATTAAGATTAAACACTCAATATATTTCATTCATATTAAGAGCAAGAACAAATGTGACAGGGAACATCATCAGAAGCCATCCGGCCACATGCAGCACAAGTGCTTCTTCCACAATAATTACTTCTCATTAACCTGGAAGGTACGAGTCAGTCATTCTTAAGACTCACATTTGATTTCTCAGAGTCTAAATGCGGAGATAATATTTATCCTATTGAACTAACAGCAACAGTTTGCTTAATTTATAATCAAATGCAGGAGCACACACCAGATAGACAGCATGTGGAATTAAGGATATGTTTTGAGAATGCAGGGAATATCCTACATTAAATGATGAGACGATATTTAGGTAAACAGCACTCTGTAGTTATGTACCATAAAATCTACTCTATCATCAAAATGTAATCCTGCTGCAACACACTGAAAGTAATGGGGGTATATTGAAATAATTATTTTCCAAAAATCACAGATATGCTGCAAGGGTGTTACAAACAATAAATGAGCTTTAAAACTCAACTGTAATGCAGGTCAAAGCTACAGACATTGATGGGAGGAAGATTCCTCAAAGAGTGGTAAAATGAATTTTGACAGGAATGCAGGAATCTGAGTTGAAATCCAGCAGGACAGAATAACACCATTTAGTCAAATTATGTTAATATTTCACTGAATGGCAAAACTTAAAGGTGAACCATAAGACAATATAAGACACAGGAGCAGAATTAGGCCATATGACCCATCCAGTCCATTCCAGCATTCAATCTAACTGATTTACAGTATTATTCCTCTCAATCCCATTTCCTGCCTTCTCTCTGTAATCTTTATCACCTTTCTTAATCAAGAATCTATCAACCTCTGCTTTAAATATGTCCAGTGACTTGGCCTCCACAACCGCCTGTGGCACCCACTGCTGTAACAAGTTGCTGAGTTCTAAGCAGTGTAGGTGAAGGTGACTTCACTCTCCCAATGAGGAACAGAGCTTGGAGCAAGCGTACAGTGAAAAATTATGCTTATTTTGTGTTTTATATAATAGTGGTAAAAATATATACAGTTTACTGCATGCAATGTTTGCTAAATGTGTTCTCAGACAGCATGGACATTGTACACTTATCTTATGTACCACAACCTTTGAGCAGAACAGATTCTATAATTGAACAAAATAAATTCCCTTATGTTGTTGAAAAACACCTCCCTTTGTCTTGGATTAGACAGATACATGGTTTCAGACTTCTTGAGGCAGGAAAATATATTGAATAATTTCAGAACAAACTTTTGCTGCCTGAGGAATGCTTACCTCATTCAGATTCACTTGGTTGAAAGAACTTCTCAGTATTTACAGTGAAACAATGCTTCATAAATCTTATTAATATTTCCTCACACCTTGCCTAAATTTACTTCCAAAATATATTATATTCATAAAATTGCATAGAACATAGAACATATGACAGTACAGCAGAGTGTGGGTGCATGACATTGTGGTGATTTATATAAACCTACTCTATGATCAATCAAACCTTTCCCTCCTACATAGCCCAAAACCTTCAATTTTTCTATCATCCATGTGTCTGTCTGAGAGTCTCTTAACTGTTCCTAACTTATCAGCCTCAGCCTCTAACCCTGGCAGTATGTTCCAGGCACCCACCACTCTCTGTGTAAAAATCCTAAATCTAATATCTAATTCCCTAAACTTACCACCACTCACCTTAATATGATGTTTTCTGATATTAGCCATGGCCACTCTAGGAAATATGTGCTGACTCTCCACCCTACACCTGCCTCTTATAGTTTATACAACTCCATCAAGTCACCTCTCATTCCTCTTGGCTTTCACTTGCATAACACTGTTTTCATAAGACGTGCTCTCTAATCCAGGCAGCATCCTCATAATTCTCCTCTGCACACTTTCTAAGGCTTCCACATCCTTCCTATAAAGAGGTAGCCAGAATACAATACTTCAAGTGTAGTCTAATCAGAGTTTATAGAGCTACAACATTACCTCAAAGCTCTTGAACTCAATCCCCTGACAGATGAAGGCAAAGAGATGCTTAGTAAGTAGGAGGGTCTCAAACATGAAATATTGAAAGTAAGTTTAGAGAACCTTGGTTATTAAAGGATATTAAGGCTCTGGTAGTGGGAAAAGCCAGCAAGTGGTAGTTAGGGTGGTAATTGTCTTTCTGACAGGACAGCTGTAATACCACTGCACCTCAGGGATCAGTGCTGGGTCTGTTGTTTGTTATCTATATCAACGATCTAGATGATAATGTGGTAAACTGGATCAGCAGCTTTGTAGATGACACCAAGATTGAGGGTGTAGTGACAGCAAAAAAAACTATCAACTGGATTTGGACCAGCTGGGAAAATGGGCTGAAAAATGATTAATGGAGCTTAAAGCAGACTAGTGTGAAGAGTTGCACTTTATGGGAACAAACCAGACTTACACAGTTACACAGTTAATGGCTGAATTTTGAGATATATGGTAGATCAAAGGGTCCCGGGAATACAGATTTATAATTCCTTGAAAGTGACATTACAGTTAGATACATTCATAAAGAGAGCTTTTGGCATATTGGCCTTTATGAATCAAAGGATTGAGTACAGGAGGCGTGATGTTATGCTGAAGTTGTATAAGACGTTGGTGAGACCAAATGTGCAGTATTGTGCGTAGTTTTGGTCAACTACCTATAGTAAAAACTTACATGGATGTTGCCAGAACTTGAAGACCTATGTTAGGGGAACGGATTGTAGAGGTTAGAACTTAATCACTGGAGCACAGAATAATGATATGAGATCTTATAGAGATTTCAAGGGTATAGATTGGGTGAATACATGCAGGCTTTTTACCCTCAAGTTGGGTGACACTAGAAATAGTGCTCACAGCTTTAGGGAGTAAGGTGAAATATTTAAAGGGAAATCACCTTCACTCAGAGGGCAGTGAAGCTATGGAATAAACTGCCAGCAGAAGTGTTTGATGGATTTTCAATTGTAACATTTCAATCATAAGATCATAAGACCATAATACAAAGCAGAAGAATTACTCCATTCAGCCCATTAAGTCTGTTCTGCCATTCCATTGTGGCAGAGCTATTATCCCTCTCAACCCTGTTCTTCTGCCTTCTTCCCATAACCTTTAATGTCCTTACTAATTAAGAACCTCTCAACCTTTGCTTTAAATACACCCAATGACCTGGCCTCTGCAGCCATCTATGGCAATGAATTTCACTGTTTCACCACCCTCTGGCTAAAGAAATTCCATCTAATCTCTGTTCTAAAGGGACATTCTATTTTGAAGCTGTGAAATGCATAGGTACATGGGTGGGAGTGGCATGCAGGGCTATTAACTGGGTGTGGGTTGATGGGACCAGGCAAAAGATCCAATTGGCATGGACTGGATGGACCAAAGGACCTACTTGTGTGCAGTAATGGTCTACAACTTCCCAATTTACTATGATGAAAGACAAGGACGCAGAGAACAAACATATTTTATAACTACCACATTGACACTCCCTACAAAAATTACACCCGGCAGAATGAAAAACTAAATCCTAAACAGCAATAGAAAATAATGGACAAATAAAATTTGATTAAATGAATATAAAATGATTCAGGCTTCTCATGATTCAGGGCGTTTACAAAGACAGGTGTGAAGAAAGGGCCAGAAGGATCACTGGGGACTCGAGTCACCCAAACATAATCTATTCCAGCTGCTACCATCCGGGAAACGGTACCACAGCATAAAGCCAGGACCGACAGACTCTGGGACAGCTTCTTCCACCAGGCCATCTGACTGATTAACTTATGCTGATTTGAGTGGATTTCTATGTTACATTGACTGTTCTATTTACTATAAATTATTATAAATTACTATGATTGCACTATGCAATTTAGACTGAGATGTAAACGTAAAGATGTTTACTTCTCATGTATGTGAAGGATGTAAGAAATAAAGTCAATTCAATTCAATTCAAAAGGAAAAATAAACTTTTTAACTATAAGGTAAAACCATAATATTATCCTTTAAGAAACCTCCCCAGTAGACGAAGTTGACTACATTAATGTGTTCACTTGAACTGTGTGAACAGTACTGCTGATGGGAAAACAGCAAGACAGAATGGAGATTCAGCATGGATCTAATTTCAATGTATTTTCTACCTCAAAAGGCCAGCATTTTCATCACAACCAATATGTTATTGGCTGTACTAGACTGCGCATGCAATTTTACAATCTATAATCCCAGCAGGCCCTATTCAGCCAGATTATCCTTTCTGCTGCTCTGAGCTGTGTGCACAGAGACCCCAGATGATCTTCAATTGAAGTGGGCAACAAGTCTCATCGTTGGCAAACTGGAATCAATTTCAGTCCTGTTTTGGAAAGCACCAGATAATTTTTGTATTCCTTGTGAAAAGCTGCCACAGTTTTAAATGTATGAAAGAGCCATGAAGAAATATCTATGTCTCCTGGTATATTCTGATGTGGGAGAACAAGCACAGTGTTGTATATTTGGATGCAGTTGAATGAGAATAAAACCCTGTGTACATACATTTCACTAACATTGGGACACTGACCTTAATGCCAACAAGGCTAACACAGGGGTCAGCTGACATTTGACAGTTTGCAAAAATTTCAATGGAGTCATTGGATTGGAAACAGACCCTTATCCCAATACATGGTGACTATGTTCCCCAGTGAGCTAGTCCTATCTGCCTGCATTTTACCTATAGCCCTCTAAACTTCTCCTCTCCATGTATATATGTAAATAGATTTTAAATGTCACTAATGTGTCCGCCTCAACCACACACCATTTCAAGCAGCTCATTCCAAATATACACCACTCATTGTGAAAAGAAGCTATCCCTAATCTTATCACTGATCTTAAACCTATGCCCTCTTGTTTTAAGTTCAAAGCTCAACGTAGATTTATTATACAACTTTGAGATTCATTTTCTTGCAGGCAGCCACAGGAGAAAAAGAAATACATTGGAATCCATGAAGAAACACCCATTATAAAGACTGACAAACATCCAATGTGCAAAAGAGGACAAATAGTGTCAATAATAAAAAGTAAACAAATAATACTCAGAACATAAGCTGTAGAGTCCCTGGAAGTGAAGTAAGTCCACAGGTTGCACCTCCTGTTTTATACATATGCACAGCGTATGCCATATGTTTTACTAGGCGATCTGAGCAGAATCTGAATATATATTGAAAAACTAATTATACAGTGCTTAAGTTCCTCTTTCTTGTGAAAAGACCATAAGAACATAAGCCTTAGGATCAGAATTAGGCCATCCAGCCCACCAAGTATGCTCCACCATTCCATTAGGGCTGATTTATTATCCCTTTCAACTCCACTCTCCTGCCTACTCACTGTAAACTTTGATGCCATGATGAATCAGGAACCAATCAATCTCTGCTTTAAATATACCCATTGACCTGGCCTCCACAGCTACCTGTGGGAACGAATTCCACAGATTCACCACCATTTGGCTGAAGAAATTCTGTTTCAACTAAATATTTCTCTATTCTGAGGCTGTGCCCTGGAGGAAACATCTTCTCTACACCCACTTTGTCAATGCTTTGCAATATTTGATAGGATTCCTTCAGATTCCACTCCCCCCAATCTTCTAAACTACAATGAGTACAGGCCCAAACCATCAAACACTCCTCATATGTTCACGTTTTCATTCCCGGAATCATTCTTGTTTACCTCTTCTGGACCCTCTCCAATGCCAGCACATCTTTTCTTACATAAGGAGTTCTAAACTGCTCACAATACATTTAGTAATGGACTATGTGGTTAGAAACTATTAATTATACATACACTTTACATAGGTGGAGAGGGTTGGAACTTGAAAATCATAACCATCAAAAGTGAATTGAAATCAGATTATTTTTGGCACTTGCATCAATGTACAGTGAAAGGTTTGTCTGGCATACTGTTCAGACAGATCAATTCATTACACAGTGCATTGAAGTAACAGAATGTAGAATACAGTGCTACAGTTACAGAGCAAGAGCAATGCAGTTAAACAATTTCAAGTAGGTAAAGTGCAAGGTCATAATGATATAGACTGTGAGTCTATCTTATTATACTAAGGGAACCATCCAATAGTCTTATAACAGTAGGGTAGAAGCTCTTCTTGAGCCTGGTGGTACATGTATGCAGGCTGTTGTGTCTTCTGCCCAATAGAAGAAGGGAGAAGGACAGAATGTCTGGGGTGGATGGAATCCTTAATTATATTGACCACCTACTGAGGTAGTGTTAGAAGTATAGACAGAGTCCATGGAGGACAGTCTGCTTTCCATGATGTACTGAGCTGTGTCCACTCTCTGCAGTTTCATGCAATCATAGTCAGAGTTGTTGCCATACCAAGCCTATGGTATACAGATAAAAATTGGTAAGTATCAGTGGGGACATGCCAGATTCATTGAAGGTGACTACATTGATGGGTGAGAGTCTAAGAGATTAATCACATCAAATCTGAAGTAGACTCACACAACAGGCAAAGACAGGTAGCACCTAAATAAAAAGACAAGCCTAGGACATTATGCAATATTACAGCCCATTCCCAAGCCAATTATTTTGTATATACAGTGCTATGCAAAAGTTTGGGCACCCTTGGTCGAAATTTCTGTTACTGTAAATAACTAAGCGAGTAAAAGATGAATTGATTTCCAAAAGACATAAAGTTAGAGATGACACATTTCTTTAATATTTTAAGCAAGATTACTTTTTTATTTCCATCTTTTACAGTTCCAAAATAACAAAAAAAGGAAAAAGGCCCAAAGCAAAAGTTTGGGCACCCTGCATGGTCAGTACTTTGTAACACACCCTTTGGCAAGTATCACAGCTTCTGTAGCCAGCTAAGAGCCTTTCAGTTCTTGTTTGGGGGATTTTTGCCCATTCCTCCTTGCAAAAGGCTTCTAGCTAAAAAAAATGGAAACATAGAAAACCTACAGCACAATACAGGCCCTTTGGTCCATAAAGTTCTGCCGAACATGTCCCTACCTTAGAAATTACTAGGCTTGCCCATAGCCCTCTATTTTTCTAAGGTCCATGTACGTATCCAAAAGTCTCTTAAAAGACCCATCGTATCCACCTCCACCATCTTTGCCGGCAGAGTTCTGTGAGATTCTTGGGTCGTCTTGCATGAACTGCTTTTTTGAGGTCTATCCGCAGATTTTCGATGATGTTTAAGTCAGGGGACTGTGAGGGCCATGGCAAAACCTTCAGCTTCCGCCTCTTGAGGTAGTTCATTGTGAATTTTGAAGTGTATTTAGGATAATTATCCTGTTGTAGAAGCCATCCTCTTTTAATCTTCAGCTTTTTTTTTACAGACTGTGTGATGTTTGCTTCCAGAATTTGCTGGTACTTAATTGAATTCATTTTCCCTCTACCAGTGTAATGTTCCCTGTGCCACAAGCTCAACACATGATTGATCCACCCCTGTGCTTAACAATTGTAGAGGTGTTCTTTTTATGAAATTCTGCACCCTTTTTTGGCCAAACATACCTTTGCTCATTGCGGCCAAAAGGTTCTATTTTAACTTCATTAGTCCATGAGACTTATTTCCAAAATGCATCAGGCTTGTTTAGATGTTCCTTTGCAAACTTCTGACACAGAATTTTGTGGTGAGGATGCAGGAAAGGTTTTCTTCTGATGACTCTTCCATGAAGATCATATTTGTGCAGTAGAACAGTGCACCACCACTCCAGAGTCTGCTAAATCTTCCTGAAGGTTCTTTTGCAGTATAACGGGGATTTTGATTTGCCTTTCTAGCAATCCTCTTGGAAAGTTTTGAAGCAGTTCTCTTGGAAAGTTTACTTGGTCTTCCAGACCTCAATTTGACCTCCACCATTCCTGTTATCCACCATTTCTTAATTACATTATGAACTGAGGAAACAGCTACCTGAAAACACTTTGCTATCTTCTTATAGCCTTCTCCTGCTTTGTGGGCATCATTTATTTTAATGTTCAGAGTGCTAGGTAGCTGCTTAAAGGAGCCCATGGCTGCTGATTGTTGGGACAAGGTTTGAGGAGTCAGGGTATTTATAAAGCTTTGAAATTTGCATCACATGGCTTTTCCTAATGATGACTGTGAACAAGCCATAGCCATAACAAGTTAATTAAGGTCTGAGACTTTGATAAAATTTATCTGAGAGCTCAAATCTTTTTGGGATACCTAAACGTTTGCATGGTGCTCCTTTCCATTTTTCCACTCTAAAATTATACAAAACAAAAATAATACACTAATCTTACTTAAAATGTTGAAAAGAATGCTGCATCTTTAACTTTATGGCTTTTGGAGATCAGTTCATCTTCTACTTATGAGTTTGTTGAATGCTTATGAGATGGCTCTCCAGAGCAATTTGTCATTGAGCCTACCAGGAGATCAGCTATACTGGATTGGATGTTCTATAATGAACTGGAGATGATTAGGGAGCTTAAGGTAAAAGAACCCTTAGGAGTCAATATTATTGAGTTTCAGTTGAAATTTCATAGGGAGAAAGTAAAGTCTGATGTAGCAGTATTGCAGTGGAGTAAAGCAAATTACAGTGGTATGAGCAAGGAATTGGTCAAAGTAAATTGGAAAGAGCTGTTGGCAGGGATGACAGCAGAACAGCATGATGTGAGTTTCTGGAGAAAATGAGAAAGGTGCAGGATAGATGTTTTCCTAAAACAAAGAAATACTCAAATGGCAAGATCGTGGAACTGTGGCTCAATTGTACTGTGATGAGAATCCTTGATCAGGAGAATTGGACCCAAATGCTGAGGTATCTGAAGCAAAGTCCGAGACAGAGTATTACAGGGATCCCCAACCTTTTTTTGCACAATGGACCGGTTTAATATTGACAATATTCTTGCGGACCGACTGACGGGGGGGGGGGGGGGGCGGGGGGTGGGGGGGGTTTGTTAATCACGACTGGAATATAGGTGAAACAGCTCCTCCTCCCACTCACGGACATGTAAGACACAGTCTTTTTCTGTCCGCCTTTAATCTCCCCCTTTTCTAACTTAAACTTTGAAATTTCAACTTTATTCAGTTGGATCTGTACAGCAACAGTTATAATTATGGCCACTTTAAGAAGCACCAAACGGAACCCAGATCCAGGCAACGGAAAGTCTAAAAAAGCTGACGAGTTCTCAGAGGAACCCCCTTCGATGAAGAGATTAGCGTCTCAAATCAGCAGTATCGGCACTGAAATACCACAACTAAAAGAGAAATTTGAAGAAAAAATTGACTCTCTGAGCCTCGATCTTAAAGAAGTTATTCAAAATGCAGCTGACCTTTCTTTTCGTTTGGAAAAGGCTCAACAACGGATCTTGGATCTGGAAGCTCAGTCGCGTCGGATTAATATCCGAATTGTTGGATTAAAAGAGAAATCCGAATCTGCCGACACACTGGATTGTTTTGCTAAAATGTTTCAGTCTTTATTTCTGGAGGTTTGTTCGCAACCCACGGAGATTGAAATGGCTCACAGAGCCGGTGCTTTAAAACTTTTGCATCAATGTAAAAACAAGAATATTGTTGTGCATTTTCTCCATTTTAGAGACAAAGACTGCATTATTAAGCTTGCAAGAAAACAAAGGTTGTTTCAATTTCAAGGTTCGGAGATTCGCTTTTTTTTGACGATTTTCCACGCGAAATTGTTAAAAAGCGTGCTGGAATTGCCTCAGCTATGAGATTAGCGATTCAAAAAAAGTTCTTCCCATCATTAAAAATATCCAGCTAAATTAAGGCTTTTTGTCAAAAATTCTGGAGCTCATATTTTTGATGACCCAGCCGAAGCACTGTGTTTTATTAACTCTTTGCCCGACGAGTCTGATGACGAGTCTGAAGCCTGAAGTTTGAATGATCTACAACGGTTTGATTGTCTCGTGGCATAAAGAGTGATGAAATTGGAAGATTTGATGGTTATAGAAAGTCTTTACCTTAAGATTTATGTTTATCTCTGAAAAAGACTGGTTTGGATGGTTTTAACCTCAGAAGACAATGCAAGAACTGTTGAAAGACTAGATAACTTTGAACCATATAGAATTTTTTTCTCTGCAGCATTTAAATGAACTAACTTTTTTTTGTTCCGTATGCTTTTGTAAAGATCTTTTAAGTAATTACTTGTATTTTTTTTATATTTTAAAGGTAGATTGGATAATTTAAAGATGGCAATTTTTCTTTTGTGCAAATATTTCAAGAATTGTTTTGGTTGTGTTTTTCTTTCCTTATCTAATACTATGAAGGTTACTTTCAAAATTGAAGGCTGTTTTGTTTTACAAAACAAAACTGTTCCTTCCATTTTAATTATATTGAGATACATGTCGACTATAACGAGTTTTATGGTTGGTAGAGGGAGACACATTTTTCATTTTTTTTATTTAGGTAGGTGGAGTTTATAATCACTTCTCTGCTTTTCTTGGGGCTTGCGTCGATCGATATCAATTTATTTCTGGGCTTTGTAGTTTGGGTGTTTTTTTTTCTTTTTTTATCCCCATTATGGAATCCCAAAGCATACGCAAATTATTATTGTTGTTCATCTCCGCCATTTTCGACTATCTTATCCTGACATGCGTCTAAATATTCTTTTTAGATATTAAGTCTCATGATGATATCTAAACAGTTAAATATTTTAAGTTGGAATGTCTGTGGTTGGAACCATCCTATTAAGCGTAAGAAAACAATTGTTATCTCTGATCATGCTCCTTTTATCCTAATATTTGAACTGAAAGACGTTGCTTCTACCAGACCATTTTGGCGTTTTCCAGAACACTCGTTACAAAGTTCAGAATTTGTTGAGTTTATTGAAACTCAGATAAAAGTGTTTTTTTTCTCTTTAATAATACAGGAAACGTCTCAAAGTTAGTAATTTGGGTTACATTAAAAGCCTATTTACACGTTCAGATTATTTCGTATATAGCTAAACTGAAGAAACAAACAAGAATAGAACTAGATAAAATCTCTAAACAAATTAAAGAATTAGATAACTTCAACGCAACCTCTCCAAATGTTTCATTTAAAAGAGTAGAATTACAATCACAGTATAATTTATTATAAACGTATCCTATTGAAGGATATTTGCTTAAATTGAAAAGTCAATTTTATATTTTTGGGAATAAAAATAACAAGCTCTTAGCTTCCCAATTACGAGCAGCTAAAGCTAAAAGACAAATTTTAAAGATTCATAAAAATAATGATATAGCAAGTAACCATGAAGACATTAATAATAATTTTCATGATTTTTATTCTGATCTTTATAGATCTCAATTTCCTGCAGATTCCTTCAAAATGAAGGTTTTTTTTTACATAAGATTAAATTTCCTCAAATTTCTGCTGAAGATCAACAGATGCTGGATGCTCCAATTACCGAGCATGAAATTCAGAAAGCTATTCTATTAATGCAATCAGGTAAAGCTCCTGGACTTGATGGTTATTCGGTAGGATTTTACAAAAAAAATGGAAGATTACTTTCTCCGTATCTTTTGGAAATATTTCATGAATCCTTTGAGAAGGGTAGTTTGCCGTCTTCCTTTTATGAAGCATCTATTTCCTTAATCCTTAAGAAAGATTAAGATCCTACTGAATGTTCATCATATAGACCTAGTTCACTATTAAATGTGGGTGCAAAAATTCTCTCTAAGATAATGGCTAACCGCTTGGAAAATTTTTAACTAAAATCATCTCTACGGATCAAATGGGCTTTATTTAAGGCTGTTACTCTTTCTCCAATGTTCGGAGATTGATGAACATTATATATTCACCAATATCTAAGCAACCTCAATGAGTTATCTCTCTCAACGCAGAAAAGGCATTTGATAGAGTTGAGTGGCCATTTTTGTTTAAAATATTAGAAAAAATTGGTTTTGGTAATAATTTTAATAGGTGGGTTCAAATGATTTATAAGAATCCTATTGCCACAGTTATTACTAATACTTTCAGGTCCTCTTTTTTACACTTTCTCATGGTACTAGACAGGGATGTCTGTTAAGCCCTTTGTTATTTAATCTTGTATTGGAGCCTTTGGCAATAACACTACGTGAAGCTAAAAGTATTCATGGTATCTCTATAAATGGAACCATGCATAAGACTTCTCTTTATGCAGATGATCTTTTAGTGATGATTTTGAATCCTGAAGAATCAATTCCTAATCTTTTGGAAACACTAAAAGATTCTGGTAAATTTTCAGGATATAAACTTAACTTGAATAAAAGTGAATTGTTCCCATTAAATGCCCCTGTTTTTATATATAATGATATTCCTTTTAGAATTGTTAATACTTTTAAATATTTAGGTATATAATTACTAAAAATATAAAGATCTTTATAAAGCTAATATAGTTCCTTTAATGGATTCCATGAAACAATTATTTTCTAGATGGAATCCACTTACTCTCTCTTAAATAGGTCGTATCTGTGCTGTGAAAATGATGATTTTACCTAGGTTTTTATATATTTTCCAAAATATACCTATCTTTTTAACTAAAAATTTTTTTGATCAAACTGACTTGTATTTCTTCCTTTATTTGGAACAATAAAAGACCAAGAATTAATAAGTGGCATTTACAAAAACCTAAAAAAGATGGTGGACTTGCACTTCCTAATTTAAGACTGTATTATTGGGCTGTTAATATCAGACAATTATGTTTTTGGCTATATTGGCTCGATAAGAGCCAAAAACGACAATGGGTTGATTTGGAATTAAAAGCTGTTAAACAATTTCATTTAACTTCAATATTAGGAGCTCCATTACCTCTACAACTCTCTAAAATTCCAAATTTAAATTTTTACCCTGTTATTAAACAGTCCTTATGGATTTGGTTTCAGTTTCACAATTTCTTAAATTTTAAACAATTTAAGTAGTCTAGTTTTTTATATCGAAACTTTTTAATTTAAACCTTCAATAACTGATCCAATTTTTCTCCTATGGAGAAATAAAAGGATCTGTTCTTTTACAGATTTATTTTGTGATGGTTGATTGATGACTTTTGAAGAGTTAATTAACAAATATTCTCTCGCTCATACACATTTTCTGCAATATCTTCAGGTTAGACATTTTTACAACAATATTTATCTAAGTTTCCATATTTGCAAGAATCTGATTTGTTGGTTACCATTTTGAAGTTGAATCCTTTAGTGTGAGGTTCCATTAGCAGAATTTATAATTTACATTTGTTACAAAAAGAGAACCTCTCACTAAAGATTAAACAAGATTGGAAGAAAGAACTTAATATTACCTTTGTTAATGAAGATTGGTTGCGAGTTTTGAAAAACATAAATTCCTCTTCTATATGTGCCAATCACTGTTTAATTCCATTTAAAATTGTTCACCATTATTATTTAACGAAGGGGAGACTATCTAAAATATTCCCTAGAATAGACAACCACAGCAATAGGTGTAAAACTGAAGTAGCTACTTTGTCACATATGTCCTGGCCATGTTCTTTATTAAAACTTTTTTGGAAATCTTTATTTTCTACAACTTCTAAAGCTCTTAAAATTAATTTACAACCTAACAGATTTACTGTTCTATTTGGAATGGTTCCACATCATATTCAGGGTATTTCATCTTAAGATCAACATGTAATTGCATTTGCTACATTATTGGCAAGAAGGGCTATTTTATTAAAATGGAAAGATACCTCTGTCCCTACACTGATTGAATGTTTTTCTCAAGTAATGTTATGTCTCAGTTTGGAAAAAGATTAGAAGTAGAACTTTTGATCCCCGCTTTGATTTTGAGAGAAGATGGAGATCTTTTGCAAAATATTATCATTTAATTTGAATTATTTTATATGGTTTCCTTCCAATCTTATTCTATATAAATATGAATTGGCTGTTGATGATTCTTTTTTCTTTATATATATATAGATGATGGTAAGACGTATTGCTGCTGGGGTTGATTCCTAATGGTTTTTTTCCCCTTTTTTTTGTAGTCAATGGGTTTTTTATCTTAGTTAGATGGGGTTCTTTTTTTTTCCTTCTTTTCCTTACATAATTTTTTTTTATATATTACAATCAGTTTTTTGTCTTCTTTAGCTTTATTAATTGTATGTATATTAATTTGTTGAAGTTTTGTATCATCTTATAGCTGTAGAAGATTATGTACCAATAAAAAGATTCTAAAAATGCAGTATAGCTGAAACTATAAGTCACTTAGAAGTGGCTAATTAATACACTCAATTTTGTTTCCAAAAGGGTTTATCTAATGAATTTAATATTAACTCACAGTGCATATTTTCCTCGCATGAATATAGTGATGTCAATTTTAGGTCACTTATAAGTGAATACCATCATAACATTTTAAGTAACATAGAACAAACATAGAACATAGAATAGTACAGCACATTACTGGCCCTTCGGCCCACAATGTTGTGCTGACCCTCAAACCCTGCCTCCCATATAACCTCCCACCTTAAATTCCTCCATATACCTGTCTAGTAGTCTCTTAAACTTCACTAGTGTATCTGTCTCCACCACTGACTCAAGCAGTGCATTACACGCACCAACCACTCTCTGAGTGAAAAACTTCCAACTAATATCCCCCTTGAACTTCCCTTCCCTAACCTTAAAGCCATGTCCTCTTGTACTGAGCAGTGGTGCCCTGGGGAAGAGGTGCTGGCTGTCCACTCTATCTATTCCTCTTAATATCTTGTACACCTTTATCATGTCTCCTCTCATCCTCCTTCTCTCAAAAGAGTAAAGCCCTAGCTCCCTTAATCTCTGATCATAATCCATACTCTCTAAACCAGGCAGCATCCTGGTAAGTCTCCTCTGTACCCTTTCCAATGCTTCCACATCCTTCCTATAGTGTGGCGACTAGAACTGGACACAGTTCTCCAAGTGTGGCCTAACTAGAGTTTTATAGAGCTGCATCATTACATTGTGTCTCTTAAACTCTATCCCTTGACTTATGAAAGCTAACACCCCATAAGCTTTCTTAACTACCCTATCTACCTGTGAGGCAACTTTCAGGGATCTGTGGACATGTACCCCCAGATCCCTCTTCTCCTCCATGCATTTGGATATTAAACACACAGTGCATATTTTCCTCGTATGATCATATAAAATCATTGCAACCCATCAATATTGGTGAATCAGTGGGAGCCCTGGGCTTGTTTCCCTACAACGGTCCCATTGAGGGGCGATGGGAGACAGCAATACTCAAAGGGGGTTCCTTATGTCCAGTCTATTCTGCAATTTACTTTTTGTTGCATTCATTGCAGAAAACTGCGCTTCACAGAGATACAATGTTGGAAATGGAAACAACGTTTTCAGTGCTTTCGTGACTATCTCAGGATATTCAACCTTGACTTTGATCCAGAATGCTGGCAGAGATGTTATATCAAACATTTATTTCAGCCCACTGCCATTTGCAAGCTCAAGGAGTTGATCTTCTTCCCATGCTGATCATGGATGATTCACCGGGGACATTCACAAGTGGGTCATGGACCTATTCCTTTTCACTTCTTGGGTCATTTGCAGTTGGGAAAAAACACTCAAATTCTGTTGACAGCAAAGTTAGGTGATCGCGCAGCAGCTGTGAGAAGGACGGTGCAGCCTCAGTCTCTCCCAAAATCCCAACTAATGTTGGGAACATTTCAAATATGCCCCTGTCCACTTGCCGTCCCCACAGTCCCAGTTTGGCTTTGAAAGCAGACACTTTATCTGCCAATTTAAAGACAGTTGTCATTCTCCCCTGAAGTGACAAATTGAGTTCATTGAACAGGCTGAAGATATTACACAGATAAGCGAGTTTTGCTATCCATTCCTCATCACTGAATTGTGCTGCCAGTGGTGACTTTTTTCCTGAATGAAATCTCTGTAACTGCTCTCTTAACTCAAAAACCCTGGCCAGGACTCTTCCCCCTTGATAGCCACCTGACTTCAGTGTGAAAGAGAAGGCGTTTGTGGTCTGTATCCATTTCCTCACAAAACTGCTCAAACAGACGTGAGTTAAGGGTTTTTACTTTGTTGTGATTGATAACTTCGACAACGTCACTCAATTCACTGTTAAAATCAGGTGACATTTTTCAGCTAGCCAGCATTTCCCTGTGTATGACACAATGTGTAGACTGGCATTCAGGAGCAACCTCTTTGATTCAGGTACTGAAACCAGACAGCCGTCCAGTCACAGCTGCAGTCCTGTCTCTGCATATTCCAACACAGAATGACCAGTTCAGTTTGCCTGACATGTAGTCATTCAAGTACTTGAATAGTTCTGCCCCAGTTGTGTTAGCTGGCAGTGGCAGTTGCCACAACATATCCTCATGCACATCATCTTGAAATATATATTGCACATACACCAGCAGTATTGTCTTGTTGTCAACATTGGTAAACTCGTCAACCTGGATAGCATTCCATGATGACTTGTTAAGCCGTTCCAACAGCTGTGCTTTGATGTCCTCCGCTATGTCATTGATTCTCTGTGAAATTGTGGTAGCTGAAAGAGAAACCTGTGCCATCTTGTTAGCTGCAGCTTCTCCCAACAGTTCACAGCACATGTCCTTGGCAGCAGGCAGAATCAATTCTTCACCAACAGTGAAAGGCTTCTTTGCCTTAGCATTATGGCTAGCCACTAACTACGATGCTCTCAGAGCAGCAGCATTTGTGGAGGTGGTGGCTCTCAGCACTTGCTTCTGTCCCACTTGCTCATGTTTTTTCCACTCAAAAAACTCAACGGGTTTGCCTTGAAGTGCAAGGTGCTTGGATTCAAGGTGCCCAAGCAGTTTTGAGGGATTTATTGCCTCATTAGATAGTTTGTCTCCACATATCACACACAGGGGGCTTGGAGCGTGTGAATCACCGGTCACAATAAAGCCATATTTTATGTACAACTCGTTGTGTTTTCTGTTGAAGGAAGCTTTCTTTTTTTTTGTGGTCTTGGCCTCAGCTGTTTCTGCATTATCAATAGCGTTAGGCCTTTTATGTCCCCTACCATCTCTTCCAAAGAAACTCTCAAGCGACGTTAGATAGATGTGACATGAGACGTGAGAGAATTAGATAGAGCTCTTATACATAGCAGGGTCAAGGGATATGGGGAGAGGGCAGGAACGGGGTACTGATTGTGTATGATCAGCCATGATCACAGTGAATGGTGGTGCTGGCTAGAAGGGCCAAATGGCCTACTCCTGCACCTACTGTCTATTGTTTATTGTCTATTGACGTTTGTTTTTTACTCACACTGACTGATGACCTTGCATGCATTCAAGTTCAACAGTGGGCTTGACAGGGAAAGAGAAAAGGTGCAGCTGACTCATATCATTTCATATTGCCAAATCATATCATATCTAGTTTTGCGAATACCTGCACTCCTTTCAGCATCTTGAAAGCTGTATTCATGAGTTGAATGGAGTTAGTGATTCTCGGCCATTATGTGGTTTTATTATGAGTTTGTTGAATGCCTATGAGATGGCTGTCTAGAGCAGTTTGTCATTGAGCCTACCAGGAGATCAGCTATACAGGATTGGATGTTCTATAATGAACTGGAGATGATTAGGGAGCTTAAGGTAAAAGAACCCTTAGGAGGCAGTAATCACAATATTATTGAGTTCAGGTTGAAATTTCATAGGGAGAAAGTAAAGTCTGACGTAGCAGTATTTCAGTGGAGTAAAGCAAATTACAGTGATATGAGCAAGGAGTTGGTCAAAGTAAATTGGAAAGAGCTGTTGACAGGGAAGTCAGCAGAACAGCATGATGTCAGAACAAAGAAATACTCAAATGGCAAGATCGTAGAACTGTAGCTCAATTGTACTGTGATGAGAATCCTTGATGAGGATGAATTGGATCCAAATGCTGGGGTATCTGAACCAAGGTCTGAGACAGAGTATGACACTAAATCTGAGCTCAAAACTATCACTAGATGATATCACGATTAAACACCACAGTTCAGGTGTTCCTTAAATACACAATTCTTGGCACTTGAAGCTTGATTACCATTTAGTGGGACCATCCTGAACCCTTAAAGGGGTCACCTCAGCTAGATGTACTCTAGGGAGTTTGAGTGTCTAAATCCTGGAATCTGGCACAGTTGGGACCATCTCATAACACTCATGGTCCCAGAGTATATCCTACACAATCAGGAAAGCTCACCAATGCCTCTACTTTCTGAGGAGTTTGAAGAGAGCTGGACTATGCTCATCATGTCATTATATAGATGTGCAGCAGAGAGCATCCTAACAAGCTGCATCATAGTATGGAACTACACTGCGGTGGACAGGAAGGCTCTACATCACAAAGCATCCACCCACCCTGCTATGTGTCAAGACAACCAGACTCAAAAACGGTTTACTTTCCTCAAGCAGTAAGGCTGATCAACATCTCTACCATGAACTCATCCCACCACACCCAACTCCAAATCACCACTACTTTATCATTTCCTGTCAGCCACCTTATAAACAGACATTCCTATACCTAGCGTCACATACAATCCATCCATGTACATAAATTATTTTATGCATTTATATTTATTGAGGTTTTTCAATTATTATTGTGTTCTGTACCTTTTTGAATGTTTTTGTGCTGTGTTGGATCAGGAGTAACAACTATTTTGTGCTCCTTTACACTTGAGTATTGAAAATGACATTAAACAATCTTGAATCTTCAATCTTCTATTTTTACTTCAGACTGACTCTAATTTGGATACCTCGATAGTTGCAGCAAAGTAAAGGAGCCCAACAATCTGAACAATCAACACAGATTTCCTTTGGTGTCATCTTTAATATCAAAGGCAAAGGTAATGATGTTTGAAATAAGCCATGTGCAAGCACAACTAGCAGCAGGAAAGGAGTTTAAGTGACACAATAGTCAAGGAACTTGATAGTCAAGGAATATCTGTGGCCATGAGGTGATCTTTCCCTGGGCAGGATGGTTGGAGCAGGTGCAGAACTTTTTGACATGGGACATTTGGTCTATGTTGGCACTTACAACATAGGCAAGAAGGGACATGAGGCCCTGAAAAGGGAATTTAGAGATTTGGGTACAAAATTTGAAAACAGGACCTCCGGGGTTATAATCTCAGGATTACTCCCTGTGTCACATGCCAGAGAACATAGGAAAAGGAAGGTAGGACAAAAGGAGCTGGTACAGGGATTAGTCTACAGATTTTCGAATTATTGGGATTTCTTCTGGGATGAAATGACATGTCCAAGATGAAAAATGTGTAGTTAATAACTTTGCAGATGACACTAAAATAGGTAGTCATTGACAATGAAGACGGTTATCAGGATTTACAGGGGGGTCTTCATCAGCTGGAAAAGTGGTCTGACAGTGAAGAAGGATATCAACATTTACATTTACAATGACGGTGAAGATAGTTATCAGGATTTACATGAGAAACTTCATTAGCTGGGGAAGTGGACTGAGGAATGGCGGAATTTAATTTGAATAAATATGAGGTGTTGTATTTTGGGATGACAAACAAGGAAGGGATTTTCATAATGAATGGCATGACCCTGGAGATGGTGTTGTAGAACAGAAGGTCCTAGAAGTACATGGTTCCTTGAAAGTGGTGCCACAGATACACAGGGAGGTGAAAAAGAGTTTTGCCATGCTGGCCTTCTTCAGTCTAGTGCACTGAGTACAGGAATTGGAAGGTTTCATTGCAGTTATACAAGATATTGGTGAGGCTGCATTTGGAATATTGTGTCCAGTTTTTGTTGCCCTGCTCTAGGAAAAGATGCCATTAAGCTGGAGAGGATGCAGTTGAGATTTATGAGGACATTACCAAAATTCTAGGTACTGAATAATGAGGAGAAGGAATGAAGTCTGGGACTTTGTTCATTGGAATGTAGAAGAATGAGGGATGACGTTATAGAGGTGTATAAAATTACGGGGGCATAGGCAGGGCCAATGCGCAGTCTTTTTCCAGGGATAGGGTAATCAAGAACTAGAGGGCACAGATTTGTGAGGTTGGAGGGTCTTTTTCTCCCAGACTGTGGTTAGTATATGGAATGAGCTGTGTTTGAGGCATGCACAATAACAACATTTAAAAGCCATTTGGACAGGTACATGGATATTGACCAATTGCTGACAAATGGGACTGGCTCAGATGGGAATCTGTGTGAACCAAAGGACCTGCTTCCATGCTAGATGACTCTTGGAAGGTTGTACCTGAACTGGAATGGGTCCCAATAGCCTTGTGGTGGGGGACAAAATACAAGATGCTGCAGTGCTTGTGCA
This sequence comes from Hypanus sabinus, assembly GCF_030144855.1. NCBI lineage: Eukaryota > Metazoa > Chordata > Chondrichthyes > Myliobatiformes > Dasyatidae > Hypanus > Hypanus sabinus. The sequence goes on from NC_082709.1 coordinate 189,877,111, forward strand.
AAAACCTGAGGAACAGCAAATGCAGAGGAAAATGGACAGTAAGTGGTTCAAGCTCAGATTCTTCTTGTGGACTGGAAGAGTTGAGATGAGAGTCAGTACAAAAAGTTGTGGGGAAGGGGCAGAACAAGAGCCAGCAGGCTGCTGGATCCAGAAGAGAAGGATGATAGACAGTGGAGGAGGGGAGTGTGGAAATAGTGACGAGGCTGGAAGGTAAAAGATGGAGGCAACAAAGGGCTGCAGATGATGAATGCTGATAGAAAAGGAAGGTGGATTGCGGAAACAATTATGAAAAGTGGGCTGAGAATAAGGGAACAATACGAGCAGGAATTCAGTGGGAGAGTGTGGCTGATGGGCAAATAGAGTTAATGGAGGAGGGAAAGGAAGGGTGAAGGAGGGCTGGAGGACATGGCAGTATTGGGTGTGTGTAAGAGGAATCAGGTAGATCAAGAGGAAAAAGAAAAGAGAGAGAGGGCAACACAGAGAATTAATTAAGCCAATGACATTTAATCCATTTTGTCTTCACATGATCCATATCCCTCCTTTCTCTGCACATTCATGCACCTGTCGAAGAGACTCTTAAAAATCTCTATCATAATTGGAGTACAGAAGTTTTAGATGTGACTGGGAACTGCGTGACTCAACTGATCATGGACAGCATTACTGCAGCACTCAGTAAGTGACAAAACTTTAAGGGAATTGGAGGACATAAGAAATGATTCTCCGATTCTGGTAAACAGTGAGTTAAAATTAAGTGCCAGCTTGTGTATGCTCTGTTCTGTGAAAAATTGCAGAGACTGTCCTTGACTGAAATAAACTGCCTTCAACAACACACACAAAATGCTGGTGGAACACAGCAGGCCTGACAGCATTGATAGGGAGAAGCACTGTCGATGTTTCGGGCTGAGACCCTTCGTCAGGACTAACCGAAAGGAAAGATGGTAAGAGATTTGAAAGTAGTGGGGGGAGGGGGAAATGCGAAATGATAGGAGAAGACCAGAGGGGGTGGGATGAAGCTAAGAGCTGGAAAGGTGATTGGCGAAAGTGATACAGAGCTGGAGAAGGGAAAGGATCAAGGGGCGGGAGACCTCAGGAGAAAGAAAGGCCGGGGGGAGCACCAGAGGGAGATGGAGAACAGGCAAACAAATAAATATGTCAGGGATGGGGTAAGAAGGGGAGGAGGGGCATTAATAAAAGTTAGAGAAGTCAATGTTCATGCCATGAGGTTGGAGGCTACCCAGCCAGTATATAAGGTGTTGTTCCTCTAACCTGAGTTTGGATTCATTTTGACAATAGAGGAGGCCATGGATAGACATATCATAATGGGAATGGGACGTGGAATTAAAATGTGTGGCTACTGGGAGATCCTGCTTTTTCTGGCGGACCAAACGTAGGTGTTCAGCGAAATGGTCTTCCAGTCTGCGTCGGGACTCACCAATATATAAAAGGCCACACCGGGAGCACCAGACACAGTATACCACACCAGCCGACTCACAGGTGACCTCACCTGGAAGGACTGTCTGGGGCCCTGAATGGTGGTGAGGGAGGAAGTGTAAGGGCAGGTGTAGCACTTGTTCTGTTTACAAGGATAAGTGCCAGGAGGAGATCGGTGGGAAGGGATGGGGGGGGACGAGTGGACAAGGGAGTCGCGTAGGGAGCAATCCCTGCGAAAAGCAGAAGGGGGGGGAGGGAAAAATGTGTTTGGTAGTGGGATCCCATTGGAGGTAGCAGAAGTTACGGAGAATTATACGTTGGACCTGGAGGCTGGTGGGGTGGTAGGTAAGGACAAGGGGAACCCTATCCCGAGTGGGGTGGCGGGTGGATGAGGTGAAGGCAAATGTGCAGGAAATGGGAGAGATGTGTTTGAGAGCAGAGTTGATGGTGGACGAAGGGAAGCCCCTTTGTTTAAAAAAGGAAGACATCTCCTTCGTCCTGGGATGAAAAGCCTCATCCTGAGAGCAGATGCGGCGGAGACGGAGGAATTGTGAGAAGGGGATAGCCTTTTTGCAAGAGGCAGGGTGGGAAGAGGAAAAGTCCAGGTAGCTGTGAGAGTCTGTAGGCTTATAGTAGATATCAGTAGATAGGCCGTCTCCAGAGATGGAGACAGAAAGATCAAGAAAGGGGAGGGAGGTGTCGGAAATGGACCAGGTAAATTTGAGGGCAGGTTGAAAGTTGAAGGCAAAGTCAATGAAGACGCCAAGCTCAGCAAGCATGCAAGAGGCAGCGCCAATGCAGTCGTCAATGTAGCAAAGGAAAAGAGGGGGATGGATACCCATATAGACTTGGAACATGGACTGTTCCACAAAGCCAACAAAAAGGCAGGCATAACTGGGACCCATACGGGTGCCCATGGCTCCACCCTTGGTTTGGAGGAAGTGGGAGGAGCCAAAGGAGAAATTATTGAGAGTAAGAACTAATTCCGCTAGACGGAGGAGACTGGTGGTAGAGGGGAATTGGTTAGGTCTGGAATCCAAAAAAAATCAAAGAGCTTCGAGACCATCTTGGTGGGGGATGGAGGTATATAGGGACTGGACATCCATGGTGAAAATAAGACGGTGTGGGCCAGGGAACTTAAATTCATTGAAAAAATCCAAAGCATGAGAAGTGTCACGAACATAGTTGGGAAGAGATTGAACAAGGGGGGATAAGACAGTGTCAAGCTATGCAGAAATGAGTTCAGTGGGGCAGGAGCAAGCTGAGACAATAGGTCTACCTGGACAGGCAGGTTTGTGGATCTTGGGTAGGAGGTAGAAATGGGAAGTGCGGGGTGTGGGAACTATGAGGTTGGTGGCAGTGGATGGGAGATCCCCAGAGCTGATAAGGTTGGTGATGGTATAGGAGACAATGGCCTGGTGCTCCTTAGTGGGGTCATGATCAAAGGGTAAATAGGAGGAGGTATCAGAGAGTTGTTGCTGTGCCTCAGCCAGGTAGAGGTCAGTACGCCAGACAACAACAGCTCCCCCCTTATCAGCAGGTTTTATAGTGAGGTTGGGATTGATGCGGAGGGAGTGGAGAGCAGAGCATTCGGAAGGAGTGAGGTTGGAATTGGAACAGGGTGTGGTGAAGTCAAGACGGTTGATGTCCCGTCGGCAATTAGCAATAAAGAGATCCAGAGCAGGGTGTCCATGAAGAGGAGGAGGGCTGAAGACAGGAGAAGGGGTCATTGGTGGGGGTAGGAGAGTCCTTGTCAAAGAAGTAAGCACAGAGACAGAGATGGCGAAAGAAGAGTTCAGCGTCATGGCGCATGCAGAACTCACTGAGGTGTGGGCGAAGGGGGACAAAAGTGAGGCCCTTAATGAAGACAGAGCACTCTGCCTCAGAGAGTTGAAGGTTGGAGGGAATGGTAAAGACTGCATTCAGTTTGTTTAGATTAACAACTCACAGCTGTCCCTTTGAGAATGACCTGTGGGCTGTATTTTACATAGGTTGCATATCTCATGCCTTACAATGTCACATCACTGATCTATGTTCCCACCTTTGTCTATTCAAGTTTTACTGATAAGGCAAGAATTTGTCTGTAATTAAATCCTGTGATATAGAGTCCTCTCTTATCTAAGTAATTAAGTTTTGCTGTAACTGATTTGGTGGGAATATCCATGAAACTGATTGTTCTTTGTTTTGCCAGTTCTATAAATTGTCATGTTCCTGAGTGTTAGACAGAAAGCTCGTCAGAGCCACCAGAGAGAGAGAGGAAGTTTCTCTCTCTGATGATCGGCTCTGGGTTTTTCTTGCTGGCTGAGCTCGAAGAAATAAACTGATGTAAAGGACAAAGTAAAGACTTGTGTGTGGTATGGTTATTTGGTCCGGTAAATTTAAGTTTACATAAGGATACCCTGAAGGGACTGACAAATGTGTGGTACATCTTAAAAGAAAGAAAAGGGTGTCACTTTGATGGGGTTATATTATAGGCCTCACAATCGGCGGCAGGAATTAGAAAACTGATATGTTGTCAGATCACAGTTTGATGTATAAACAATAGGCTAGTAGTATGGAGGATTCTGCCTTCCACAGTTTTGAATGGGATTGCTATAGAGTAAGGGAACTTGATGAAGTGCAATTTATAAATTGCTTCTAAGCAATTTATTTAGATATTTAACAGAGTGTGCAAAGAGTCATATGAGGGAAGGGGATATACAAGAGATTGAGGGTGGAAAGGTGATGAACATTACTGTGGAGGGCATCTTTGTGCTCAGTGGCCATAATTTAATATTTTCTTGTAGGATAAGGATAAGGATGGTGCTGGAGTTAAGGCCTTAACTTGGTGAGGGCTGATTTCAATAATGTAAGACAGGAATTAGGAAATGTAGATTAAGAGCAATTGCTTGAAGGAAAAAGTATATTGAATAAGCGGGAGGTCTTGAAAGGTGAGGTAGCAAGAGTGAACAGACTTATCATAAGAACATAAGAAATAGGAGCAGGAGTAGGCCATCCAGCCCACGATCCTGCCCTGCTTTGCAATAAGATCATGGTTGATCTGTCCATAAACTCAGCTCCATTTACCTGCTTTTCCCCCATAACCCTTAATTACCCTGCTATGCAAAAATCTATCCAACTTTACCTTAGATATATTTAGTGAAGAAGCCTCAGTTACTTCCTGTGGCTGAGAATTCCACAGATTCACCACTCTCTGGGAAAAACAGTCTCTCCTCATATCCATCCTAAATCTTCTTCCCTGAATCTTGAGGCAATGTCCCCTAGTTCTAGTCTCACCTACCAATGGAAACAACTTTCCTACCTCTATCTTATTCCTTTCAAAATTCTGTATGTTTCTATAAGAACCCCTCTCATTCTTCTGAATTCCAGAGAATATAGTCCCAAGAGACTCCATCACTCCTCATAAGTTAACCCCTTCATCCCTGGAATCAACCTGGTGAGCCTCATCCGCAGTGCCTCCAAAGCCAGTATATCCTTCCTCAATTATGGAGACCAGAACAGTACATAGTACATAGGTGCAGCCTCACCAGTACCCTGTATAGTTGCAGCATGACCTCCCTGCTCTTGAATTCAAGTCCTCTAGCAATGAAGGCCGACATTACGTTTGCCTTCTTAATAACCTGTTGTACCTGCAAGCCAACTTCTTACGATTCATGCCTAAGCACTCCCAAGTCCCTCTGCACAACAGTATGCTGCAGTCTTTCACCATTTAAATAATAAACTGCTCTTCTATTAGAAAAGCCTTCTGGAAATCCAGGTATACAACATCCATCTGTTCCCCTGTATCATGATCCTGTTAAGTGTAAAAGGTAAATATGGCAAGGAGAGAGAGATTTGGGAACCTTAGTTTACAAGGGAAATTGAAGGCTTGATGAGGAAAAAGAAGAAACGTAAAGGCATTTAGTGTCAAATGAATCATTTTAAGTTTATAGGGGATAGAGGAGAAGAAAGCAGTCAGGAGTGTAAAATAGTCATTTCAGTGGTACCCTTGTCACGTGACTGGGGTTGAAGCTATACTGGACTTGAGGTAATGGTCTTGTGGTGGTGGAGAGACATCATTTTCCTGCCAGTAGAGATCATGTGACAGGTTTTTTTTACAGGGTATAAAACTAAGCCCCCACCCTGTGAGGAGGGGCAGTTCGTGGTGGGATTTGCCATGTTGACTTCATGCCACTGCATGATTTAATGTGATGACGCAGTTTAGTTGAAGGATGAAATTTTTATCTAATGCCTAAAATTTAAAAGGTCATTGCCAGCAGTTTTTTAAACAATACTGCTAGTTGAGAATCAGTGGAGAGTGAAGATCGGAGTTCGGGAGTTAAAGATCAAGGAGAATCAATTTTCGACGGTGAAATGGGTTCGACCATGTCTGATCCTTATTCAGAAGGAATTCGTTGACTGTTCTCATGTTAATCTCTGCGGGATAGCAGAAAAGATTGAGGACAGTGTGATAAAAGAAAGGTCAGTGCCTTTAAGCCGTTTCGTTTCGTTTTGTAAATTCTTCATGGGAGAAGTTCGACGTCGGGGATCGAAGCAAAACGACATGAAAGAAAATTTAAATTGTCTTAAAAAGTCTCTCCCTTAAATGGACTGTGAGCATTTTGAATTTTTGGCAATACTACTATAAAGAACTGTTCTTGCAACATCGCTTTAAGGACTGTAAGCTTCATTGCTTTAAGAACTGTTCAAGCTGCCACACAGCAGCTGATTTCCGGTTACGTTAGTGGTTTGTTTACTTTTGGGGGTTTGTTTTCAGTGTTTAATAAACGTGTTATTTGTTATATAAACCCTTGCCTAACTCATATATTTATTGTTGCCTGAATACGTAACAACTAAAAGAAAAATCTATCTGTGGAGCCAGTGTTCAAAAATTTCAAAGTTCAAAGTAAATTTATTATCAAAGTACATATATGTCACAATATACAGCCTGAGATTTGTTTTCTGGTAGGCATACTCAATAAATTCATAATAGAATAATAACCATAATAGAACAGAGAACATAAATGTTTACAGCACATTACAGGCCCCTTGGCCCACAATGTTGTGCTGACCATGTAACCTGCTCCAGAGACTGCCTAGACTTTCCCTAGCACATAACCCTCGGTTTTACTAATCTCCAGGTACCAAGGTAAGAGGCTCTTAAAAGACTCTAATGCATCTGCTTCTAAAACCGCCACTGGCAGTGCATTCTAGGCACCCACCACTCTCTGTGTAAAAAAATACCCCTGACATCCTCTCTGTACCTATTTCCAAGCACCTTAAAACTATGCCCCCTCATGTTAGCCATTTCAACCCTGGGAAAAAGCTTCTGGCTATCCACACAATCAATGCCTTTCATCAGGTCATCTTTCATCCTCAGTTGTTCCAAGGATAATAAAATCTATGAATTATTAATAGAATCAAAGAAAGACCACAACAATTTGGGTTTCATCCTAATTGAATATTCTGATTGAAATTCAGCAGGGAGAATGGGGAGTTAGGGGAGGTGTGCACTGATATTCTTTGGAGAGGGTGCGGAAGAGGTTTGCCAGGATGCTGCCTGGTGTAGATACCATGTATCATCATGAGAGGATGGAGGGTTGTCTTTTCTGGAGCAGTGGAGACTGAGGGTATATCTGAGAGAGGCTTACAAGATTATGAGAGGATTAAAAATAGAGCACACAGACAGTATCTGTTTCCCAGGGTAGTAGATGTGTCTAATACCAGAAGGCATGCATTGAAGGAGAGAGGGGGTAGGTTCAAGGAGGATATGAGGGGTAAATTTTTTACTCAGAGAGTTATGAATCCCTCAAATGCACTGATGGTATGGTTGTACAGATAAATACATTAGAGGCTTTTAAGAGATGTTTGGATAGGCACATGGATGTAAGAAAGATGGAGGGATATGGGCATGCTATAGGTAGAAGGAATTAGTGTTTGGGTGTTTTTGATTCACTTCTTAGCTGGTTCAGCACAACATTGTGGGTCAAATGGCCTGTCTCTGTCTTGTTCTAGATTCTATATTCTATGTCCTGTTATTCCCTCTGGTTCAAGAGCCTGGTGGTTGAGGGGCAATAATTATTCCTGAACTTAGTGATGTGAGTCCTGAGGCTCCTGTACCTATGTCCTGGTGGCAGTAGTGAGAATAGAGTGTGTTCTGGCTGGTGGGAGTCCCTGATGACAGATGCTGCTTTCCAGGACCAGCACTCCATGCAAATTTGCTCAATGGTGGGGAGGGATTTACCCATGATGGACTTAGCTATATCCACTACTTTTTATAGGACTTTCCATTCAAAGACATGGGTGCTTCGGTACCAGGCTGTGATGTTGTCAGTCATATACTCCCCACTGCACATCTGTAGAATTTTGTCAAAGTTTTAGATGTTTCCAAATCTTCGCAAACTCCTAAGGAGGTGGAGGTGCTGCCACAATTTCTTCATAATTGCACTTACTTTCTGGGCTCAGGATAGGTCCTCAAAAATAATAACACGGGGGAATTTGAAGTTACTGATCCTTTCTACCTCTAATTTTCCAATGAGGAGTGGCTCATGGACCTCTCACTTCCTCCTTCTCAAATCAATAATCAGCTCTGGAAAGATCCAGAATTGGCTTGCCCACAGAAGGCAAGAGACTCTGATTTTCCACACTGCCAAGAGACTTAGCATTAATACTGTATTCTGTCTTCAATTTTGACCTTACAAAATGAACCACTTCACAGTTACCTGGGCTGAACTCCATCTGCCACTTTTCAGTCCAGTTCTGCATCCTATCAATATCCCACTGTAATCTCTGACAATCTTCTCTGCCAAGAGTCTTAAGAAGGTATATGGTGTGTTGGCATTCATCAACCGTGGGACTGAGTTCAAGAGCCTCGAGATAATGTTACAGCTATATAAGACCTTAAGTCAGACCCCACTTGTGAGTACTGTGTTCAGTTCTGGTCATCTCACTATAGATACTGTAGAAAGAGTGCAGAGGAGATTTACAAGGCTTTTACCTAGATTTGAGTGTGCCTTATGAGAATAGGTTGAGTGAACTTGGCCTTTTCTCGTTGGAGTGATGGAGGATGACAGGAGACCTGATGGAGATGTATAAAATTATGAGAGATATTAATAGTGTGGATAGCCAGAGGCTATTTTCCAGGGCTGAAATGGCTAACACGAGGGGTTATAGTTTTAAGGTGCTTGGAAGTAGGTACAAGGAGGATGTCAGGCATAATTTTTTCACACAGAGAGTGGTGGGTGCATGGAATGCACTGCTGGTGGCGGCAGTGTAAGCAGATACAAAAGGGTCTTTTAATTGCCTCTTAGATAGGTACGTGGAGCTTAGAAAAATAGAGGGCCATGTGATAAGGTAATTCTAGGCTGTTTCTCAAGTGAATGTACACGTTACCATGTACTACCTTGAGATTCATTTTCTTGCAGACATTTACAGGAATAAAAAGAAATTTAATAGAGTTTTATGAAAAAATATACATAAGCAAAGACTGACAGATGTTGAGATTCCAATTATAGTACACATCTTACTAAATGAGGCCTTGCAGGCAATGTAGTTACAAGAGTGCTTTTTATAAGGAGCTCTCTGAGAGGTAAGTTGAACTATTCTTTACACCTACTATATATGTGGGAGTAGAGAAATAACCTGAAAGATAATTTCGCAATCTCTTCAATAAACCTGAAAAAGTATCAGTTATTTGTTTTGTCCTTCATAGAAAGAATTTGGTGTGAACATCAGTTTTTTTTACCTGATACCAAATTGGGTGATGGATCAGTCAAATGCATTAGAGTGGTATTAATCAGTGTGCATTGCATTGGCTTCAAATTAACTTCAAAGGGACGCTATTAATTGATTATACTGCGTGAAAGACAACTTTGATCAAATAAAGATAACTTCCCCCACATGCTCCAGCCTTGATGCAAATAATTAAAACATCATTTACTTGAAGCAAGAAGTTTCAATGGGATGGATCTTCAATCTGTTATTAAATGTTCACTTACCCAGAAATCACCCAGTATTTCATTGATAGTTTTTAATGATTTACTGTCAGATGCTCTGTGTATGAATGTATCAGATGAAATGGACTGGTCTGTGAATGTCTCTAATAGCTCATTTATCAACAATTCACAGCTATATTTATGTCAGTGAATTTTTAAATAGTAAAACAGTAAAACCACAAGGTTCCAGGATCAATTTCCCATCAATTGTTAGTTTAAAAAATCTCAGTTAAAAAAGAACAGGACTGGTCAGATTCTGCTATATTGCCTGCCAGAACCATGGTTTATACTTGAAGTATGGTCACTTGAGCCAGCTTCTGGGGGCTTTTCCGCTTTCATTTCAGGCATTGTCAACTCAAGGAAAAAGCAACACAATTCATAATGATGGAGATCAGATTAACATGGAATGGACTTTGACCAATCACTGAGCAGGAGCATGAGAAGAGAGCTACCTTTTCACTTAGGTTCGTACTCAAGGTGAAAAAGGCAACGCTTCGCGGCAGTTTTTCGGTGTTGGACTGCAAGCAATCACTGATTGGAACTAATTAGAAAAGGCAAATAAGGCAAGTGTGAGGAGAGAGGCCATTCATGGAGCTGACATCAGTGTGAGTGGACCAGTGTTGGAGTGGCTTTGGCTTATCAGGCTTAGGCAAGTTGACTATCTGGTAGGTTTCTTTGAATTTCTACATTCTTCATTTCTTGTCTGTTAGACACAGTTAGTCCAGTGAGAATTGCTCCAGGTGTTCTGTTTTGTTCTGCAGGTGAGATGTGGAAGTTCTAGGAGACCTCCAACCTCCTGGATAAGGCTATAAGACATAGGGGCAGAATTAGGCCGTCTGGCCCGTCAAGTCTGTTCCGCCATTCAATTATGGCTGATCCTTTTTCTTCTCTGACTCAACCCTAGTTCCCAGCTTTCTCCCCATAAACTTTGATACCATGTCCAATCTAGAACCTATCAATCTCTACCTTAAATACACCCAACAACCTGGCCTCCACAGCTGCATGCGGCGATAAATTCCACAAGTTCACCACCCTTTGGTGAAAGAAATTTCTCCGCATCTGTTTTGAAAGGGTACCCCTCTATCCTGAAGCTCTCCTGTCCTAGACACACCCACCATGGGAAAGATCCTTTCCACATCTACTCTGTCTTGGTCTTTCAACATTCAAAAGGTTTCAATCAGATCCCCCATCATCTTTCTAAATTCCAGAGAGCACAGACCCAGACCCATCAAACGTTCCTCATATGATAACCCTTTCATTCCTGGAATCATCCCAGTGAACCTCCTCTGAACCCTCTCCAATGCCAGCACATCTTTCTAAGATGAGGGGCCCAAAACTGTTCATAATACTCAAGGTGAGGCCTCACCAGTACCTTATACTCAACAGTTTGTGATTGTTCAATGCAGACCATTTTATTTACCACAGGAATTCACTACTGTCCTCATAGTTGGTGTCTACATTTCCCCCATTGCTAATGCTAATAAGGCGCTCTGTGAACTGTATGGAGCTATTAGCGAACTGCAGAACGCACACCCTGATGGACTGTTTATTGTCACCGGAGATTTTAACTACATGAACTTTAAGTCAGTGCTCCTCAAATTCCATTGGTATGTGGATTTTGCAACTAAGGGGGAAAATGTGTTGGACCTGGTTTACACAAACATCCCCGACGTGTACCAGCAGAGCCCCGCCCCCACCTCGGTTACTCAGACCACATTTCTGTTATGCTAATCCCAGCATACAGACCGCTCGTCAGACGCTCCAGACCAGTTCAGAAGCAGGTGAAAACCTGGCCAGCAGGAGCCATCTCTGCTCTTCAAGACTGCTTTGAGCACACTGACTGGCACATGTTCAGGGAGGCTGCAACTGATGGCGACTCTACCAACTCAGAGGAATACACGGCACCAGTGACCAGCTACATCAGCAAGTGCATCGATGACGTCACTGTGTCCAAGACCATCACTATACATGCTAACCAGAAGCCATAGATGACCGCGGAGGTGCCTGCATTGCTGAGGAACCATGACTCTGCCTTCAGAACAGGCAACAAGGCAGCCCCAGCAACAGCAAGGGCCAAACTGTCCCGAGCCATCAGAGAGGCAAAGCGTGCACATGCCCAGCTAATCCACAGCCACTTCCAGGACAGCGACGATATGCGGTGCATATGGAAGGGTATCCAGGACATCAACTACAAGACAACATCACCTGACTGTGTGGGTGATGCCACCCTCCCAGATGCGCTGAGTAACTTCTACGCCCATTTTGAGGTGGAAAATGACATGGCAGTGAGGAAGTCCACCCCTCCTACAAATGACCTGGTGCTGTGTCTTACCGTAGCCGATGTGAGAAGAATCCTGTGCAGGGTCAACTCACAGAAGGCTGCTGGACCAGACAATATTCCTGGTAGAGTGCTTACAGGATTTGAAGACCAACTAGCAGATGTTCTCACTGACATCTTCAACATCTCCCTGAGCAGCACCACCATTCTAACGTGCTTCAAGGCCGCCACCATTGTCCCCGTGCTGAAGGAGACTTCAGTGTCCTGCCTCAATGACTACCATCCCGTTGCACTCACATCCATCATCATGAAGTGTTTCGAGAGGCTCGTCATGAGGCACATCAAGACCCTGCTGCCCCCCTCACTGGACTCCCTGCAGTTTGCGTACCGTCCCAACCGCTCAACAGATGACGCCATTGCCACCACCCTCCACCTGGCCCTAACCCACCTGGAAAAAAAAAGACACATACATTCGGAAGCTGTTCATAGACTTCAGTTCAGCATTCAACACAATCATCCTTCAGAAACTGATTGGAAAGCTGAGCGTGAGGGGATTGGAACCTTCCTCTGCAACTGGATACTAGTCTTCTTGACTGGGAGATTTCATTCAGTCTGATTCAGAAGCAGCATCTCCAACACCATCACACTGAGCACGGGGCCCCCCAAGGCTGTGTGCTCAGCCACTGCTGTTCACTCTGCTGACCCTTGACTGTGCTGCAACACACAGCTCGAACCACATCATCAAGTTCATAGATGACATAACCATGTGGGTCTCATCAGCAAGAACGATGAGTCAGCTTACAGAGAGGAAGTGCAGTGTCTAACGGACTGGCGCAGAGCCAACAACCCTGTCTCTTAATGTGAACAAAATAAGAGAGATGGTTGTTGAATTCAGGAGGGCACAGAGCGACCACCCCCGCTGAATATCGATGATTCCTAGGTAGAGATCGTTAACAACTCCAAATTTCTTGGTGTTCACCTGGCGGAGAATCTCCCCTGGTCCCTAAACACCAGCTCCATAGCAAAGAAACCCCAGCAGCGTCTCTACTTTCTGCGAAGGCAGAGCAAAGTCCATCTCCCACACCCCATCCTCATCACATTCTACAGGGATTGTATTGAGAGCATCCTGAGCAGCTGCATCATTGCCTGGTTTGGAAATTGCACCATCTTGATTGCAAGACCCTGCAGTGGATAGTGAGGTCAGCTGAGATCATCATCAAGGTCTCTCTTCCCGTCATTACGAACATTTACACTACATGCTACATCCGCAAAGCAAACAGCATTATATGAAGGACCCCATACACCCCTCATATAAACTCTTCTCCCTCCTGCCATCTGGGAAAAGGCACTGAAGCATTCAGGCTCTCAAGAACAGACTATGTAACAGTTTCTTCCCCCAAGCTATCAGACCACTCAATACCCATTGTGTGGACTGACACTCAGAGCCTGGACTGACACCAACTTACTACCCTCTACTGTGCCTATTGTCTTGTTTATTATTTATTGTAATGCCAGCACTGTTTTGTGCACTTTATGCAGTCCTGGGTAGGTCTGTAGTCTAGTGTAGTTCCTAATCTAAGTCCTGTTTAAGTTCCTAATTTGTTTAAGTCCTTCTGCATCCTACCTGTTTCCTCAACACTACCTGCCCCTCCACCAATCTTCATATCATCTGCAAACTTGGCAACAAAGCCACCTATTCCATCATTAAATCATTTATAGACAGCATAAAAAGAAGTGGTCCCAACACTGATCCCTGCAGAACACCACTAGTCACTGGCATCCAACCAGACAAGGATCCTTTTATTCCCACTCGCTGCCTCCTTCCAGTCAGTCAATGTTCTAACCATGTTAGTAACTTTGCCGTAATATCAGAGGCTCTTAACTTGGTCAGCAGCCTCATGTGTGCTACCTTGTCAAAGGCCTTCTGAAAGTCCAAATATACAACATCCACTGCATCTCCTTTATCTATCCTACTTATAATCTCCTCAACGAATTCCAACAGGATCGTCAGGCAAGTTTTTCCCTGAAGGAAACCATGTTGACTTTGTCCTATCCTGTCCTGTGTCACCAAGTACTCCATCATCTCATCCTGAACAATTCACTCTAACATCTTCCCAACCACTGAGGTCAGGCTAACTGGTCTATAATTTCCTTTCTGTTGCTTTCCTCCTTTATTAAAGAGTGGCGTGGATAACCACATCTGCACCAGGTGCTACAAGAAGTAGCTACTCAAAAAATGTATCAAAGAACTAGAGTTGCTGCTTGATAAACGGGCTTTTACGGGAGAATGAGGAAATGATTGATAGGAGTTACAGGGAGGTAGTCATCATAGGTTGCAAGAGGCAGATAACTGGGTGACTGTAAGGAGAAGGACAGAAAATGGGCAGTCAGAACAGAGTACACCTGGTGACCATTCCCCTCAGTATAGCGCTTGTGATAATGTTGAGGAGGATGACCAAAGGGGGAGGGGGAGGGGCGATGGGGGGGGGGGAGGGTCCATAGTGACCAGATCTCTGGCACTGAGTCTGGTGCTGTGGCTTATAAGAGAAGAGAGGTGAAGAGGACTGCTGTAATGATTGGAGATTCCATAGTCAGAGGAAAAGAGACAAGATTCTGAGGGTTCGTTGAGACACTTGGATGGTATGTTGCCTCACAGATGGCAGGGTCAGGGATGTCTTGGATCAGGTCCATGGCATTTTAAAGGGAGATAGAGAGGAGTCATGTCTTGGTACATATTGGCATCAATGACATAGGTAGGCAAGGTGAAGAGAGATTTTAGGGAGCTGGGAGTTAGCTGAAAAACTAGATCTTCAGGGTAGTAATCTCTTGATTGCTACCTGTGTCATGCACCAGTGAGGGTAAGAATAGGATGATTTGACAGATGAATCTGTGGCTGAGGAACTGGTGCAGAGGGCAGGAGTCAGATTAATGGATCATTGGGATCTCTTTTGGGGAAGATACAGTTTGTACAAAGTGCATAGGTTACACTTGAACACGAGTGGGGCCAACATCCTTGTGGGCATGCTTACAAGAGCTGTTCAGGAGGGTTTAAACTAATTTGGCAGGGGGTTAGGAACTGGAGTGATAGTGCTGAGGATAGTAGTTGGCTTAAAAACAGAGGCAGTGTGTAGTGAGACTGCTAGCAAGGAGAGACTGATAATAGGGCAAAATTGCAATCAAGAGGATGAATATGCAATGTAAAAGATGACAAAATCAGAAGGGTGAATAGAGAACTGAAGGTGTTATATCTGAATGCACACAACATATGGAATAAAGGAAATGAAATTGTAGCAATTACAGATTGCCATTGTATGACATTGTGGGCATCACTGAATCGTAGCTGAAAGAAGGTTATAGCTGGGAGCTCAGTGTCCTAGGATACACATTGTACTGAAAGCACAGACAGGCAGGCAGGTTGGTATGGCTCTGTTAGTAAAAAAAATGAAGCTAAATCATTAGAAAGAGGTGATATCATATTGGAAGGATTAAATCATTGTAGGAAGAGTTAATGAACAGAAAGGGTAAAAGGACCCCGATGACAGTTATATAAAGACCCCCAACCTGAAGTAAGAGATGTGGTCTACAAATGACAACAAAAAATAGAAATGGCTCTGTAACAACAGTCATGGGGGATTTCAATATGCAGATAGATTGGGAAAATCAGGTTGGTGCTGGATCCCAAGATGAGAATTTCTAGAATAATGACAAGATGATTTTTTAGAGCAGTTCATGGTTGATCCCACTTGGGGATCAGCTATTCTGGCTTGGGTATTGTGCAATGAACCACAATTGATTAGAAAGCTTAAGGTAAAGGAACCCTTGGGGAAATTTAATCATAATATGATTGAATTCACCCTGCAATTTTTGAAGAAGCTAAAATTCGATGTATCAGTATTACTGTGGAGAAAAGGAAATTACAGAGGCATGAGATAAGAGTTGGCCAAGATTCATTGGAAAAGAACACCAGCAGGGCTGATGGCCGAGTAGCAATGACTGGAAATACTGGGAGCAATTCAGAAGGCGCATCCCAAAGAGGAAGAAGTATTCGAAAGGCAGGATGATACAATTGTGGCTGACAAGGGAAGTCAAAGCCACCATAAAAGTAAAAGAGAGAGCATAGATTAGAGCAAACATTGTTGGCAAGTTAGAAGATTGGGAAGATTTTAGAAACCAACAGAAGGCAATTTAAAAAGACACTAAGAACGAAAGATGGAATACCAAAATAAGCTAGCCAATGTTATTAAAGAGGATACCAAAAGTTTCTTCAGGTACATGAAATGCAAAAGAAAGTGGATATTGAACCACTGAAAAATGATGCTGGAGAGGTAGTAATGGGGGAGAGGGAAATGGTGGATTAACTGAATATGTATTTTGCATTACTTTTCACAGTGCAAGACACTAGCAGTATCTCATAAGTCTGAGAGTCTTGGGGGTGGAAATGTATAAAGTTGCCATTACTAAGGAGGAGGTTCTTGGGAAAGTGAAAGGTCTGAAGGTAGAGAAGTCACAAGGACCAGATGGTGTACACACCATGCTTCTGAAAGAATGTGAAGTAATTGTGGAGGTATTAGTAATGATCTTTAAATAAACAGTAGATTCTGGCATGGTTCTGGAGGGCTGGAAAACTGGAAAAGTTACTCCTCTTTTCAAGAAGGAAGGAAGGCTGAAGAGAGGAAACTATAGGCTAGTTAGTCTGACCTCTGTGTTAGGGAAGACATTGGAGTCCAGTACTAAGGATGAGGTCTTAGGGCATTTGGAGGCACATGATAAAATAGGCTGTAGTCAGCATGGTTTCCTCAAGGAAAAATCTTGCCTGACAAATCTGTTGGAATTCTTTGAAGAAATAGTAAGTACGATAGACAAAGAATTGGTTGATGTTGTGTACTTGGGTTTTCAGAAGGCCTTTGACAAGGTGTGACAAATGAGGCTAATTAACAAGGTACTAGTTCATGTTATTACAGGAAAGATTCTAGAATGGGTAAAGCAGTGGCTGATTAACAGGAGGCAAAGAGTAGGAATAAAGGGAGTTTTTTTCTGGGTGGCTGCTGGTGACAAGTGGTGTTAGAAGTGGTGTTAGTGCTGTTATGGGAGCAGGATTAGACCATTTGGCCCATCAAGTTTGCTCCACCATTTAATCATGGCTAATCCTCTTTTCCCCCCTTAGTCCAATGTAGCAGCCTTCTCCCTATAATCTTCGATGCTGCGTCCAATCAAGAACATATCAAGTGCTGCCTTAAATACACCCAATGACCTGGCCTCCACAGCTGCCTGTGGTAACAAATTCACCACCCTCTGGCAAAAGAAATTTTTTCACATCTCTGTTTTAAATGGACTCCCCTCTACTGTGAAGCTGTACCCTTTTGTACTTGACTTCTCCACAATGGGAAACATCCTTTCCACATCTACTCTGTCTAGGCATTTCAACATTTGAAAGGTTCAAATGAGTTCCCTCCTCATCCTTCTAAATTCTGGTGAGTATAGACCCAGAGCTATCAAATGTTCCTCATATGATAACCCTTTCATTCCCAAAATCACCCTTGTGAACCTCCTCTGAACCATCTCCAACGTCAGCACATCTTTTCTTAGATGAGAAGCCCAAATCTGTTCACAATACTCAAGGTGAGGCCTCACCAGTGCCTTATAAAGTCTCAGTATCACATCTTTGTTCTTCTATTCTAGACCTCTTGAAATTAATGCTAACATTGCCTTTGCCTTCCTCATCACTGACTCTACCTGCAAGTTAACCTTCAGGGTGTTTTGCACTAGGACTCCCAAGTCCCTTTACAACTCAGATGTTTGGATTTTCTCCCCACTTAGAAAATACTCTGCCTATCCTTCTTATAAATCATTGATATACAGCATCAAAATAAGTGGTTTCAACAATGACCCCTGTGGAGCACCACTAGTTACTGGCAGCCAACCAGAAAAGAACCTTTTAGTTCACACTCACTGCAATCAGCCAATTCTCTAACCAAGCCAGTAAATTTCCTGTAATACTATGGGCTCTTAACTTGGTAAGCAGTCTCATGTGTGGCACCTTGTCAAAGGCCTTCTGAAAGTCCAAATTTACAACATCCATTGCATCTCCTTAATCTATCCTACTTGTAATCTCCTCAAAGAATTCCAACAGGTTTGTCAGGCAAGATTTTCCCTTGAGGATACCATGTTGACTTTGCCCTATCTTGTCCTGTGTCACCAAGTACTCCATATCCTCATCTTTAACAATTGACTCCAACATCTTCCCAATCACTGAGGTCAGGCCCACTGGTCCATAATTTACTTTTTTTCTGCCTTCCTTCTTTCTTAAAGAGTAGAGTGACATTTGCAAATTTCCAGTCCTTTTGCACCATGTCCAATTAATTTTGAAAGATCATTACTAATGCCTCCACACTCACTACTGCTACCTCTTTCAGAACCCTAGGGTGCAGTTCGTCTGGTCCAGGTGACTTATGTACCCTTAGGTCTTTCAGCTTTTTGAGCACCTTCTTCCTTGTAATAGTAACTGCACTCACTTCTCTTCCCTCACACCCTTCAGCATCTGGCACACTCCTAGTGTCTTCTACAGTGAAGACTGATGCAAAATACTCATTTAGTTCATCTGCCATTTCCTTGTCTCCCATTATTTCTTCAGCCTCATGGTCTAGCAGTCAGCTTACAGAGGGGAGGTGCAATGGCTAACAGACTGGTGCAAAGCCAACAACCTGTCTCTGAATGTGAACAAAACAAAAGAGAGGTTGTTGACTTCAGGAGGGTACGGAGCGACCACTCCCCGCTGAACATTGACGGCTCCTTAGTACAGATCATTAAGAGCACCAAATTTCTTGGTGTTCACCTGTTGGAAAACTCACCTGGTCCCTTAACATCAGCTCCATAGCAAAGAAAGCCCAGCAGTGTCTCACTTTTTGCGAAGGCTGAGGAAAATCCATCTCCCCCCCCCCCCACCCCCCCAATCCTCATCACATTCTACAGGGTTTGTATTGAGAGCATCCTGAGCAGCTGCATCACTGCCTGGTACAGAAATTCATCATCTCGGATCACAAGACCCTGCAGCGGATAGTGAGTTCTGCTGAAAAGATGATCAGGGTCTATCTTCCCACCATTACGGATATTTACACTACATGCTGCATATGCAAGGCAAACAGCATTATGAAGGACCCCACGCACCCCTCATACAAACTCTTCTCCCTCCTGCCATCTGGGAAAAGGCACCGGAGCATTCGGGCTCTCACAACCAGACTATGCAACAGTTTCTTTCCCCAAGCCATCAGACTCCTCAATACCCAGAACCTGCCCTAGCTTACTGCCCTCTATTGCGCCTATTGTCTTGTCTATTATTTATTGTAATGCCTGCACTGTTTTGTGCACTTTATGCAGTACTGGGTAAGTCTGTGGTCTAGTGTAGTTTTTTTTCTGTGTTGTTTTATGTAGTTCAGTCTAGTTTTTGTACTGTTTCATGTAGCACCATGGTCCTGAAAAACATTGTCTTGTTTTTACTGTGTACTGTACCAGCAGTTATGGTCGAAATGACAATAAAAAGTGATGACTTGATATCCACTTTCATCTCTCTTATTTTATACATATTTGAAAACATTTACTATCCAATTTGATATTGTTTTGCTAGCTTGCTTTCCTATTTAATCTTACCCCCAATGATTCTTTTATTTGCTGTCTGTAGGGTCTTAAAAGTTTCCCAATCCTCTGTCTTCCCACTAATGTTTGCTTTGTTTTATGCCCTCTCTTGTGTGTTTACATTAGCTTTGACTACGTTGTCACCCACAGTTGTACCATTTTGCCATTTCAGTATTTTCTTGTTTTTGGAATTCATCTATCCTGCACCTCCTCATTTTATCAGAAACTCACACCATTGCTGCTCTGCTGTCATCCCTGCCAGCACCTCTTTCCAATTTACTTTGGCCAAGTCCTCTCTCGTACCACTGTAATTTGCTTTACTCCACTGAAATAATCCATCATCAGACTTTTCCTTCTCCCTATCAAATTTCAAGTTGAACTCACTTATATTATGATCACTGTCTCCTAAGTGTTGTTTTACCTTAAGCTCTCTAATCATCTCTGGTTCATTACATAACACTCAATCCAGTATAGCTGATCCCCTACTGGGCTCAACAACAAACTGCTCTAAAAAGCCATCTTGTAGGCATTCATTAAACTCACTCTCTTGCATCCATTTCCAACCCCATTTTCCCAATCGACACATACGTTGATACCCCCATGACTATCATGCCCTTCTGACACATTTTTTCTGTTTCCTGTTGCAAGCTATGGTCCACATCCCAGCTACTGTTTGGAGGCCTGTATACCACTGCCACCAGGATCCTTTTATCCTTGCAGTTTCTTAACCCAATTTACAAGGATCCAACATCTTCGATCCTACATCACACCTTTCAAATGATTTGATGCCATTCTTTGCCAGAAGAGCCGCGCCACCCCTCTGCCTACCTTCTTATCCCTCCAATAGAATGTGAAATCTTGGACATTCAGCTCCTAACTACAACCATCCTTCAGCCACATTTCAGTCATGGTCACAACATCATACCCAACAATCTGTAAAATTGTTCCACAGGGGTCTATGCCAAATTAGTTTAAACCCTCCCAAATAGCTGGTGTTATGGTGAAATGGTGGAGCAGACTCTATGAGCCAAATGGCCTCATTCTGCTCCTATATCTTATTGTCTTAAGGGCATTCCCTCATCATCCCTCTCCCATCAGGCAGAAGTTGCAAAAGCTTAAAAGCACATTCCACCAGGCTCAAGTACAGCTTGTATCCTACTGTAATCAAACTCTTAAATGGACCTCTTGTACAATAAGATGGACTCCTGACCTCACAATTGACCTTGTAATGAGCTTGCATTTTATTGTTTACCACACTGCTCTGTTGCTGTTACACTTTATTCTGCATTGTTATTATTTTATCTTGCTCTACCTTAGTGGACCATTGTAATGAACTGATCTGGATGGACGGTATGCAAGAAAAGTTTTTCAATGAACCTTGGTAATATGACAATAATAAACCAATTTACCTGCGTTATACAAGCAGTGAGGAGATATGGGTAAGGTAAGGCCATATGAGAAGTACTTTGTGCAGTTTTGGTGAAAGCCCTTCAGAAAATGTTTTGGCCTTAGGAGCAGTGCTGTGTCAGTTCACCGGGAAAATAGAGGGTTGAGTTGTGAGGTGAGATTTAGTTGCATAAGCTCATACACATGATCTCATTGAACCATGCAAGATCCTGAAAGGGAAAGACAGGTTCATTCCTGACTGGCTAATTTCTGTGGTTTATGCATCTGGAATTACTGATCAAGCATTTAGGATGAGACGAGGAGAAAGCTCTTTCCCTCCACAGAAAGTAATGAATGTTAGTACATTATGGATCAGAGACTTTTCAGTGCTAAGGGAATTAAATGATATAAGGGTAGGTAGGATTGGAGTTGAGAATCTGTCATGATTCACTTAAGAGCAGATTTAAGGCAAGCATATATACTGATCATCAGCTAAGATTTTACATATAGATAATACAGCATATGTTTAATATGGTACATGAGGAGCTACAGAGCCCAGTGACATGATGTCAGGGCAACAACATTTTCTTCAATGTCAGCAAGACATAAGAAGTGGACAATGACTTCAGAAATTGGGGCAGAATACAAACCCCTGTATCTATCAATGGTGGTGAGTTGAGAAATTCTACTTCTACGGGGTAAATCCTATCAATAACTTGACCTGGTCCAGTCATCTACACCTTGCTGACAATCAATACTGGCACACCTCAGGGGTGTGTGCTTCACCCACTGGTCTAGTCTCTCTACACAAATGAATGTGGGCTCGGCACAGCTCAAATAGCATCTATAAATATGTTGACGATACAACTATTTTGACAGAATGTTATATGGTGACAAGAGAACCAAGGCATTGTCTCTTTTGCCTCCTTCCATTAGACAGATGATATAAAAGTTTATGAATACTTATCACCAGGCACAAGGACAGATTCTATCACATTGCGTTGAGACTACTGAACATATTTCTTTTACAGAAAAAGGTAACTCTCAACTTCCCAGTCTACTTCATCATTTATCTACCAGTACTGCAAACTCTGTAAGTGTAAAACATTATTCTGCATTCAGAATTGTTTTTGCTTTTGTACTACATGATATATTTCTGCATGGATGGCTTGCAAACGAAGCTTTTCATTGTATCTTGGTATATGTGGCAATAATAAAACAATTATATGATAGTCAGATTCTGTGCAAAAAAACAGAATTCAAGTTTCAAGAAATCTGCAAAGCTTTTATTTTAGATCTCCAGTTTTTTTATACGTTTGTCTAAAAATTCAGATTCAGATTTACCTGTGGAAGATTGGAGAGCCCAGTAAATGTGACGCTACATATTTTAAGTTGTAAAGTTAGAAGAGAGAAAAATAATATTGGTCATAGGGGATTTCAATATGTGCATAGATTGGTAAAATCAGGCTGGTGCTGGATTCCAGGAGGGGAAATCTCTGGAGTGCCCATTAGATGGCTTTTTAGAGCAGCTCGTGGTTGACCACACTAGGGGATCAGCTTTTCTGGATTGGGTATTGTGAAATGCACCAGAATTGATTAGAGAGCTTAAGGTCAAAGAACACTGAGTGATCATAACATGATCAAATTCATCCTGAACTTTTAGAAGGAGAAGCTAAAGTCAGATGTATCTCTATTACAGTAGAGTAAAAGGAATTACAGAGGCATGAGAGAGGAGTTGGCCAGAATTGATTGGAAAAGAACATTGGCAAGGATGACAGCAGAGAAGAGATGGCTGGAATTTCTGGAAACAATTCGGAAGGCACAGCATACAGTATATACAGAGTATAAGATAATGAGAGGCATTGATTGTGTGGGTAGTCAGAGGCTTTTTCCCAGGGCTAAAATGGCTAGCACAAGAAGGCATAGTTTTAAAGTGCTTGGTAGCAGGTACAAAGAAGATGTCAGGGGTAAGCTTTTTATGCAGGAGTGGTGAGTGCATGGAATATGCTGCTGGTGACGGTAGTGGAGGCGGATACGTTAGGTTCTTTTAAGAGACCCATGGACAGGTACATGGAGCTTAGGAAAATAGAGGGCCATGGGTAACGTTAGGTAATTTTTAAGGTAAGGACATGATCAGCACAGCTTTGAGGGCCTAAGGGTCTGTATTGTGCTGTAGGGTTTCTATGCTCTTTCTGTGTTCTATGTTCTACATCCCAAAGAGGAAGAGGGAGAAGCAAAAGTCACATGTATTAGTTTTCAAAGGGATTAAAGGGAACTGCTGGGGCATGAGAGAGGTGCTTGCCCAGGTGGATTGGAGAAGGATACTGGCAAGGATGACAGCAGAGCAGAAATGGCTGAAGTTTCTGGGAACAGTTCACATGGCACAGGATAGATAAATCCCACAGAGGAAGAAGTTATTTAATGGTAGAGGTAGGCAACTGTGGCTGACAAAGAGAGTTAAGGACTGCATAAAAGCCAAGGAAAGGGCTTACATTGTAGCAAAATTGAGTGGGAAGTTGGATGATTGGGAAGCTTTTAAAATCTAACAAGAGGCAACTAAAAAAGCTGTAGGTAGGGAAAAGATGAAATATGAGGGCAGACTAGCCAATAATATAAAGCAGGATACCACTAGTTTTTCAAGTCAAGTCAAGTTGCTTTTTATTGTTGTTTCGACCATAATTGCTGGTACATTACACAGTAAAAACGAGACAACATTTTTCAGGACCATGGTACTACATGAACAATACAAAAACTAGACTGAACTATGTAAATCAACACAAAAACTACACTAGTCTACAGACCTACCCAGGACTGAATAAAGTACACAGAACAGTGCAGGCATTACTATAAATAATAGAACATAGAACATAGAATAGTACAGCACATTACGGGCCCTTTGGCCCACAATGTTGTGCCGACCCTCAAATCCTGCCTCCCATATAACCCCCACCTTAAATTCCTCCATATTCCTGTCTAGTAGTCTCTTAAACTTCACTAGTGTATCTGCCTCCACCACTGACCCAGGCAGTGCATTCCACGCACCAACCACTCTCTGAGTGAAAAACCTTCCTCTAATATCCCCCTTGAACTTCCCTCCCATTACCTTAAAGCCATGTCCTCTTGTACAGAGCAGTGGTGCCCTGGGGAAGAGTTGCTGGCTATCAACTCTATCTATTCCTCTTAATATCTTGTACACCTCTATCATGTCTCCTCTCATCCTCCTTCTCTCCAAAGACCGAGCTCCCTTAATCTCTGAACATAATCCATAATCTCTAAACCAGGGAGCATCCTGGTAAATCTCCTCTGTACCCTTTCCAATGCTTCCACATCCTTCCTATACTGAGGCAACCAGAACTGGACACAGTACTCCATGTGGCCTAACCAGAGTATTATAGAGTTGCATCATTACATCGTGTCTCTTAAACTCTATCCCTCAACTTATGAAAGCTAACACCCCATAAGCTTTCCTAACTACCCTATCTACCTGTGAGGCAACTTTCAGGGATCAGTGGACATGTACCCCCAAATCCCTCTGCTCCTCCACACTACCAAGTATCCTGCCATTTACTTTGTACTCTGCCTTTGAGTTTGTCCTTCCAAAGTGTACCACCTCACACTTCTTTGTGTTGAACTCCATCTGCCACTTCTCAGCCCACTTCTGCATCCTATCAATGTCTCTCTGCAATCTTCGACAATCCTCTACACTATCTACAACACCACCAACCTTTGTGTTGTCTGCAAACTTGCCACCCAACCTTCTACCCCCACATCCAGGTCGTTAATAAAAATCACGAAAAGTAGAGGTCCCAGAACAGATCCTTGTGGGACACCACTAGTCACAACCCTCCAATCTGACTGTACTCCCTCCACCACGACCCTCTTGCCTTCTGCAGGCAAGCCAATTCTGAATCCAACTGGCCAAACCTCCCTGGATCCCATGCCTTCTGACTTTCTGAATAAGCCTACTGTGTGGAACCTTGTCAAATGCCTTAATAAAATCCACGTAGATCACATCCACTGCACTACCCCCATCTATATGTCTGGTCACCTCCTCAAAGAACTCTATCAGGCTTGTTAGACACAATCTGCCCTTCACAAAGCCATGCTGACTGTCCCTGATCAGACCATGATTCTGTAAATGCCGATAGATCCTATTTCTAAGAATTTTTTCCAACAGCTTTCCCACCACAGACGTAAGGCTCACTGGTCTATAATTACCCGGACTATCCCTACTACCTTTTTTGAACAAGGGGACCACATTCACCTCCCTCCAATCCTCTGGTACCATTCCAGTGGACAATGAGGACACTGTGTCCTATCTGACATATGGGCACCAAAGCTTGTGACAGTACTCCAAGTGCGGTCTGACTAGTGTCTTATGAAGCATCAGCATTATCTCCTTGCTTTTATATTCTATTCCCCTTGAATTAAATGACAACATTGCATTTGCAACAAAGACAATAGGCACAGTAGAGGTCAGTAGGTTGGTAGTCCGATGTTTTATAGTTATATAAACAGTAAAAGAGAGGTGAGAATGGATATTGGACCACTGGAAAATGATACTGGTGAGGTAGTAATGGTGACAAAGATATGGAAGATGAATTTAATGGGTACTTTGCATCTGTCCTCACTGTGGAAGACATAGAAACATAGAAACATAGAAAATAGGTGCAGGAGTAGGCCAATCGGCCCTTTGAGCCTGCACCGCCACTCAGTATGATCATGGCTGATCATGCAACTCAGAACCCTGTACCTGCTTTCTCTCCATACCCCCGATCCCTTTAGCCACAAGGGCCATATCTAACTTCCTCTTAAATATAGCCAATGAACCAGCCTCAACTGTTTTCTGTGGCAGAGAATTCCACAGATTCACCACTCTCTGTGCGAAGAGGTTTTTCCTCATCTCGGTCCTAAAAGGCTTCCCCTTCATCCTTAAACTGTGACCCCTCGTTCTGGACTTCCCCAACATCGGAAACAATCTTCCTGTATCTAGCCTGTCCAATCCCTTTAGAATGTTATACATTTCAATAAGATTTTCCCTCAGTCTTCTAAATTCCAGTGAGTATAAGCCTAGTCTCTCTTCATATTAAAGTCCTGCCATCAGGAATCAATCTGGTGAATCTTCTCTGTACTCCCTCTATGGCAAGAATGTCTTTCCTCAGATTAGGGGACCAAAACTGCACACAATATTCTAGGTGCGGTCTCACCAAGGCCTTGTACAACTGCAGTAGAACCTCCCTGCTCCTGTACTCAAATCCTTTTGCTATGAATGCCAACATACCATTTGCCTTTTTCATCACCTGCTGTACCTGCATGCCCACCTTCAATGACTGGTGTACAATGACACCCAGGTCTCGTTGCATCTCCCCTTTTCCTGATTGGCCACCGTTCAGATAATAATCTGTTTTCCTGTTCTTGCAACCAAAGTGGATAACCGCACATTTATCCACATTAAATTGCATCTGCCATGAATTTGCCCACTCACCTAACCTATCGAAGTCACCCTGCATCCTCTTAGCATCCTCCTCACTGCTTTACACTGCTGCCCAGCTTCGTGTCATCTGCAAACTTGGAGATGCTGCATTTAATTCCCTCGTCTAAATCATTAATATATATTGTAAACAACTGGGGTCCCAGCACTGAGCCTTGCGGTACCCCACTAGTCACTGCCTGCCATTCTGAAAAGGTCCCGTTTACTCCCACTCTTTGCTTCATGTCTGCCAACCAACTCTCTATTCACATCAATACCATACCCCCAATACCGTGTGCTTTAAGTTTGCACACTAATCTCCTGTGTGGGACCTTGTCAAAAGCCTTTTGAAAATCTAAATATACCACATCCACTGGCACTCCCCTATCCACTTTACTAGTTACATCTTCAAAAAATTCTATAAGATTCGTCAGACATGATTTTCCTTTCACAAATCCATGCTGACTTTGTCCGATGATTTCACCGCTTTCCAAATGTGCTGTTATCACATCTTTGATAACCGACTCTAGCATTTTCCCCACTACTGATGTCAGACCAACCGGTCTATAATTCCCTGGTTTCTCTCTCCCTCCTTTATTAAAAAGTGGGGTTACATTAGCCACCCTCCAATCCTCAGGAACTAATTCAGAATCTAAGGAGTTTTGAAACATTATCACTAATGCATCCACTATTTCTTGGGCTACTTCCTTAAGCACTCTGGGATGCAGACCGTCTGGCCCTGGGGATTTATCTGCCTTTAATCCCTTCATTTTACCTAACACCACTTCTCTACTAACATATATTTCCCTCAGTTCCTCCATCTCACTAGACCCTCGGTCCCTTACTATTTCTAGAAGATTATTTATGTCCTCCTTAGTGAAGACAGAACCGAAGTAGTTATTCAATTGGTCTGCCATGACTTTGTTCCCTATGATCAATTCACCTGTTTCTGACTGTAAAGGCCCTACATTTGTCTTGACCAAGCTTTTTCTTTTCACATATCTATAAAAGCTTTTAAAGTCAGTTTTTATGTTCCGTGCCAGCTTTCTCTCATAATCTTTTTTCATCTTCCTAATTAAGCCCTTTGTCCTCCTCTGCTGGTCTCTGAATTTCGCCCAGTCCTCAGGTGTGCCGCTTTTTTTTTGCTAATTTATATGTTTCTTCTTTGGACTTGATACTATCCCTAATTTCCCTGATCAGCCACGGGTGCACTACCTTCCCTGGTTTATTCTTTTGCCAAAATGGGATGAAACAAACTGGGAACAAACTTCATTGTTTCTATCATTCATTCTATGGGATTTCTTGTTTTGTGGATGCCTGTGAAGAGTAAGAATTTCAGTTTGTATACTGTATACATTCTCTTATATTGAATGAACCTTTGTAGATGTGATAAATAAAGGAATACAATGCAAAATATAGTGTTACTGTTATGGAAAAAGTGCAATGTAGGCAGACAATAAGATGCAGGACCATAAAGGAGCAAATTGTGAGGTCAAAATGCACTCTAATACCAATGCTGAAGAAGATTCAAGATTCAAATTTATTTGTCACATGTACATCAAAACATGCAGCAAAATGTGTCGTTTGCATTAACAACAAATACACCCAAGGATATGTCATGAGGGAGCCCACAAGTGCAGCCACATGCCTACCATGCCCACAATGCTCAGCAGACCAACACTGAACACAACATTCCTCCCTCCCACCCATACACATACACAGTCCATAATCTCAGGAAAGTTCTCCAGTTCCAGCCTCTGACAGACACAGATTTGAGCCTGCAGACATCGGACTTCAACCTCCCCAGTAGACTCACACAGAATTACAGGTGATCAGTTCATTCTCAGGCCTCGATTTTCAGCAACAATCCCAGGACACGCCAATCACAAAACACTAGGTCTCAAATTCGAGACTCGTCAAAGCCAGGAACACGAACAGTTGGTATCAAACTCCCGTCTCACCAATTCACCAACTCATTGGAGGTCACTGGAACTCGTTCCCCCTACCCACATGGAACTCTGACTCTGGAATCTGCCAACAATTTACTGATGGGGGGGTTGTGGGGATTCCCTCATCCACTCTCTACTGGGGATGTCCCACATTTCTATTGCAGCAATGGCTGGAATTTCTGAAAGCAATTTGGAAGACAAGGAATATATATAGAGAAGTCAAACCCAACATAAAAGCCAAAGAGAGGACATATGATAGAGCAAAGATTAGAGGGAAGTTAGAGGATGTGGAGGCTTTTAAAAATCAAAAGAAGGCAACTAAAGAATTCATTAAGAGGTAAAGATGGAATACGAAAGGAAGCTAGCCAATAATATCAAAAGTTTCCTCAGATACATAAAGTGTAAAGTGAGGTGCAAGTAGATATCGGACCACTGGAAAACAATGCTCAGAGATTGTAATGGGGGACAAGAAATGCTGGACGAACCGAATAATTTTTTTACATCAGTCTTTACTGTGGAAGACACTAGCAGTATGGTGGAAGTTCCAGGTATCAGGGGTCATAAAGTGTGTGTAGTTACCATTACCAGAGAGAAGGTTCTTGGGAAACTGAAAGGTCTGAAGGTAGATAAGTCAACTGGACCAGATGGTGTACAGCCCAGGGTTCTGAAAGATGTGGCTGAAGAGACTGTGGAGGCATTAGTCATGCTCTTTCAAGAATCACTAGATTCTGGAATCGGTCCGGAAGACTGGAAAATTGTAAATGTCACTCCAATCTTCAACAAGGGAGAGGGGAAAGAGGAAACTATAAGCCAGTTAGTCTGTGCCTCAGTGGTTGGGAAGATGTTGGAGTTGATTATTAAGGACGAGGCCTCAGAGTACTTGGAGGCATGTGATAAAATAGGCCGTAGTCAACGTGATTTCCTCAAGGGAAAATCGTGCCTGACATATCTATTGGAATGTTTTGAAGAAATAACAAGCAGGATAGATAAAGGAGAATCAGTTGATGTTGTGTACTTAGATTTTCAGAAGTCCTTTGATGAGGTCCTACATGAGGGTGCACAGGAGTCTGTGTTGGGACCGATACTTTTTATGTTATATGTCAATAATTTGGATGATGCAATTGATGCCTTTGTTGCAAAGTTTGCAGACAATATTATGATAGGTGGAAGAGTAGGTAGTTTTGAGGAAGTAGAGAGGCCTCAGAAGGTCCAGACAAATTAGGAGAATGGACAGAGAAATGGCAGTTGGAATACAGTGTGGAAAAATGTATGGTCATGCTCTTTGGTAGAAGAAATAAAAGCATATACTATTTTTGAAATGGAAAGAAAATTTAAAAATCCAAGGTGCAAAGGGACTTGGAGTCCCTAAAGTTCATTTTCAGGTTGAGCTTGTGGTGAGCAAGGCAAATGCAATGTTAGCATTCATTTCAAGAGGACTAGAATATAAAATCCAGGATGTAATGTTGAGACTTTATAAAGTACTAGTGAGGTCTCCCAGACAACCTAACCCACTGCAATTCACCTAGTGCCAAAACAAGTCTACAGTGAACAGCATCACCTTGGCCCTAATCTCATCTCTGGAGCATCTGGACAAGAAGGAGACCAAAGTTATTGACTGCAGCTCCACCTTTAAATAATATGCTTCCAAGTAATGCCATCTTCTAATCCTGGTGCTCAGCCCTCTCTTTGCAACCAA
The DNA here is from genome assembly GCF_030144855.1 of Hypanus sabinus. Classification (NCBI taxonomy): domain Eukaryota; kingdom Metazoa; phylum Chordata; class Chondrichthyes; order Myliobatiformes; family Dasyatidae; genus Hypanus; species Hypanus sabinus. The sequence goes on from NC_082709.1 coordinate 189,906,923, forward strand.
ATTCTTGACTTCCTGACCAACAGACCATAATCTGTAGTAACAGGCAGAAACACATCCACCACAATTATTCTCAATAATAATGCCCTGCAAGGCTGTATCCACAGAACCCTATTCTATACTCTCTGTACACTCATGACTGATGACTGTGTGGCCAGATTCTGTTCTAACTTTACAGATGATACTATGATAGTAAGCTTCATCTCAAATAATGATGGGTCAGAGTGCAAGAAGGATATAGCCATGATGTCAATGATTTCAGGAAAGAAAATGGTGCACATGCTTCTCAACAATGCTCTGGTTGAGTGAGTTGAGAGCTTCAAGTTCCTAAGAGTGTACATCACCAATAGCCTGTCTTGGTTCAACCATGAGTATGTCACCAAACACTCATGCAAAATTCTACAGATAAATGGTGGTTGCATCACGACTTGATATGGATGTGCTAATGTGCAGTATCAAAAGAGGCTGAAGAGAGTTGCAGACTCAGTCAAACCTATCATGGGCACAACCCTCCACAACATCAAGGTAATCTCTAAGAGGCAGAGCCTCAAGAAGGAGGCATCAATCATTAAGGACCTTTGCTATCTAGGTCATACTCTTTTTTCATTACTTCCTTCAAGGAAGAGGTACAGGAGCCTGAATACCTAGACTCAATATTTTAGGAACTGTTTTTCCCCCTTCTGCCATTAGATTTCTGAATGGTTAATAAGTTCTACCTCTTTATTTCTGTTCTGTACGATTTGTTTTTTGTCTTACACTGTACTGCTGTCACCAAACAACAAATTTCATTACATATATCAGTAATAATAAAACTCATTCTGATGTATCCTTTGACACTCACTAAATCTTTTTGATGCATCCTGTCTGGATTCATCATGGCATGGTATGCCAGCTACTCTCCAGATGAGTCCAGAATCTGCAGAGAGTTGTGAACAAAGCATCAAGGAAAATATCCTCCTTCCATGGACTCTTTCTACACATCTCACTGCCTCAGTAAAGTAGCCATAATAATCAAAGTCTACCTGCACTGCACTTTCTCAGTACTGTAACAATTTATTCTGTACTCTTTCTGTTTTCCCTTGTACTATTTGATGCACTGTTTTAATGAAATGATCTGTATGGACAGTATGCAAGAGAAGTCTTACTGCACAATTGTGGAAAAAGCTCAGTACATCACACCTCTTGTACGATAAGATCAACTCCTGGTCTCACCATCTACCACGGTATGATCTTGCATTTAACCATTTACCTGCACTGCATTTTCTCAGTATCTTTTACACTTTATTCTGCATTGTTTTTGTTTTACTCTATTCTAACTCAATGCACAATACAAAGATTTTATCTGTAAGGAACAGTATGCAAGACAGGCTTTTCACTCTATCTTGGTACTTGTGACAACAATAAACAAATATGAATTATAAACCAATTTTCTAATTTACCAAACTGAATGCCCCTTCTCCAGTTTAAGCAGTAATGGGACAAGGATTCCCACAAGTTATTGAGGATTTTACAATTTCTGAAGGAGGCTTTGAGAACATCCTTGAATTGTTCTGTCTGTCCAATAAGTAATCTTATTCCCACAAGCAAGCTTGGAGGAGAGTATCTATTTTGGGAGATTATTGGGACAGGAAAGGTCTCTGACATTGCTTCTCTCATTCTGCTGGTAAACTTGGACAAATATATTCTGACACCATTTAAATTACCTTTCCAGTGCACATCAGGGCAACTACAGATGAGCAGTAATGTGACTTTTCTAATATTGTTCACATTTTGAAGAAAAAAAATGCCAGAGCAGGGAGAGCAGTCGACATTGTGAGAGTCTCAAGAGTGCTTTACTGGACTTGAAGCTGAAATGTTTCTCACACTAAGAAACTCTAATTCATTTTCCCACTTACATTCCTAATAGCACTTTCAGGTATTATTCACTCCCAAGAAACCAATATTATAATGCCCTGACATGATCTTCAAAGTGAATAAATAGAACTTGAACTCACTCAGATTGCTTTCATATTACAATAAATGTGAGTGGTTTAACTAAAAAATAACAATATTTATATAATCATCCTAAAAAGATCCTGCTTTTTCTCTTCATTTGGTTGAAGACAATGGGCAATAATAAAAAAATTAAGACACTGAGAAAATGGATATGTTAAAATATTGTTGAAACTAAACCATTTTAAAGCTGAGTCAAAATGTCTCAACAAGTGAGGAACATGGGAATGAGAACCAGGTTTAATATCACTGGCATATGTCCTGAAATTTATTGTCTTTGTGGAATCAGTACAATGTAACATATAACAATAGAGAAAAGAGCTGTGAATTACAGTAAGTGTGTGTGTATATTAGTTAAATTTAAAAAGTTGAGCAAAAATAGAAATAAAAGAAGTAGTGAGGTAGTGTTCATGGCTGTAATGTCCATTCAGAAATTGGATATCAGAGGGGAAAAAACTGTTCCTGAATCATTCGGTGTCTGCCTTCATGCTTCTGTACCTCCTCCCTGCTGGTAACAATGAAAACAAGGTATGGTCTAAGTGATGGGTGTTCTTAATGATAGATGCTGTCATTTTGAGGCATTGCTCCTTGAAGATGTCCTGGATACTATGTAGTCTAGTGCCTATGGTAGAGCTGACTATGCTTACAACTTTCTGTAGTTTATTTCAATCCTGTGCCGTAGACATCTCCTCCCACCACATACCAGACAGTGATGAAGCCAGTCAGAATGCTCTCCATGGTACATCTGTAGAAATTTGCAAGTGTTTTTAGTGACATACCAAATCTCCTCAGACTCCTAATGAAATGTAGCCACTGTCAGGCCTTCTTTGTAGCTGCATCGTTATGTTGGGTCCAGGATAGATCCTCAGAGATACTTTCCGCCAATTATCTCAAAATTAAGTCCCTTCATGTTGGCTATTTTCATCCTTGGAAACCGTCTCTGGCTGGCCATTTGAGGAGATACCAGGAAAATTGATGAAGGAAAGGCAGTGGATGTTGTCTACATGGATTTTAGCACAGTCTTTAACAAGTCCCCACATGGGAGGCTGGTCAAGAAGGCTCAGTCAATTTGCATTCAGGATGAGGTAGCATATTGGATTCAACATTGGCTTTGCAGAAAACCAAGAGTGGTAGTAGATGGTTGCTTCCCTGATTGAAGACCTGCAACTGGTTGTGTACTGCAGGGATTGGTGCTGGGTCCATTGTTGTTTGTCACCTATATCAATGATCTGGATGATAATGTGGTAAACTGGATCAGAAAATTTGCAGATGACACCAAGATTCGGGGTGTAGTGGGTAGCAAGGAAGACTATCAAAGCTTGCAGTGGGATTTGCATTAGCTAGAAAAATGGGCTGAAAATGGCAGATGGAATTTAATACAAACACACGTGATGTGTTACATTTGAGGTCAAACCAGGCAGAACTTATACAGTGGAGGGTGGGGAACAAAATGGTCATTGGGGGGGTGGAGGGGATTACGGGAAAGGGAAAAAATGGGAGGAACAGATTTAGATGGGAAGGAGAGAGAAAGGAGAACACAGGAGACAAAGTTTTACACTGATCATCAAGAATTTCATGTATTGAGAAAAAATTATGACTTGGACAAGTCTTTTTTCTTTACCAATAATATGTACATGATTCTGACATGGTCTTGTGCAATTACAATGTCAAGATTGTGAGTCTGAAAGATTCCCTGCCCATTGAGTAGAGGAAATGTCTGCTGTAAACCACAGACCAAATGATTCCAAAAGCAGCTTACACTCTGAAGAATTAGTATTTGATGATGTGCTCTACTTGCCCACATTGCCTCCCAGCTAGAAAGACACAGGAAAAGGAGGGAGCCATAAAGTCCTTTGACTACATTGTGCTACCCTTAGTTCATCATCAGTTTGCTCTTTTGTTACTTAGTACTTGAGACATCCTATCAGTCTTAGTCTTTCATATTTTGATTGATCTGGCATGTGCAGACTTTTCAGAAATCCAGCTTCAGGTTTACTATTATACTCCATCTTTTCACCCTCAGGATATTACACAGCACTTTCATAGCCCATAGATTACCTTTAAAACACAGTGCCTTCTTGAAAAAAAAATGCACAGCAAGCTCTCATTCTTGGCAGTTAACCTTTAAACCCTAATTGAAATATTCATAGTTATTGTCGATGGATGAAAATGAACCTGGTTAGACTGAGATGTCACACAAAAGGAAGGGAAAAATAAGGAAGCAGGTCCCTCTTGATAAGTCTTTGAAAACCACTGAAAGAAATATTGATCAATGGCAAAGTCTTTGAAATGTATTGCTTTCTCTTCCTCTCAGCTAAGGAATGTTTTATATTGTAGGAGTTGGGGGTGGTGGTGGTGATGGGGAATGTATTCTTAATTGACTGATTGCATTAAAACCTGATAGGAGAAAACATCTTAGAATATTGAAATATATCATTTGTTTTTAAAAATAAATGAACAAATGTATCTACTGTAAACATTTGGAAATCTTCCCCAAGGTTTGGTTGTTAATGATCTTTCTTATCCACTGCCCAGTTTGGACAGGGTGGACTTTTTTTAAATTAAAATATTAATAATCAGCAATCCAATTTGTATAATATGCTAATACAATCCATTTTCTGTTTGTTATTTCATTTGTTCCTTGACAAGCAAATGAAAAAAAAAAGAATTTTGGATGACTAATGGAAAGTATGAGGCATATTAATCATAGTGTTAAAAACATCATGAATTCAAATTTACTTATATTGGTTAATAAGTACAAGATGAATTTTAAGCTAAAAATAAAACAGAAAATACTGTTAATGCTCATTTGCTAATAAAAAGTAAGGTACTGTGTTAATGCTTTGAGTCAATGGCCTTTGTTCGATACTTGTGTCTGTCAGAATATTACCATTCACTGTGTAACTACACCTATGAATGGACAAATGCTGCAAAGACATTTTGTCATTCAAGTTTTTGCCCCTTATTGCCAGGCTCTGCTACATCAGTAAAGCATTGATACCTCGTGTATGAGCTGGAAGGCTAAAGCAAACATTCAATTTGTGCTGTTTGAAATCTTTGTGTTCAATAATTTCAGTCAGAATGCAGATAGTAATACTATGCAAAGCCCTAGACAGTATAATATGGTGAGAAATTGGTTTGTGCGCTGCAGTTCTGGTCAGACTTTGGCAAGTTATATCACCAACCTATTGTTTTGAACCCTCACCTACAAAAGACCATAGGATCTTTGAAGTACTGATCTTTCTGCTCCTCTTCAAGTTTCATTAATAATAATTATTTGATTAGTAACAAACCCATAAGCTGCATTTCCATCACTTGTTAAAAGAGATGGATTTATTTTTTGCTGGAACTATGTTCAGTACATTTGGAAGAATACTACCAACTCTATGAACACCGAAGACAGGTTCTTTTCCAAACTTGGCTTCCAAGTTATCCACAATTCCCATACACAAACTGAAGACACAAGAAACTGTACATGATGGTATCTGGAGCAAACAATAAACTGGTGGAAGAACTCAGCAGGTCAAGCTGTATCCTCTGAGGCAACGAGATGGTCAATACATCTATGGTTGAGATCCTGCATCAGGCCCCGAAACATCAGCCACTCCTTTGCTTCAACAGATACTGCTTGGTGCATTCATTTATTTCAAGTTTATTTTATTTAAAATAAGGTCAAAGTTCAAAGTAAAATTTATTATCAGGGTACATGCATGTCACCACATACAACCCTGAGATTATTTTTCTGTGGGCATGCAGTGACTGTAAACAGGATCAATGGACAACAAACTGTGAAACTGTAGCTATAAATAAATAATGAGCATGAACTAACAAGAGTCCTCAATTGAGTGCAGTTATCCCCTTTTGTACAAGTTCCTAATGTTTGATGGTTAGTAACTGTTCTTAAATCTGGTGGTGAGAATCCTAAGGCACTTGTACACTTGTACCTTGTACTAATGGCAGCAGCAAGAAACAAACAAGGCCTAGGTGGAGAGGATCTCCGATGACGGATGCTACTTTTCAATGGCAACATTTCATGTAGATGTGCTCAATGGTTGGGACGGTTTTATCTGTGATGGACTGGGCCAATTCCACTACCTTTTGTAGGATTTTATGCTCAAAGGCATTGGAGTTCCCATACCAGGCCATAATGCAGCCAGTCAACATTCTTTCCACCATTACTTTATTAAATCGTAGAGTTATACAATGCAGAAAATGCACTTCAGCCCAACTGGTCCTTACTGACCAAGATATACCATCTAGGCAATTCAGTGCCCTATGCCTACCATTCCATGTCCAAACTACATCTCAAGAAGTCTGATCACTTAGCTGTTCCTTTCCTACCTACACACAGGCAGAGGCTAAAGAGCAAAGCTCCAGAGATTAGGACAACAAAGAGGTGGTCCAGGGAGGCAGAGGAGTTGCTATGGGATTGCTTTGATTTAGTGGACTGAACCATGTTCAAAGACCTAACTATGGATCTGAATGAATGCAGCACGGTTGTCACAGACTTTATTAACACTGTTGTAGACGAGTGTGTCCCCACAAAATCATCCTGACTCTTCCCCTGCTGGAAGTCATAGATGAACCATGAGATCCACAATCCACTGGGGACCAGATCAGAGACGTTCATGTCAGGTGACCAAGAAAGTTACAGAAGGTCCAGGTACAACCTCATGGGTGAAGTAGCAATTCCAGAATAAGCTAGAATCAATGAAAGATGCTCGATAGGTATAGCAGGACTTAAATGCTATCATCTCTTATAAAGTAAAATCAAACAACATAGGCAACAACAAGGCTTCACTTCTAGATGAGCTCAATGCCTTCTGTCCTCATGTTGACCATTAAAACATGGAGGAAAGCACGAACTCCCACAGCCCCTACTGATTCTGTGATTTCAGTCTCTGAAGTCAATGAGCGAGCAGAATTCAAGACATTGAGTCCACAAAAAGCACCCAGCCTAGATGGGGTACCTGAACAGTACTAAAGACCCATGCAGATTAACTGGCTGGAGCGTTCATTATATCTTGAACATCTTGCTTCAGCAGTCTGAGGTACCCACCTGCATCAAGCAAGCTTCACTTATACTAGTACCTAAGAAGAATGTGATAATCTGCCTCAATGACTATAGTCCAGTAGCATTTACATCCTCAGTGATGAAGTATTTTGAGAGGTTCTCAGGCAATCCCTGCCTGAGAAGCAGCTTGGATCTGCACCACTTTGCCTACTGGCACAATAGGTCTCATTGGCTCTTCAATCAATCCAAGAAAGTCTGGCCAGCAAAGATACATACACCAGGATGTTCTTTATCAACAACAGCTTGGCATTCAATACAATCATCACCTCAAAACCAATCAATAAACTTCATGACCTTGCCTCAATATCTGCCTGTGCACTTGGATCCCCAATTTCTTCACTTGCAAACTCCAGTCAGTTCAGATTGGCAACATTTCCTCCACAACCTCCATCAGCACAAGTACACCACAAAGCAATGTGCTTAGCCACCTGCTCTACTAGCTTTACACTTATGACTGTGTGGCTAAGCACAGCTCTAATGTCATTTTTAAGTTTGCTGTCATAGTCTGAATCAAGGATGGTGACTAATCAGCATATAGAAGGGAGATTGAAAATCTGAGTGATGCCAAAACAACAATCTTTTACTCAACATCAGCAAGACCAAGGAGCTAATTGTGCCTTCAAGAGGTGGAAGCCAGAAGGCCAAGAGCCAGTCCTTATTGGAAGATCAGAGGTGGAGAGGGTCAGAAGCTTTAAGTTCCTTGATCTTATCATTTTGAAGGACCTGCCCTTGGCACAGCATGGTAAGTGCAATTATGAAGAAAGCACAGTACAACCTCTACTTCATTAAGAGTTTGCAATGATTCAGCATGACATCTAAAACTTTGACAAATGTCTATAGATGTGTAGTGGAGAGTATATTGATTGGCTGCATCACAGCCTGGTTTGGAAACACCAATACCCTTGAATGGAAAAGCCTATAAAACATAGTGGATACCGCCCAGCTCAGCATGTGAGGACATCAGTGAGGACATCTACATGGAGTATTGTTCAAGAAAGCAGAATCCATCATCAGGGAACCCCCATCACCCTGGTTATGCTCTCTTCTCATTTATGTTACCAGGACAAAGTTACAGGAGCCTCAGGACTCACACCACTGGGTTCAGAATCAGAATCAGAATCTGGATTAGTATCACCAGCATATATTATGAAATTTGTTAGCTTTGCATCAGCAATACAATGTGATTATAATAAATATAGAAAAACACTGTGAACATATGTGTATATTAATTAATTAAATTAAAATAAGTTTGAAATTTTAAAAATGGTAGTGAGGTAGTGTTTAGGGGTTCAGTATCCATTTAGAACTCGGATGGCAAAGGGATAGAAACTGTTCCTGAAACACTGAATGTGTGCCTTCAGGCTTCTCTACCTCCTTCTTGATGGTAACAATGAGAAGAGCGCATGTCCTGAGGTGGTGGGGTCCTTAATGATGGATGGCTCCTCTCTGAGGCACCACTCCCTGGAGATGTCTTGGATACTACAGAGGCTAGTACACATGATGGAGCTGTTACTACTCTTTGCAGTTTAATTCTATCCTGTGCAGTAGCCCCCTCAGGCCCCCATACCAGAATACCAGACGGTGATGCAGTCACACAGAATGTTCTCTACCATACATCTCTAGAAATTTTCAAGTGTTTTAGGTAATAAACCAAATCTCCTCAAACTCCAAATGAAATATAGCTGCGGTCTTGCCTTCTTTACAGCTGCATTGATAAGTTGGGACCAGGTTAGATCCTCAGAAATATTGACACCCAAGAACTTGAATTTGCTCATTCTCTCTACTTCTGATCCCTCTCTGAAGATTGGTTGGTGTTCCGTTATCTTACCCTTTCTGAAGTACACAATCAGCTCTGCAGTGTGCAAAGCACACATCCTTGAGGTGAGCCAGGGTTAATGGTCAGTGAGGTGGAGATGTTATTACCAATCTGCACAGATTGTGATCTTCTGGTTCGGAAGCTGAGGATCCAGTTGCAGTCAGGGGTACAGAGGCACAGGTTCTGTAGCTTATTGATCAGGACTGTAGGAACGATGGGGCAGTCAATGAACAGCAACCTGACATTGGTATTTGAGTTGTCCAGGCTACATGAAGAGCCATTGAGATTGCATCTGTCATAGCCCTATTGTGATGATAGGCAAATTGCAGTGGATCCAGGTCCGTGTTGAGGCAGGAGTTGATTCTAGCCATGACCAACCTCCCAAAGCATTTCATCACTGTAGATGTGAGTGCTACTGGATAATATTCATTAAGTCAACTCACACTTCTGTCACGTACCCCGTGACTGAGTTAAAGAATCACAGAACCAGCAGAAACGGAAAACACAATGGAGTCTGGTATTGCTATAAATTAATAGTGTTTATTAGTAACTAAGCAATACAGTAATATGAATGCAAATATATTGAACAGGTTAGCAATGATATAGTTATATACATATATCTATATGTGTGGAAATAGGAACAAAACTAGGCTTTTCCAAACAGAATGAGTACAGTCTTACAATGTGATAAAGAGAGTTCAGTTCAGTTCATGGTATTTAGTTGAGTAATGTTGGAGAGAGAGAGAGAGAGAGAGAGAGATGAGAGGTGACCTGGTGCCACCAATCTTCCCGCCGTCTTCTGAAATCCTGTTGTTCTCCGAAACCCTGTTGCTGTCACTGACTTTGACTATATCATGTACGACTGTTCTTCAGTGGTGGAATTATTACCCAGGCAAGGGTGGACACACAAATAATTCCAAACCGGTCGCACCTTTTTACACTATAAGCCACTGATCGATTTCCCTGAATCGATCCTTCAAAATCCCACCTTCTTGTGGGTGCATCAGAGCTCGTTCAGTGTTCAAACCTGCGTGTCTCGTGGTGTATCTCCGTGTGTCTCAGTGGATCTGATTTTTATCTCCACATGTTGGACACCAGCTGCCCATCAACCTGCTCCTCCCTTTTCTTTCTGCAGGCATTTTGCAAGCTGGCAAGTAACTTTGGGAAAAAGGTAAACAAGCTGGCAGAGAAACAATAACATCATCTTTCAAGCAGTTTCTGACTCTCTCTCTCTCTCTCTCTCTCTCTCTTAATATTGCTCTGGATGTCTCTCTTTCTCTCTTAATAGCAGCACAGTTCATAGGGTCTATTCTGGGCCCCTTTACAAAGTAGGGTTACCCCTAACACTTCATTTCTGGGCACTGGTATAATTGTTGCCCTTTTGAAGCAGGTGAAATCATCTGATAAAAGTTGGTTGGCATAGGTTTTCAGAGCCTTACCAGGTACTCCATCAGGGCCTGCAGCCTTGCAAGGGTTCCACCTCCTGAAGGCAAGCCTGACATTAGCCTCTAAGACAAGAGGTCACAGGGTCACTTGGTGCAGCAGGGATCCTCACAGTTGTAATTTAATTCTCCATTTCAATGTAAGCATAAAAGGTATTGTGGTTGTCTGGTAGTGAAACATCACTACCATTCATGGTGTAGGGTTTTGCTTTTGTTACGTACCCATGGGTATCTTGTGACTCTCACATGGCCATGATGTAATTGAGGCTCTGCTGTGCATGATGTAATGGTCTTGTGATGGTGGAGTGATGTAATTTTCCCGCCAGTGAGAGGTCATGTGATGGCTTTTTCTAACAGGGTATAAAAGGAGAACCCCTTCCTGTGACGCAGGTCAGTTCGTGATTTAATTCGTCAGTGACTCTGTTCTGCTGCGTATTTGATTTTATGACACAGTTTTGTTTTAAAAGTGGAGTTTTAATTTTTACTGTAAGAATTGTTGTGCCGGCAGTTCTGAAAATCACTGCCAGTTAAAGTCCAGTTGGAGAGTGAAGAATTATCGAAGTTTGGGAAGCCAAAGAATCGAGAAAAGTTGGTGTTGTCTGTGGTGAAACAGTTCAACCTTATCTGATTTACTTTCAGAAGGAATTAGTAACCTGCAATCCAAGATGACTCCTGTTGAAAGAGCAGAAAGAGCTGGATGTAGGGTTTCGCCAAGGAAAAGGTCAGTGCCTTTAAGCCATTTTATTTTCTTCATTGTAAATCCTTTGGGCAAGGCATACTTTGGCTGGGATCAGCAGTAATGTCACGAAAGAGAATTTATTACTTCAAGTAAAGTCTCTCCTAATCATTTTGGACTTTTTGCAATTTTGGACTTTAAAGAAATAAGTTCGCATTTCTCGCTTTAAGAAATGTTTGAGCTGCCATATAGCTGCCGACTTATGGTTAAGTTAGTCATTTGTTTACTTTTGGGGTTTTTTTAGCAGTGTTTAATAAAAGTTTTATTTGTTATTAAAAAACCTGTCTCAATTGTATATTCATTGTTGCTGGATCGTAACACTTTGTAGGAAGTAATGACCTGCAAACCCTGCCAGAGTTGATGTGGATCCAATGTCACCTCCAACCTTGCTTGGAGTTGTTTCTTAGCTCTTGAAATAGCCCTGTGCAGGACATACCTGGTTATCTTGTACATCTTAAAGGCCATAAATATAGCCCTCAGCAGAATACAAAATTCCTGGTTCATCCAAATCTTTTGATTTACAGGAAGTTTTCCTAGGCACACAATCATCCACACAGGTTTTAATGAAGTCAGTAACAATTGTGGTGTGCTCATCCAGACTCAAAAGATGAATCCCTGAATAGTGACCAGTCCACCAATTCAAGGCAGTCCTGTAAAGCATTCCTGTGGCTCCCTTGTCCATACCTTCTTGGGCCTCACTACTGGTCTTCAGTCTCTACCTGCACTCCAGGAGTAGAAGTACAGCCAGGTGATTAGACTTTCCAAAGTGTGGGTTTGACACAGCATGATAAGTACACTTGATGGTGGTGTAAAAGTGGTGAAGTGTGTTGTTTCCTCTGGTACTAAAAGTGATTTGTTGATGAAAATTAATCAGTAAATTTTTCAAGCTGACCTGGTTAAAATCCCCCAAAATGTTGTGGAAGGCATCAAGATGTGCTGTTTCATGACTGTTGATCACATTACTCAGATCATCTGGAGCCTGTTTGACATTGGCCTAAGATGGAATGTATGCTACTACCAAAACAATAGCTGAAATCTTCTACAGCAGGTAAAATGGATAGCCCTTGATCGTAATGTGTTCCAGATCTGGTGAACAAAACTGGGACAGCACCATCACATTTTTACACCACGAAGAACTGATTATGATGCAACTCCACCCCCACCTGCCTGTAGTGTTAAAAGACACAGCAGTCATATCGTGGTTGTGTATTGTGTACCTGTCAATCTGAATCGCTGCGACCAGAATGTTAGTAGTTAACCAAGATTCCGTGAAACAAAAAAACGCAATGGCTTTTAATGACTCTCTGGTACAGTGCCCAAGCACAGAGACCTTCAATTTTATTTAACAGAGACTGAACGTTTGCCAGCAAGATAGTCAGTACTGGAAGCCGAAAATGTCTTTTTTTAATCACACTATTAGCCTGTCACAACAACCACATTTCCGCCACTGTCGTTTTAAGGGACAGTCCACGGGCTGAAGATCTATTTACATCGGATTTAAGCAGCTATGCATTGCTCAATCACATTAAAACATCACTATTAATTGTACGGAACTCAGATGCAGTTGTGGTTGTCAGATGAAGGTGACTGAAACGGGAATATTTTGGCCCACAAAGTTGTGCTGAGCGGGTCTCTACCTTAAAATTACTAGGGTGATCCATAGCCCTCTATTTTTCTAAGCTCCATGTACCTATCCAAAAGTCTCTTAAAAAATCCTATCATATCCGCCTCCACCACCATTGTTAGCAGCCCATTCCATGCACTCACCAATCTCTGCATAAAAAACTTACTTCTGATATCTCCTCTGTATCTACTCCCCAGCACCTTAAACCTGTGTCCTCTTGTGGCAACCACTTCAGCCCTGGGAAAAAGCCTCTGAATATCCACACGATCAATGCCTCTCATCATCTTATACACCTCTATCAGGTCACCTCTTATCCTCCATTGCTCCAAGGAGAAAAGGCCTAGTTCACTCAACATGTTTTCATTAGGCACGTTCCCCAGTTCAGGCAACATCCTTGTAAATCTCTGCACCCTTTCTATGGCTTCCACATCCTTCCTGTAGTGAGGCGACGAGAACTGAGCACAGTACTCCAAGTGGGGTCTGACCAGGGTCCTATATAGCTGCAACATTACCTCTCAGCTCCTAAATTCAATTCCACGATTAATGGACAATACACTGTATGCCTTCTTAACCACAGAGTCAACCTGCACAGCTGCTTTGAGTGTCCTATGGAATCAGACCCCAAGATCCTTCTGATCCTCCACACTGCCAAGTCTTTCCATTAATACTATATTCTGTCATCATATTTGACCTACCAAAATGAACCACTTCACACTTATCTGGGTTGAACTCCATCTGCCACTTCTCAGCCCAGTTTTGCATCTTATCAATGTTTCACTGTAACCTCTGACAGCCCTCCACACTATCCACAACATCTCCAACCTTTGTGTCATCAGCAAATTTACTAACCCATCCCTCCACTTCCTCATTCAGGTCATTTATAAAAATCACGAAGAGTAAGGGACCCAGAACAGATCCCTGAGGCACAATATGACTCGTCTATAACCACTCTTTGCTCTCTGAGGTTGATTGTTTCCATCACAGAGGCCTTACAATTTGTCTTTAATTGACACCCCGGAGTCAACAGTTATTATCTCTCAACCTCAGGTTCTTGAACCAAAGGGGTAACTTCACTCAAATTCCTTCGCTCTATCACTGAAATGTTCCCACAACATACGGCCTCACTTTCAAGTAATCTTCATCTCATGTTCTCAATATTTATTGTTTATTTTTTATTAATATTTCTTTCTTTTTGCATTACAGTTTGTTGCCTTTGCATCACCCATATTAGTACAGTCTTTCATTGATTCAGATTTATTGAGTATTCATCCATGAAAATAATTCTCAGGGCTGTACTTAGTATAGTGAGGAAAGTCACAGAAGAGAATGGGAGAGGAAAGGCATGTCGTGGTGATCGGGGATTTGTTAGTTAAGGGAACAAAAAGGAGGTTCTGTGGGCAACAATGAGATTCCCTGATGGTATGTCAACTCCTGAGTGCCAGGGTCTGGGACATATTGCATCAAGTCCTCAGCATTCTTAAGTGGGAGGGTGGACAGTCAGAAGTTGTGGTCCAAGTAGGTACCAATGATGTGGGTAGGCTAAGTGACAAGGTTCTGCATAGAGAGTTCAGAGAGTTGGATGCAAAGTTAAAGGGCAGGAACTCCAGGGTTGTGACGTCAAGATTGCTACCCATGTCACAATCTATTGAGTCCTGAACTAGGAAGATTATACAATTTAATATGTGGATAAGGAGTTTAGTGTAGAAGGGAGGGCATAAGATTTTTACATCATTGAGCACCCTTCTGTGGAAATTGTGACCTGTACAGAAGGGATGGTATGCATCCAAACTAAGGAGTGGGGTAACTAATAACAGCAGGGAGGTTTATTAATGCTGAAAGATGCGGTTTAAACTAGAGCAGGGGAATGGGAACCAGAGTACCAGAGCAGTTAGTGGAGAGGTTGTGGAGGGAGATATTAGTAAAATTTCAGGCAAAGTCAGAAGTCAGAAGGTTGAGCATGGTGTAATTAATGTCCTGAACAGCATATATTTCAATGCAAGGAGTATCGCAGGAAAGGCGGATGAGCTCAGGGCATGGAGCAACTCCTGGAATTATCATGTTGTAGCCAATAGTGAGTCTTGGTTGCAAGAGGAGCAGGACGGGCAACTCAGTAATCTGGGGTTCTATTGCTTTAGACATAACAGAGTGGGAGGGATTAAAGGAGGAGTGTTGGCGTTACTAGCCTGGGAAAATGTCAGGAAAGTGCTCTGTCCAGACAGACTGGAGAACTCGATTAGTGAGGCATTATGGGTGGAACTGAGAAATAAGAAAGGTATGACCATGCTAATGGGACTATATTACAGATCACCCAACAGTTTTAGGGATTTAGAGAAACAAATTTGTGAAGAGATCGCAGACTATTGCAAGAAACACAAGGTTATTATAGTATGGAACTTCTTGGCCTGAAACATTGACTGCACTCTTTTCCATAGATGCTCCCTGGCCTGCTGAGTTCCTCCAGTATTTTGTGTGTGTTGCTTGGATTTCCAGCATCTGCTGATTTTCTCTTGTTTGAGGTTGTTATAGTAGGTGATTTAACTCTGCACCTATTGACTGGGAATCTTATACTGTAAAAGGACTAAATGGGATAGAGTTTGTCAAATGTGTTCAGGAAAGTTTCTTTCAACAGTGTGTGGAAGTCTCAAAAAGCAAGCATGCAATACTAGATCTGTCATTAGGGAATGAGACAGGGAACGTAGGGAACATGACAGAAGTTTGTGTAGGAGAACACTTTGTATCCAGTTACCACAATGTCATTAGTTTCAAAGTAAATAGGCAAAGAGATGGGTCAGGTCTGTGGGTTGAGATGCTAAACTAAAGAAAGGCTAATTTCAATGGTATCAGAAATGATCCGGCAAATGTGGATTGGGGCAGGCTAATTTCTGGCAAAGGTGTACTTGAAAACTGGGAGGCCTTCAAAAATGAATTTTGAGAGTACAAAGCTTATATGTGCTTGTCAGAATTTAAGTAAATAAAAAAAGTGAAGGGAACCTTGGTTTTCATTAGAAAATGAGGCCCTGGTTCAGAGAACAAAAGAAGTGCATAGAAGGTGTAGGCAAGTAAGAACAAACAAGATACTTCCGGAGTATAAGAAATGCAAGAGAACACTTAAGAATGAAATTAGGAGGGCAAAAAGAAGACATGAGGTAACTTTAGCAGACAAGGTGAGGAGAATCCTAAAGGATTCTACAGGTATGCTAAGAGCAAAAAGATTGCAAGGGACAAAATTGGTTCTCTGGAAGACCAGAATGGTAATCCATGTGTGGAGCCAAAAGAGATGGGGGAGATCTGAAATGCAATCTTTGCACCTCTATTTACTCGGGAGACGGATACAGAGTCTATAGAAGTGAGGCAAAGTGTGATCAATTTCATGAACCCTGTGCAGATTACAGAGAAAGAGGTGTTTGCTGTAAGAATAGATTGATTTGGCAGATGAAAGTGTGGCTGAGGAACTGGTGCAGGGGGCAGTGGTTCAGATTTATGGATCACTGGGATCTCCTCTGGGGAAGGTATGACATGTACAAAAGGGACGGGTTAAACTTGAACCCGTAAGGTTCCAAATATCTTTGTGGACAGGTTTGCTAGAGTTGTTCAGGAGGGTTTAATCTAATTTGGCAGGGGTTTGGGAACCAGAGTGATAGTGCTGAGGATGAGGTAGTTGCTTTACAAACAAAGACGATATGTAATGGGACTCCTAGCAAGGAGAGGCTAAAGGAGGGCAAAATTGGAGTCAATGAGATGAAAGGCAGACAAAATTGAAAATGGTGAACACAGGACTGAAGGTGTTATATTTGAATGTGCCCTGTACACAGAATAAGGTAGATGAACGTTTAACACAATTACAGATTGGCATGCATGATATTCTTGGTATCACTGAATCATGGCCAAAAAAAAATTATAGCTGGGTGCTTAACATCCAAAGTTACGCATTATATTGAATGGACAGGCAGGTAGGCAGAGGCTCTGATGGTAAGAGATGAAATCAAATCATTAGAAAGTGGTGACATAGGATTGGAAGTTATTTTATCATTGTTGGTAGAGCTAAGGGACTGAAGGGGGTTGTATCAGTGGTATACAATTTACAATAGGAGAATCAGAATTGATTAGGGAGCTTAAGGTAAAAGAATTGTCAGCGGAGGTGATCATATTCACCCAAAAATTAAGATGTATTAATATTACAGTGGAATAAAAGAAATTACAGAGGCATGAGACAAAAATGTGAATTTCCAGACACGAGAAAATAACATACTAGACCAAGTCTACACAAATATTCCAGGAGCATTCAAAGCAACCCCATCTGCACACCTAGGACAATCAGACCATATCTCCCTCACACTGAGCCCAGCTAACAGACCACAGATCTGCAGAGTAAAACCAACCATCAAGACAGTACATCTGTGGTCTGAGGAAGCCTCCTCAGTGCTACAGGACTGTTTTGACAACACAGATTGGGGCTTGTTTGCAAAGGGAGCAGACCTGGAGGAATATGCTGGTTCAATCCCAGGATATATTAAGTTTTGCACAGAAAATGTAATAACACAAAAGACAATTAAGGTGTTTCCCAATCAAAAGCCATGGATTAACAGCAATGTGAGGGCACTGCTCAGGAGCACGATGCAGCCTTCAGGTCAGGAGACAAACAAGCCTAAAGTGAAGCATGGGGGAATCTCTGCAGGGGCATCAGGGATGCAAAGCGCAAATACAAATTGTACATTGAAAATCAGTTTGATTACAACAACCACCGCAGTATTTGGAAAGGCATCAAGGCACTGACAGACTACAAAACCAATAATCTGCTGCCAAATGATGACGCCACACTGCCTGATGTCCTAAACCAGTTCTTTGCCCACTTTGAAACTCAGAGGGAGGAAGCTGCTCCACTCATCAATCTACCTGACCATGAGTCCACACTGGTCCTTAAGCAACGTCAGGTGAGATCCACCCTGAGAAAAGTGAATGCGAGTAAGGCAGCCGGCCCAGACGGAGTGCCCGGCCAGGTACTGAAAACATGTGCTGACCAGCTTGCTGAGGTGTTTACAAGTATATTTAACCTCTCACTGCAACAAGCTGCTGATTCAACATGACTTAAAACCTCCACCATCATCCCAGTGCCCAAAAAATCAGCTGTGAAGTGCCTGCATGACTATTTCCCTGTAGCGCTGACACCTATAGCCATGAAGTGCTTTGAGAGACTTGTGCTCTCACACATTAAAGCTATAATCCCACCTGATCTGGACAAACACCAGTTTGCCTACTGGGCAAACTGCTCCACAGAGGATGTAATCACAACAGCCCTCCATATTGTTCTGACTCACTTAGAGGAACCGAACACCTATGTGAGGATGTTATTTGTAGACTTCAGTTCTGCATTTAACACAGTCATCCCCCATAAACTGGTCAGCAAACCGAACACTCTTGGCCTTGGTTCCTCCCTGTGCTCATGGGTCATGGACTTTCTCACAGACCGACCACAGCAAGTCAGAGTTGGTCAGCACACCTCCACCACCCTCATCTTAAAAACAGGCACCCCGCAGAGCTGTGTGCTGAGCCCTATGCTTGACACACTCTTCACACATGACTGCACCCCCATCTACACCTCCAACTCCATAATTAAATTTGCGAATGATACCACGGTGGTTGGCCTGATCTCGGACGAGGATAAAACAGCCTACAAGCTCGAGGTGGATCATCTGATGGAGTGGTGTAAGGACAACAACTTGGTCCTTAACACGTCTAAAACAAAAGAGATGATCATTCACTTCAGGAGATCAAAGGACAGAGTACACACTCCCCTCCATATATGTGGAGCAGTAGTGGAAAGTGTGGAAAACCTAAAGTTCCCTGGAGTTACGTTGTCAAAACAGCTGACATGGACCACCAACACCTCGCTGACATGGACCACCAACACCTTGCTGACATGGACCACCAACACCTCGCTGACATGGACCACCAACACCTCGCTGACATGGACCACCATCACCTCGCTGACATGGACCACCAACACCTCGCTGACATGGATCACCAACACCTCGCTGACATGGACCACCAACACCTCGCTGACATGGACCACCAACACCTCACTGACATGGACCACCAACACCTCGCTGACATGGACCACCAACACCTCGCTGCTTGTAAAAAAAGGCACAACAAAGACGCTTCTTCCTCAGAAAACTGAAATGGGCCAAACTCCCACAAAAGCTGTTGCTTAACTTCTACAGAAGCACAATTGAAACCCCTGACCAACAGCACCACAGTGTGATATGCCAGCTGCACAGCTGCTGAGCGACAAGACCGGTATCGTGTAGTGAAGGTGGCCCAGCGAATTGTCAAGATGGAGCTCCCAGGACTTGTCACCATCCATTCCAGCAGACTCAGGAGGAAAGCAATGAGCATAACCAGAGACACCACACACCCCGGCCACTTCCTGTCTGACCCACTGCCATCCAGAAAAAGGTTCAGGACACTAAAAGCCAGAACAAATAGACTGAGGAACAGTTTCTACCCCAGAGCTGTGGCCTCCATCACACCACTCCCACAGAGCAATGACTGAAACTGTGAGCACACACATGCACACACAAGGGCTCAAATACTTACACTAACGGCACTTTGTGCATTACTATGATATTCTGGTACTGTTACAACTTATTTTCTGCTACTTATCTATTTAATACTTTTTTTATTACAGTCTTGATTTTATCTACCACTTTATTTAATTGCCTGAGAGGAAGCTAAACAGAGTTTCATTGCACCTATATATAATGACAATAAAGATCATTCAATTCAATTCATTCAATGAGACAGGAGTTGGCCAAAACTGATTAGAAAAGCACTCTGGCAGGGATAAGCCCATGAGACCATAAGATAAAGGAGCAGAA
Source organism: Hypanus sabinus (assembly GCF_030144855.1). Taxonomy (NCBI): domain Eukaryota; kingdom Metazoa; phylum Chordata; class Chondrichthyes; order Myliobatiformes; family Dasyatidae; genus Hypanus; species Hypanus sabinus. The sequence goes on from NC_082709.1 coordinate 189,926,482, forward strand.
GTAGGCCACTCGGCCCATCGAACCTACTCTACCATTCAATCATGGGCTGATCCATTTCTTCCAGTCATTCCCACTCCCCTGCTATCTCTCCATACCCTTTGATGCCCTGGCTAATCAAGAACCTAACTATATCTGCCTTAAATACACCCAATAACTTGGCTTGTATAGCCACCTGTGGCAACAAATTCCACAGATTTACCACCCTCTGACTAAAGTAATTTCTCTGCATCTCTGTTCTAAATGGACATCCTTCATTCTCATGACACTTCTATGCCCTAACAGGAATGAACACATAAGAACAGAAAAAGAACAACTTACCAGATACCCTACCTTGCCCAAGTTTGATCTCACCTCAGCCTGATGAGTCAAAGCCACCTGAAACACTGGCACACTCAAAGAGTAGACACTATGCTTGCATTTGTGTTATTTTTATTGGCCATTTCCAATGAATCCCTCTCATTGATATTTCCCAGGGTAAGGGTACCTAAAACTAGAGGGCATAGGTTTATAGGGAAAAAGCAAAGATTTAAATGGGATCTCTATGACTCTGTAAAGCTCAAGTGCTTCATCACTCATTTTTGAATTCAACAATTACAGTTTCTTTCCAGTCAACAAATCTTGTTGACTGGAAAGAAATACAGGTGCTTTGTCTTCATTATCACTTGTTGATATCCTCTTCTTGAATCCTGAAACTGTTCTTGAATCGCTGAGTGTATGGCTTCAGGCTCCTGTACCTCCCACCTGAAGGTAACACAGATAAAAGGGTGTGCCCTGGGATAACCTTTTCATTCCCAGAATTATCTTAGAATTATCTTACCTTTTCTTAGATAAGGAGCCCAAAACTGTTCATAATACTCAAGGTGAGGCCTCACCAGTGCCTTATAAAGCCTCAGCATCACATCCCTGCTCTTGCATTCTAGACCTCTTAAAATGAATGCTAACATTGCATTTGCCTTCCTCACCATCAACTCTACCTTCAAGTTAACCTTTAGGGTGTTCTGCACAAGGACTCCCAAGACACCTTGTATCTCAGATGTTAGGATTTTCTCTCCACTTAGAAAATAGTCTGCACATTTATTTCTTCTATGAAAGTACATGACTATGCATTTTCCAACATTATATTTCATTTGAAACTCTCTTGCCCATTCTCCTAATCTGTCTAAGTCCTTCTGCAGCCTTTCAGTATCCTCAACAGTACCGACCCCTCCACCAATCTTCGTATCATCTGTAAGCTTGGCAACAAAGCCATTTATTCCATCATCTAAATCATTGATATACGGCATTTAAAAAGTGGTCCCGACACTGACCCCTGCAGAATGCCACTAGTCACTGGCAGCCAATCAGAGAAGGATCATTTTATTCCCACTTGCTGCCTCTAACCAATAAGCCAATGCTCTAACCATGCTAGTAAAATTCCTGTAATACTATGGGCTCTTAACTTGGTAAGTATCCACATGAGTGGCATGTTGTCAAAGGCCTTCTGAAAGTCCAAATGTACAACATCCACTGCATCTCCTTAATCTATCCTACTTGTAATCTCCTCAAAGAATTCCAACAGGTTTATCAGACAAGATTTTCCCTTCAGGAAGTCATGCTGACTTTGCCCTACCTTGTCCTGTGTCACCAAATACTCCATAACCTCATCCATAACAATTGACTCCAACATCTTCCCAACCACTGAGGTCAGGGCCACTGGTCTATAATTTCTAGTTTTTCAGCCTTCCTTCTTTCTTAAAGAGTGGAGTGATATTTGTAGTCTGCCAGTCCTCTTGCACCATACCAGAGTCCAATGAATTTTGAAAGATCATTACTAATGCCTCCACAATCATTATTGCTAACTCTTTCAGAACCCTAGGGTGCAGTTTATCTGGTCTGGGTGACTTATAAACCTTTAGGTTTTTCAGCTATTTGAGCACCTTTTCCCTTGTAATTACATTTGGGGGCGAGACCTTTCGTCAGGACTAACGAAGGGACTTGGCCCGAAACGTCAACTGTACTTCTTCCTATAGATGCTGCCAGGCCTGCTGCTTTCCACCAGCATTTGTGTGTGTTGCTTGAATTTCCAGCATCTGCAGATTTCCTCATGTTTGCGCTTTACAATTATTTACTGATTTGCTTTCATATTTCACCTGTTCCCTCCTCATGATTCATTTAGTTGCTCTCTGTAGGGTTTTAAAAGCTTCCCTATCCTCTCTCTTCCCAGTAATTTTTGTTTGTTTTATGCCTTCTCCTGCTTTTACATTAGCTTTGACTTCCCTTGACAGCCATGGTTGTAGTATTTTGCCATTTGAGTATTTCTTCATTTTTGGAATGCATCTATGCTGTACCTTCCTAATTTTTCCCAGAAACTCACAATATTGCTTCTTTACTGTCATCCCTGCCAGCATCACCTTCCAATTTATTTTGACAAACCCCTCTCTCATACCACTGTAATTTGCTTTACTCCATAGAAATATTGTTACATCAGACTTTACTTTCTCCGTATCAAATTTCAAATTGAACTCAATCTTATTGTGATCACTACCTCCTAAGGGTTATTTTACCTTAAGCTCCCTAATCATCTCCCAATCCTGTATCGCTGATCCACTAGCAGGCTTAATGACAAACTGCTCTGAGAAAAGCACCTTGTAGGCATTCTACAAACTTGAGAATCATTTCCAACCTGATTTTTCCAAATTAATCTGCTTGTTAAAATCTCCCATGACTATGATGTTATTGATGGTCTAAAATTTCCTGGGAATTCCACTTTCAAACAAATCTAACATTGAAGAGCCTTTTGAGCAGGTATATCCTCCAAAGTACTGTGACTGTCTTCCCAATGAATTATGGTTCCTGTTGTATAGGTCTCAGCCCCTGAACCCAACCATCGAGCCCTGTATTTTTTTGAATTGTACTTTTTTACTGGTTTGTGAGCAGGGACTCTGGTAGGCTTGGAGAGTGTGTAGTTCTTTATATTCGCTCCCTCATGAGAAACATTGAAATAATTACTTACTTGATGGATGTGAATTCCATTGTTTTTTCATCCTCCATTTTCAGTGTACTCATCATCTTACGGATATGGTCTATCAATCATTTCCCAAAGAACAGTGTTTGCTTATTTGAACCTTTATTTGCAACATTATTTCCTAAAATCTATATTTTCCCAAAATCGCCAGTTAGTCTGAACTATTTTTATAGCTCCTTCATTTTGATGAAGTGGGGAGCAACTCCCCAGATGGATTCAGCCATTCTCTTATCTTCTCATAACTGAGACAGGAACCCAATAGTATCAAAAATATGTAAGTTCAATGCCCACTCTGGTGTTTCTCTAAGCTCGACTCTCCCTTGACTACATGCTTTAATAGGTGAAGTTATTACTTACGAAAACAAAATCAAATGATTTTATATGGTGACAAGAGGGTGCACAGGAGTGAGATATGCCAACTAGTCAAATGGTGCCACAGCAACAACCTGGCACTCAACATCAGTAAGACGAAAGAACTGATTGTGGACTTCAAGAAGGGTAAGACGAAGGAACACATACCAATCCTCATAGAGGGATCAGAAGTGGAGAGAATGAGCAGTTTCAAGTTCCTGGGTGTCAAGATCTCTGAGGATCTAACCTGGTCCACAAATAAAAATGTAGTCATAAAGAAGGCAAGACAGCGGCTATACTTCATTAGGACTTTGAAGAGATTTGGCAAGTCAACAAATACACTCATAAACTTATATAGATGTACCGTGGAGAACATTCTGAAAGACTGCAACACTGTCTGGTATGGAGGGGCTACTGCCCAGGACTGAAAGAAGATGCAGAGGGTTGTGAATCTAGTCAGCTCCATTTTGGGTACTAGCCTACAAAGTACCCAGGACATCTTCAGAGAGCAGTGTCTCAGGAAGGCAACGTCCATTATTAAGGACCTCTGGCACCCGGGACATGCCCTTTTCTCACTGTTACCATCAAGTAGGAGGTACAGAAGCCTGAAGACGCGCACTCAGCGATTCAGGAACAGCTTCTTCCCCTCTGCCATCCGATTTCTAAATGGACTTGAACCCTTAGGCACTACCTAATTTTTTTAATATACAGTATTTCTGTTTTTTGCACTTTTTCAATTAATTCAATATATGTATACTGTAATTGATTTACTTATTTATCATTATTTTTTCTCTTCTATATTATGTATTGCATTGAACTGCCGCTGCTAAGTTAATAAATTTCACATCACATGCCAGTGATAATAAACCTCATTCTGATTTTGGTTCTTTCCAAAGATGATGTCAGACCTGATGAGAGTTGCAAGGATTTTCTATTTCATATTTCTAGCATCTGCATTATTTATAAAAGGTTTTAGTGAATATTCTTTCTGAAGCAGACCAGAGAACTCATGCCTTTTTCTCCTACCCCTCATTGGCTTTAATGAAGACAAATCATGTCTTGTTTTTGGTCCAAAAGCATATGAGACATTTTTAAAAAAAAATAAACATTCCGAATTAGATCATGTGTTGTTTACTTTCATTGATTATTTTGGGTATTGACCATGGCCAATCTTGATTAACTATCTTGAATTGTCCTTAAGAACCACTGGTTAAAGTACTGTCAGCCTTATTGGTTTGAGATGAATACACAGGGACATTGAGGAATAATGTCCCCAAATCAGGAATCCAAATCTTAGAATGCAGATTCCTTGTTAATTCAGCATTTGGTTCCTGCATTCTATCTGCCCATTTTTTAATCTTTATCAGTAGTAGAACAGGAACAGGCCCTTCAGTTCACATTTTTTAAAATTCTGTAATAATGGTTGATTATTGAACCGCAACACTGTGTTTCAGGAGTCTCCACAAACATTTAGCTGCCAGCAAGCACAATTTCATTTAATGAACAAAAATGAATCACTAGTTAAGGTTATTTTTAGTTTTGGCAGCTGGGAAATTACTGTAGCAAATTTGGCAGCCTGAGCGCTTTGTGATCAAATGTCTATGAAATGTATTCCTACTTAGACTTTACAAATGTTCTGTTTATTATTAGCAAAGGCCTACTTAGAGTGTAACTTGGCCACTGAACTCAACATTTTTATATGTTTTAGAATTATTATTCAGAAATACTGATAACAGGTATTAGTTCAGAAATTTGGAAACCATGAAATTAAACTTTAGAGGCATTTAAACAGGAATAGTCAGTGGTGCTCCCAAATCAAGATCTCAGTAGAATAGAACTTAATAGTATCGTATCCGTGAGGACAAGAGATTGATACTAAATAGCTACCCTGAGGTTGGCTTTCATCTAATTAGCTTTTGAAAATTGTAGAACATGATAACAAGAGCTCAGCAGATAACCATGTCGCTACTTCAGTATTTCTAAATTGTTCTCAAAGGTATACCCCTGAGGCCATTAAGCATCAACAAACAGAATGTGATCACATGTAGGTCAGACCAGGCAGCGATGCTCTCATTGCAAGTCTCTGATGAAGGAGGTGAATTTTTGGTCCAACCTAATTGTTAGCTGTTATCTTGAAATTTATTTTCCAAACTTATTACAATGACATTTAAACTTTCAAACCATCATTTGCTAGACTACTAAAAGGAGCACAAGTCCGCCTGAATATTTAGCTCCTCAGGGCCTTGTTAATGTAAGATAAGTAATTCAAATTAATTTTAATTGGATAGTAATTACAGCTAAACTTTATTCCAGTTTGCTGCCTGCAAAGAAGTATGACATCACCTCCATAAAATATGCACCGCATTTCTCAGAAAGGATGTTCATTGTGATGTGATATAGTTTTAATCAGTTCTGTCAATCAATGCATTACAGTCTGGAGTTTAAAGTACCTATTGTATTATTAACTTTGTTTAAACTCACAGGCCCATTAGACCGAGACCAGCATGTTTTGTAAAGGATAACTGAGGTAAGGTCTGTGCTCCAACAGTCCTGTAAATGCTTCTCATAATGAAACCACGTTCCACTTGGAATCATGCAGCAGGAAAGGATGCCATTCAGTTCATCATACCAATGTTATCTCTTTGAAAGACAAGTCATATTATCCCTCTTCCCTCCTGTTTTAATAGAACTGTTTACTCCATGACTCTTGACCTACTGTTCTTTCAGTTCTATATTCCAGATCCTAATAAATTGGAGACAATAGGAAATTATCCTTGCCTTTCTAGATTTTTTGACATAATGTTGATAAAATAACCATGAGCTATCTGACCATAATCACAAGAGAATGTTTTTCTTTCTGTATCAGCAGTTCTTCATCATTTTGTAGATCTTTATGATATAGCCTCTTAGCAGTAAAATATAATTCATATGAAGAGACAGAGTCATAAAAAACTACAGGACACAAACAGGACCTTCAGTTACTCTAGTCCGTGCTGAACCATTTAATTTGCCTAGTACCATTGACCTCCACCCAGACTATGACCCCGTCATCCATTTCTCTTTAACGCTGAAATCCACCACTTGCACTGGCAGCTCATTGCACACTCTCAACACCCTCAGAGTGAGGATGTTTCCCTCCAGCTTTTCACCTTTCACCCTTAACCCATGACATCTAGTTGTAGTCTCACTCATCCTCAGTGGAAAAAGCCTGAATGCATTTACCTAATCAATACCGCTCATAATTCTGTATACCTCCATCAAATCTCCCCTCAATCTTCTACGTCCTAGGGAATAAAATTTTAATCTATTCAATACTTCCTTATAACTCAGGTCCTTCAGTCCCAGCAACATCCTTGTACATTTTTTCTGTACTCCTTCAACCTTATTTAAATCTTTGCTGTAGACCGGCTGAACCACCGCACCCACTGAACGGAACTCACTGGGTTTGCGGGGAAAGGGCCTACTTGTGGCTCGCAGGAGAGGCAGCTAGCCAATGGGACACCCAACAAGAGAGCAGAAATTGGATGGGATGCCGCTTCCTGGCTTACCTTCTACCCCACATGTGAATGGGTGAAAACCCTGGACAAGCACCCTTCCCTTCTCTGGCAAAAGTGAGGAATCTTACAACCGGAGCGCTTCTGGATGGTAGCTTTCCTCTATCTATGGGGCAGCCTACAATTCAAAGGAAATCATCAACCTGGCCACAGTTTTGGAGGAGATGGCCAATAGTACCACTAAGGCAATGGACGGCATCCAGGATCAGGTGAGGCCCTGATTTTGTTCTGGCTCACAAAGGAGGTGCATGTGCTGTTACAGGACAAGAGTGCTGCACCTACTTCCCAGATGAATCAGAGAACATTACTTCTCTCTCTGCTCACATTCAAAAGGAGGTAAATAGAACCCAGAAAATCAGGGTTGACCTACATGGCTTTAGCTCAAAAGGAGGATTGTGGCCCTTCAGTGACATTTTCGCAGGATGGAGAGGTATACTACGCTATCATCATACTTATTGCACTTTTCTGATGTTTATGGCCCCTTGTCAGTCGGTGCTTTTGTCCCACACCGAAAGAGATGTTTATACAAAGAGTCAATAGACAATAGACAATAGGTGCAGAAGTAGACCATTCGGCCCTTCGAGCCTGCACTGCCATTCTGAGATCATGGCTGATCATCTACTATCAATACCCGGTTCCTGCCTTGTCCCCATATCCCTTGATTCCCCTATCCATAAGATACCTATCTAGCTCCTTCTTGAAAGCATCCAGAGAATTGGCCCCCACTGCCTTCTGAGGCAATGCATTCCACACCTCCACAACTCTCTGGGAGAAGAAGTTTTTCCTTAACTCCATCCTAAATGACCTACCCCTTATTCTTAAACCATGCCCTCTGGTACTGGACTCTCCCAGCATCTGGAACATATTTCCTGCCTCTATCTTGTCCAATCCCTTAATAATCTTATGTGTTGCAATCAGATCCCCTCTCAATCTCCTTTATTCCAGCGTGTACAAGCCCAGTCTCTCCAACTTCTCTGTGTAAGACAGTCCGGACATCCCAGGAATTAACCTTGTGAATCTACGCTGCACTTCCTCTACAGCCATAATGTCCTTCCTTAACCCTGGAGACCAAAACTGTACACAATACTCCAGGTGTGGTCACACCAGGGCCCTGTACAAATGCAAAAGGATTTCCTTGCTCTTGTACTCAATTCCCTTTGTAATAAAGGCCAACATTCCATTAGCCTTCTTCACTGCCTGCTGTACTTGCTCATTCACCTTCAGTGACTGATGAACAAGGACTCCTATTTCTCTTTGTATTTCTCCCTTACCTAACTCTACACCATTCAGATAATAGTCTGCCTTCCTGTTCTTGCTCCCAAAGTGGATAACCTCACACTTATTCACATTAAACATCATCTGCCAAGTATCTGCCCACTCACCCAGCCTATCCAAGTCTCCCTGAATTCTCCTAACATCCTCATCACATGTTACACTGCCACCCAGCTTAGTATCATCAGCAAACTTGCTGATGTTATTCTCGATGCCTTCATCTAAATCGTTGATGTAAATCATAAACAGCTGTGGTCCCAATACTGAGCCCTGTGGCACCCCACTAGTCATCACCTGTCATTCCGAGAAACACCTATTCACCTACCCTTTGCTTTCTATCTGCCAACCAGTTTTCTATCCATGTCAATATCTTCCCCCCCCAATGTCATGAGCTCTGATTTTACCCACCAATCTCCTATGTGAGACCTTATCAAATGCCTTCTAAAAATCAAGGTACGCTATATCCACTGGATCTCCCTTGTCTATCTTCCTGGTTACATCCTCGAAAAACTCCAATAGATTAGTCAAGCATGATTTGCCCTTGGTAAATCCATGCTGGCTGAGCCCAATCCTGTCACTGCTATCTAGATATGCCACTATTTCATCTTTATTAATGGACTCTAGCATCTTCCCCACTACTGATGTTAGGCTAACAGGGTGATGGTTCTCTGTTTTCTCCCTCCCTCCTTTCTTAAAAAGTGGTATAACATTAGCCATTCTCCAATCCTCAGGAACTGATCCTGAATCTAAGGAACATTGGAAAATGATTACCAATGCATCCGCAATTTCCAGAGCCACCTCCTTTATTACCCTAGGATGCAGACCATCTGGACCTGGGGATTTGTTAGCCTTCAGTCCCATTAGTCTACTCATCACCGCTTCCTTCCGAATGTCAATCTGTTTCATTTCCTCTGTTACCCTATGTCCTTGGCCCATCCAAACATATGGGAGATTGCTTGTGTCTTCCCTAGTGAAGACAGATCTAAAGTACTTATTAAATTCTTCTGCCATTTCTCTGTTTCCCATAACAATTTCACCCAATTCATTCTTCAAGGGCCCAACATTGTTCTTAACTATCTTCTTTATCTTCACATACCTAAAAAAGCTTTTGCTATCCTCCTTTATATTCCTGGCTAGCTTGCATTCGTACCTCATTTTTTCTCCTCATATTGCCTTTTTAGTTAAGTTCTGTTGTTCCTTAAAAATTTCCCAATCATCTGTCTTCCCACTCACCTTAGCTCTGTCATACTTTTTTTTTAATGCTATGCAATCTCTGACTTCCTTTGTCAACCACTGAGGCCCCTTTCCCCCCTTTGAATCCTTCCTTCTCCGGGGGATGAACTGATTTTGCACCTTGTACATTATTCCCAAGAGTACCTGCCATTGCTGTTCCACTGTCTTTTCTGCTAAGATATCTGTCCAGTTAACTTTGGCCAGCTCCTCCCTCATGGCTCCATAGTCTCCCCTGTTCAACTGCAACACTGACACCTCTGATCTGCCCTTATCCCTCTCAAACTGCAGATAAAATCTTATCATGTTATGGTCATTACCTCCTAATGGCTCCTTTACTTCAAGATCGCTTATCAAATCCTATTCGTTACACAACACTAAATCCAGAATATCCTTGTCCCTGGTCAGCTCTCGTACAAGCTGTTCCAAGAATGCATCCCTTAGGCACTCTACAAACTCCCTATCCTGGGGTCCAGCACCAACCTGATTCTCCCAGTTCACCTGCATGTTGAAATCCCCCATAACTACTGTGACATTATCTTTGCCAACATGCCAGTGTTAACTCCCTATTCAACTTGCACCCAATATCCACGCTACTGTTTGGGGGCCTGTAGACAACACCCATTAGGGTCTTTTTGCCCTTAATGTTCCTCAGTTCTATCCACACAGACTCTACTTCTCCTGATCCTATGTCCCCCCCTTGCAAAGAACTGAGTCTCATTCCTCACCAACAGGGCCACCCCACCCCCTCTGCCCACATTTCTGTCCCTACGGTAGCACCTATACCCTTGTACATTCATTTCCCAGGTCTGATCCCCCTGCAGCCACGTCTCCGTTATCCCAACAACATCATAGTTACCCATTTGCACCCGAGCTTCAAGCTCATCTGCTTTATTTCTGACACTTCGTGCATTCAGATATAGAATTTTTAGCCCATTTCTCCTCTCTCTGTTTAAATCACTGCCTATTGTGCTTAACCCAGCTCCCTGAACTCCCCTCAGGCTATATGCCCCTTGGATTTTGTTGTCCTTCCTAAATTTACTTAAACTTTCTGCACATTTAACTCCATGTTCCGTCAGACCATCCCTCTGTATATGTGTCCTCCTTATCACTTGTTTCGCCTCACCTTTCTCTACTACACACTTAATATTCCAAAACCATGTAGTCCCCACCTGTCCTTTATTCTTCATCTCACTATCCTCTCTCACATTCTGGATCCCTGCCCCCTGCAAATTTAGTTTAAACCTCCCCCCCCCCCAAGCAGCACTAGCAAACTTTCCTGCAAGAATGTTAGTACCGCTCCAGTTCAGGTATAAACCGTCCCGTTGGAACAGATCCCACCTTCCCTGGAGCAAAGCCCAATTATCTAAAAACCTGAAGTCCTCCCTCCTGCACCATCCTCTCAGCCACGTATTTATCTGTATAATCCTTCTGTTCCTTGCCTCACTCGCACGTGGCACAGGTAGCAATCCTGAGATTGTTACCCTGGAGGTCTTGACCTTCAGCTTCTCACCTGTCTCCCTGAACTCACTCACTCATCCTACCCACATCGTTGGTCTCTACATGGACCACAAAATCTGGGTTCTTGCCCTCCCTCTCGAGAATAACCTGCACCTGATCTGAGATGTCCCGGACCCCGGAGTCCTGCTAGAAGGAAGGTGACTTCAGAGAGACCGAGGTGCAAATACTGAGGATGGAGACTACGATGACATGGAAAGCCCTTCGGCCTATCCCAAGGGTTACTATCCACCCTTCTTATAGGAATATGAAAATTAAGACATACAACAACCCTGAAATTGATAATCCTAGTTGTCATGAAATGACAAAAGAAGGGGATGAGGAATTATATGCAGAATTAAAAGGGCTAGAATCTAACTGACTTGTTGGCAACTTGACAAATCATTCTGTGAGAATAATATGTGAACAAAGAAGTCTTTTTGCATGGGAAAACTTCTTGGTCTACCCTTAGCTGTATGTGAGAACAATGCATAACAGCATCTCCACACAATATTCTGGGTTCACTTGGCTGCAGATTTTCTTAAGCTCGGTGAGCAAAGACTCTGCGTTTCCAACTGAGAAAATAAGCTTGCTAATAAACAGTATGTATTTTTAAGTAAATTGTGTTTGACAGTTATTCCTGGGTCTGAACTTAAAGGCCTGTGGTAGGGAGACAGATCAACAAGGTTAACTGGCCTTTCATAAATATCAGAACAACACTAGCTATCCTTCAATCCTACAGTATCACACCTGTTGCTAAGGATAATTTAAATATCTCTGCTAGAGCCCTTGCAATTTCTGCACTTTTCCTCCCACAGGATCCGAGAGAACATCTTGACAGGCCTTGAGGAATTGTCCACCCTGATTTGCCTCAAGACAGCTTCCTCTGTAATCTGTATTGTGTCAATAACCTCACTGTTGGTTGTTTCATTTCTATAGACTCTGTGTCTGTTCATCTCCAAATAAATACAGATGAAAAAATCCATTTAAGATATTTCCCACCTCTTTTGCCCCCACACTAAGATCTGTTCTGATTTCCAGATGACCAATTTTGTCCTTTGCAATCCTTTTGGTCAATATATCTGTAGAAGCCCTCTACTAGAGTAACGTTGTGCCTTCTTTTAGCCCTCCTGGATTTTTTTCTGAAGTGTTCTCTTGCATTTCTTATACTTCTGAAATACATCATTTGTCTCCAGAAATTTCTCTATTTCAAAGATCTTGAAACATATTTTTTAAACCTTGTATGTTTAGTGTTCCATTAATGGAAGTTATTTTTAAAATTGTCCCTATTATTTCCTTTCAATTTACCCAATATGATTAATTTTGTTGCTCGGAGGGAGAATATATTCTCTGAGGTAAAATGAACTGTAAACTTGGCACAGAGAGTTTTGCGAGTTTAATTCCAAGAATAAATCTATGTGGACAGATTAAGTAGGATGGACCTAAATACCTTGGAGTTTAAAGAAATTAGGTTATTTCACTGATATAAAAAAAAGATTCTTGCGATGTTTCCATGAATGCAAGGTCTATAACCAAAGGCCATTACCTCGGGATAAGGTTTCGGTATTTATAAGCAGCCAAGCCAAAGGGAAACTTCTTCAATCAGAAACTTTCAACACCAAAGGTTTTAACTGAGATGTCTACAACTGAGTTCAATAAATATTTGGGTATTGAGAAAATTACATGGTAAAGTATGGCAGGGAAGTGAATTTGATATAGCTGAGTTATGACCTTAGTAGAGAACACTTATCAGATGGCTTATTCATGCTATATCAGGGATAGACAACACTCTGTACTTGATTCAATGATCGGTTCAATTGCAAATGTGATCTCACAGATTTGAAGAGGACTCTTTCCCATGTATGTGGCCCCATCTCCAGTTGTCTCCCATCAACTTGGACTGCCTGACACAGATCCAAGGCATCACTCTGTCAAGATGATAGACAATAGACAATAGACAATAGGTGCAGAAGTAGACCATTCGGCCCCTCGAGTCTGCACCGCCATTCTGAGATCATGGCTGATCATTCACTATCAATACCCAGTCCCTGCCTTGTCCCCATATCCCTTGATTCCCCTATCCATCAGATATCTATCCAGCTCCTTCTTGAAAGCAGCCAGAGAATTGGCCTCCACCGTCTTCCGAGGCAGTGCATTCCACACCTCCACAACTCTCTGGGAGAAGAAGCTCTTCCTCAACTCTGTTTTAAATAACTGACCTCTTATTCTCAATCCATGCCCTCTGGTACTGGACTCTCCCAACATCTGGAACATATTTCCTGCCTCAATCCTATCAAATCCTTTAATTATCTTAAACGTTTCAATCAGATCCCCTCTCAATCTCCTCAATTCCAGCGTGTACAAGCCCAATCTCTCCAATCTCTCTGCGTAAGACAGCCCTGCCATCCCAGGAATCAACCTAGTGAATCTACGCTGCACTTCCTCAATTGCCAGAATGTCCTTCCTTAAACCTGGAGACCAAAACTGTACACAATATTCCAGGTGTGGTCTCACCAGGGCCCTGTACAAATGCAAATGAACATCCTTGCTCTTGTATTCAATTCCCCTTGTAACAAAGGCCAACATTCCATTTGCCCTCTTCACTGCCTGTTGCACTTGCTCATTCACCTTCATTGACTGGTGAACTAGGACTCCTAGGTCTCTTTGCATTTCTCCCTTACCTAACTCGACACCGTTCAGACAATACTCTGCCCTCTTGTTCCTGCTTCCAAAGTGGATAACTTCACATTTATTCACATTGAATGACATCTGCCAAGTATCTGCCCACTCACTCAGCCTATCCAAGTCTCCCTGTATTCTCCTAACGTCCTCTTCACATGTCACACTGCCACCCAGTTTAGTATCGTCAGCAAACTTGCTGATATAGTTTTCAATGCCCTCATCTAAATCATTGACATAAATCGTAAAGAGCTGTGGTCCCAATACAGAGCCCTGTGGTACCCCACTAGTCACCTCCAGCCAGTCTGAGAAACACCCATTCACTGCTACCCTTTGCTTTCTATCTGCCAACCAGTTTTCTATCCATGTTGAAACCCTGCCCCCAATGCCATGAGCTCTGATTTTACTCACCAATCTCCTATGTGGCACCTTATCGAATGCCTTCTGAAAATCTAGGTACACAACATCTACTGGCTTACCCTCGTCTAACATCCTTGTTACACCCTCAAAAAACTCCAACAGATTAGTCAAGCATGATTTGCCCTTGGTAAATCCATGCTGGCTCGGCCTAATCCTATTACTGCCATCTAGATGTGCCACTATTTCGTCCTTAATAATGGACTCAAGCATCTTCCCCACGACTGACGTTAGGCTAACAGGGCGATAGTTCTCCGTTTTCTCCTTCCCTCCCTTCTTGAAAAGTGGGACAACATTAGCCACTCTCCAATCTTCAGGAACTGATCCTGAATCTAAGGAACATTGGAAAATGATTACCAATGCATCCACAATTTCCTGAGCCACCTCTTTTAGAACCCTCGGATGCAGACCATCTGGACCCGGGGATTTATTAGCCTTCAGTCCTACCAGTCTACTCATCACAGTTTCTTTCCTAATGTCAATCTGTCTCAATTCCTCTGATATCTTATGACCCTGGCCCATCCATACATCTGGGAGATTGCTTGTGTCCTCCCTGGTGAAGACAGATCTAAAGTATGCATTAAATTCTGTTGCCATTTCCCTGTTTCCCATAACAATTTCTCCCAATTCATTCTTCAAGGGGCCAACATTGTTCTTAACTATCTTCTTTCTCTTCACATAGCTAAAAAAGCTTTTGCTATCCCCTTTTATATTCCTGTCTAGACTGAGCTCATACCTGATTTTTTCTCTCCGTATTGCTTTTTTAGTTAAGATCTGCTGTTCCTTAAAACTTTCCCAATCATCTGTATTCCCACTCATCTTAGCCTTGTCATACTTCTTTTTCTTTAATGCTATACAATCTCTGACTTCCTTTGTCAACCACTGTGGCCCCTTCCCCCTCTTTGAATCCTTCCTTCTCATTGGAATGAACTGCATTTGCATCTTTTGTATTATGCCCAAGAATATCTGCCACTGCTGATCCACTGTCTTTCCTGCCAGGGCATCCGCCCATTTAACTTTGGCCAGCTCTTCCCTCATGGCTCCGTAGTCTCCTTTATTTAATTGCAACACTGACACCTCTGATCTGCCCTTATCCCTCTCAAATTGTAGATAAAAACTTATCATGTTATGATCACTACTTCCTAATGGCTCCTTTACTTCAAGATCACTTATCAATTCCTGTGCATTACACATCACCAAGTCCAAAATAGCCTCGTTCCTGGTTGGCTCAAGCACAAGCTGTTCCAAAAATACATCCCTTAGACACTCCACAAACTCCCTATCCTGGGGTCCAGCACCTACCTGATTCTCCCAGTCCACCTGCATGTTGAAATCTCCCATAACGACTGCATTACCTTTAGCACATGCCAATGTTAACTCCCTAATCAACTTGTACCCAATATCCACGCTACTGTTTGGGGGCCTGTACACAACACCCATTAGGGTCTTTTTACCCTTACTGTTCCTCAGCTCAATCCACACAGACTCTACTTCCCCTGTTCCCAAGTCACCTCTTGCTAAGGACTGAATCTCATTCCTCACCAACAGGGCCACCCCACCCCCTCTTCCCATATTTCTGTCTCTACGATAGCATGTATACCCTGGTACACTCAATTCCCAGGCCTGATCCCCTTGCAGCCATGTCTCCATTATCCCAACAATATCGTAGTTCCCCATTTTCATCTGAGCTTCAAGCTCATCTGTCTTATTTCTGACACTACGCGCATTCAAGTATAGAATTCTTAGCCCATTCCTCCTCTCTTTGCTTAAAACACTGTCTACTGTACCTAACCCAGCTCCTTGAACTTCCATCGGGCAAATTGCACCCTGAATTTTGATGACCTTCTCAAGATCACCCAAACCTTGTACACATTTAACCCCATGCACCTTCTGACCAACCCTCTGGATCTGGATCCCTGCCCCCTGCACATCTAATTTAAACCCCCCCGAGCAGCACTGGCAAATACTCCTGCAAGAATGTGGTAGCTGGAATGTAACAGCCACCCATGTTAGTAATGACATTATCATGCATAGGTAATGCCCATTTCTCAAGCTAGAAGATCAAAAACCTGGAACATCCAGAACATTAAAGACAGCCCCAACAGCAACAGATCTGTACATTATTTGCTATTATGGCCTGAGTTTCAGTCACTTGCTCTGCCCCATTTCTGAAAACTAAATCAAGCTTTGCCCTCTCTCTAGTAGGGCTGTCTTAAGAAACTGTCCTGAACCCACTGGATCCACCCCATCTAAGCCCTAGGCACCATGGATTTTCAGCTTACATCAATTAAGTTAAGATCCCCACTCCTCTCTCCTGCTATGACATCACTCTCTATTTGCTGCTGCTTCATGCACACATGCTGAGCTCATCAATTTCAAAAACTTTGCCACCAATTTCCACCCAGCCCTTAAATTCACGTGGTCCATTTCTGATACCTTTCTCACATTTCTTGATCTCTCTGTCTTCATCTCTGAAGACAAATTGTCTGCTGATTCCCATGGCTATCTTGACAATCCCTCTTTCCACCATGACTCCTGTAAAAATGCTATTCTTTTTATTCCGTTCCTTCATCTCTGCTGTATCTGTTCACAGGATGAGGTTTTCCTTTCCAGGACATCAGAGGTGTCCTCCTTCTTTAAAGAACCTGGTTTCTCTTCCTCCACCATTGGTGCTGCCCTCATCCTCATTTCCTCCATTTCCTCGACATCTGCACTCACCCCATCTTCCCGCCACATTATCAGAGATAGAGTTCCACTTGTACTCAACTACCACCCCATGAGCTTTGTATCCAATAAATTATTCTCCACACCTTCCACCATCTTTAATGGGATCCTACCATCAAACACATCTTTATCTTCCCCTCCCCAACTCTCTGTTTTCTGTAGGGATTGCTCCCCCTGTGATTCCCTTGTTCATTTGTTCCTCCCCACAAATCTCCCTCCTGACATATACCCATGAAAGCAAAAGAAATGCTACAACTGGCCATTCACCTTCTCTTTTACCTCCATTCAGGGCCCCAAACAGGGTGCCTTTTCGGATGAGGCAACACATCAACTGTGAATCTGTTGGGATTGTTTATTGTGTGTGTTAATCTATTATTCTTGCAACCTATTTCAATTTCCTTGCATATAATCTGTAGCACCCAAGGTCCCAAAACATGCGTCCACTGTTATACTAAGATAAGGAATGCCCTCCGTTCCATGCCC